>NC_083226.1:173851290-174151290 GCF_032191835.1 Heteronotia binoei
TTCACCACTACACCCTGCCCCAGTCTCATCAGATCTCAGAAGTTAAGGAGGGTCAACTCTGGCAAGTACTTGGATGGGAGACCTCCAAAGAATACCAGGAGTTGGGAGGACAGGGGCAGGCTTTCAACCACCTCCCTGAATATCCTCCAGGCCCCCAGTAGGGGTGAGTCACCAGAGATAGCCATGATTTCCAGATCCACACACAGGCACACATATGCACATATAAAGCTGTGTACAAATGCCCTCCACTTTGGACAACATCACCCAAGGAGGAGGAGGAGGAAGAAGAAGAAGAAGGAGAAGAAGAAGAAGAAGAAGAAGAAGAAGAAGAAGAAGAAGAAGAAGAAGAAGAAGAAGAAGAAGAAGAAGAAGAAGAAGAAGAAGAAGAAGAAGAAGAAGAAGAAGAAGAAGAAGAAGAATTTATATCCCGCCTTCCACTTCGAAACTCAGAGCAGCTTGTTGTCATCGTTCAGTCGCACAGTCCATGGACAAAGTCACGCCAGGCACTCCTGTCTCCCACCATCCTCCAAAGTCTGCTCAAATACGTGTTTCTTACTGTCCAGCCATCTCATCTTTTGCCGTCCCCTTCTTCTTTTGCCTTCTGTCTTTTCTAGCATCAGGATCTTCTCCAGGGAGTGCTCCCTTCTCATTTGGGGGCCAAAGTATTTGAGCGGCTTACTATCTCCTTAACTTCCTCTTCCACAACAGACACCCTGTGAAGTAGGTGGAGCTGAGAGAGTTCTCACAGCAGCTGACCTTTCAAGGACAGCTCTGCGAGAGAGCTATGGCTGACCCAAGGCCATTCCAGCAGCTGCAAGTGGAGGAGTGAGGAATCCAACCGGTTCTCCCAGATAAGAGTCTGCACACTTAACCTCTACACCAAACTGACTCTCAAGAGTTTTGGGGTGGCAAAAAATTCACATTCCTGCCAAGAATATGATCATTATCTCAAGTACTTGATATGATCACCATCTTCAAGTACTTGAAGGGCTGTCCTATAGAGGATGGTGTAGAATTGTTTTCTGTGGCCCCGGAAGGTAGGACCAGAACCAATGGGTTGAAATTAACTCAAAAGAGTTTCCAGCTCAGCATTAGGAAGAACTTCCTGACCGTTAGAGCGGTTCCTTAGTGGAGCAGGCTTCCTCAGGAGGTGGTGGGCTCTCTTTCCTTGGAGGTTTTTCAACAGAGGCTAGATGACCATCTGACAGCAATGAAGATCCTGTGAATTTAGGGGGAGGTGTTTGTGAGTTTCCTGCATTGTGCAGGGGGGCTGGACTAGTGACCCTGGAGATCCCTTCCAACTCTATGATTTTAAGATTCTATGATTCTAAGTACTTGAAGGGTTGTCATATAAAGGATGGTGTGGAATTGTTTTCTGTGGCCCAGGAAGATAGGACCAGAACCAATGGGTTGAAATTAAATAAAAAAAGTTTCTGGCTCAACATTAGAAAGAACTTCCTGACCGTTAGAGCAATTCCTCAGTGGAAGAGGCTTCCTCAGGAGGTGGTGGGCTCTCCTTCCTTGGAGGTTTTTCAACAGAGGCTAGATGGCCATTGACAGCAATGAAGATCCTGTGAATTTAGGGGGAGGTCTTTGTGAGTTTCCTGCATTGTGCAGGGGGTTGGACTAGATGATCCTAGAGGTCCCTTCCAACTCTATGATTCTAAGAATTTCTCTTCCAGTAAAAGGACAGGGAACATTAGAGAGGTTCATTGCTTTCATGCCTCAGCCATTGATGGCTCGCATAATGTGCCCAGCTCCTTCAACCTTTCTTCATGGGACTTGGTCTCTAGATCCCTCACCATCTTCATCGCCCTCAGAAAAAGGACACAGTTGAACCATTATTCAAGGGAAGTATACCTGGCCATGGTAGCCAGTTATCTAAAATGGGGCTGCTGATTTATATCTCCATCTTAGGTCACAGATATGAATTATAAACAGGGGTCATTTCGTAGAAAAAGAAGTGGTGGAGCTCATTAGCATAACTCATTTGCGTCTGCCACACATCCCTGACATCAGCGGAAGGTGTACTAAATTAGATCATCTCAGCATCTACCTTCAAGTGCTTCTTGAATAATAATAAAAGCTTACTCCCATCATACTTTTTCAATGGCTTTCTCCTCTGTGGCCACAGTGGCATGAGGAAGATTTCCATCCGTCTGCTTGATACGTTTGGGTTATTTTCCCATTTTGTGTGTGTGGAGGGGGGATATTGGAAAATTTGTCAAATCTTAGGGTTCAGCAATGGAGCTCAGAAGCAAGTATTTTGGGGGTGGGGGTGGGGTTTGAACAAAGGAGCCCGGAAGCAAGTATGGGCGTGGGGGGAGAAAGAGCACAATAAAATTTAGAGGTTCCGGCAGGGCCTTTTTTGCAGAAAAAGCTCAGCAGGAACTCATTTTCATATTAGACCACACCCCCTGACATCACCATTGTTTTAGCATAGGGCTTTTGGGTAGAAAAAGCCCAGCAGAGGCTTATTTGCATATTAGGCCACACCCCCAGATGCCAAGCCAGCTGGAACTGCATTCCTGTGCGTTCCTGCTCAAACACACACACATCCCATCCATGGGTTCCGGAACTCTGCTCCTGGAGAGCCAGTTTGGTGTAGTGGTTAAGTGTGCGGACTCTTATCCGGGAGAACCAGGTTTGATTCCCCAGTCCTCCACTTGCACCTGCTGGAATGGCCTTGAGTCAGCCATAGCTCTGGCAGAGGTTGTCCTTAAAAGGGCAGCTTCTGGGAGAGCCCTCTCCAGCCCCACCCACCTCACAGGGTGTCTGTTGTGGGGGAGGAAGGTAAAGGAGATTGTTAGCCGCTCTGAGACCCTTCGGAGTGGAGGGCGGGATATAAATCCAATATCATCTTCTTCTTCTTCTTCCTGTGAGCTCCTGCCCAAAATGAGGCCTGGACACAGTATGTATAACGAAGGGACAGAGGATAACGTTTATGCACCTTTACTGGGTGTCCTTGCTTGATCTGGTGCTATGCAGAGTGTGTGCGGACCTTTTCTTTTTAATCGATTTGTTAATTCCTTATGATGTGCTTTTGCAATAAAAAAGGCCAACGCCATGCCGGGAATTATTAGGAAGGGAATTGAAAACAAATCAGCCAGTATCATAATGCCCCTGTATAAATCGATGGTGCGGTCTCATTTGGAGTACTGTGTGCAGTTCTGGTCGCCGCACCTCAAAAAGGATATTATAGCATTGGAGAAAGTCCAGAGAAGGGCAACTAGAATGATTAAAGGGCTGGAGCACTTTCCCTATGAAGAAAGGTTGAAACGCTTGGGACTCTAGCTTGGAGAAACGTCGACTGCGGGGTGACATGAGAGAGGTTTACAAGATAATGCATGGGATGGAGAAAGTAGAGAAAGAAGTACTTTTCTCCCTTTCTCACAATACAAGAACTCATGGGCATTCGATGAAATTGCTGAGCAGACAGGTTAAAATGGATAAAAGGAAGTACTTCTTCACCCAAAGAGTGATTAACATGTGGAATTCACTGCACAGGAGGTGGTGGCGGCCACAAGTATAGCCACCTTCAAGAAGGGTTTAGATAAAAATATGGAGCACAGGTCCATCAGTGGCTATTAGCCACAGTGTATGTGTGTATATAAAATTTTTTGCCATTGTGTGACACAGAGTGTTGGACTTGGTGGGCCGTTGGCCTGATCCAACATGGCTTCTCTTATGTTCTTATGATGTGGAATATTCAGGCCTTGAATTCAGCTGGAGCACACTGGAGCGCAGCTCCTGAACCTTTCTGAGAGTTCCCCCTCCTCCTCCCCACCTACCTTGTCCATTGAATAGTAGTAGGTGAAGCTGCATAACAATCCCAGGATTAGGAGAGTGGGCAGCCAGCCAGCCACCAGGGGCTTTGCCACACCCCCAGCAGTCCTCATTAACCCCTGGAAAAACCTGCACCACCCTTTCTCCACTTCTTATGTGACTTTGGGCAGCGGGTGGCTTGCTGGCCTTTTGACTGTGGAGGGGGGGGGGCAAGGAGAGCCCCAGGTGAGTGAGATCTGCTTGGGCTGGCTGTATTTCTAGCCAGCCCAAGCTGGCCTCGGTCACCTGGGGCTCTCCTTTCTTGCGTTTGGTTGCTTTTGTCTGGTGGAAGGGCGGGTGGCATAAGCTAATGAGTTCCGCTAATGAGCTCCGCCACCTATTTTTCTACAAAACGACCCCTGGTGATATTGAAAGTTTGTTCTCCATGCTCACAAGCCCCATGTGAAAACCTTAAAAGAGGAACAGAGGAAACGAGGCAGTTGGTCAACAGATCGCTGTATTGTATTATCCTATGAAACTCTATTGAGTCATAGTCGGTCACTGAAGATCTCAGCAGACTTGAATCCAGCCAAACCGTGGAATAAAATGTGTCCGCTACGCTCGAGGCGGCCTTTTGCTAACAAGAAGCGATAAATATTTATCTCACCGTTGTATTTATTGCAGTGGCGTCGTTTCACAGAGACACAGGTTGTAGGAGGCTCACAGACGGAAAGAGAGATGTGCTATTTTCAGCAAAGAGTCATTGAATTCAGGGGTACAACAATACAGACATTCACACAACGGCTCCTGCGCTAACAGATAGCGGGGCACGTTTGGGACTTCAGAATCAAAGGGATTTAAAAAGCTTTTAAAACATCTGCGTGTGTGCAGGATCCCTCGCCGGAATGAACTGTACCATGGCGGGGAAATATCTCATGGTGAATCTCATTGAATTAAAAATATAGGGCATTGCATTATTTAGCAAGGGAATAGTTGCACTCTATTTCACACTGGGTAGCTCTCGCTCGGAGAACTCTGTTCCGTTCTGGGTGCACTGTTTAAGAAAAAAGTGGAGAAACTGGAACTGCTTCCAACAAGAGCAATGAAGATGCTGAGAGGTCTGGGGGGGGTAGTGTGTGTGGAAATAACATTATTGAAGGAATTGAGTTTGTTTAGCCCAAGCGATGACTTCGATGCTAACACCCTTGAAACACATGAAGGGCTATCACAAGGAGTACTTGCACGCAAACTTTCAGTGTGCTTTTCAAATGGATTTTATTTTACGAAATGGCAAAAAATCCACTTGCGAAATCATTAAAGTGCATTGGAAGTGGATCGAAAGTGCATTATTCAGCGGTGCCCTAATGCAATGGAGCCATGCTCTCGGCTGACCGGAGGGCAAGAAGAAGATAGAAGAAGATATTGGATTTATATCCCGCCCTCCGCTCCGAAGAGTCTCAGAGCAGCTCACGATCTCCTTTACCTTCCTCCCCCACAACAGACACCCTGTGAGGTAGAAGAAGATATTGCATTTATATCCCGCCCTCCACTCCGAAGAGTCTCAGAGCGGCTCACAATCTCCTTTACCTTCCTCTCCCCCACAACAGACACCCTGTGAGGTAGATGAAGATATTGGATTTATATCCCGCCCCTCCACTCCGAAGAGTCTCAGAGCGGCTCACAATCTCCTTTACCTTCCTCCCCCACAACAGACACCCTGAGAGTACTGAGATCTGGATCTCAAAATCTGCTTGTTATCCCCGGGTCAAAGGAGGCCTGCCTGCAATCCACCAGGGATAGGGCCTTCTCCATAACGGCTCCTTTCTGGTGGAACCAACTGCTGGAAGAGGTGAGGTCCCTGCGGAACCTTGGTCAGTTCGCGGGGCCTGTAAGACAGCCCTCTTCCGGCTGGCTTACAATTAACTGGCACTGGAAGCTGAGTGTAGTTCTGATAGACCACCGTTATATGTTTTAGATGTTTTATTATTCCACTGTTTTAACTGTGTAAGATGTTTTACATTCAAATTATGTTAGATTTTTATGTGTTGTGAACCGCCCTGAGCCACTTCAGTGGGAAGGGCGGGATATAAATAAACTGGAACTTGAACTTGAACAGAAAGTGGGGGGAGGGGAAGGGAAATGTCTGCTGGGCACTTCATTATTCCCTATGGAGACCAATTCCCATAGGGTATAATGGAGAATTGATCCGTTGGGCCTCTAAAACGGAGCTGTTCCGCCAGGCTTTTAGCTGAGGCTGCGGGCGTCTATTCTTGATCTGGTTGGCCTCCCCGGCCGGCACTGTCGCCTGTGCTATAAAACAGAATAATATCTGCCATCTCTGTGGGATATCATGATGTGAGACGGTCAGGCTGTGCGATATGTGATCACGGTAAATTTTCTGAGTGCTGCTGAGTTGCCTGTTTATAAAATGTCTTTTATTGTATTTTATTGTTTTATCCTATGTTGTACTCTGCTCTGAGTCCTATGGGGAATGGGTGGAATAGAAATATACTAAAATGAATGAATGAATGAATGAATGAATGAATGAATGAATGAATGAATGAATGAATGAATGAATGAATGAGGGTATCTGGGGTTCTCGGGGGAGTTGGAGAAGCACCAAATTTTAAGCATAGCATCCAGTTCCTCTCCTCAGAACACCTTCTAAGTTACAAAACAGTCGGAAGGGGAGGGACGGTGGCTCAGCGGTAGAGCATCTGAACATAAGAACATAAGAGAAGCCATGTTGGATCAGGCCAATGGCCCATCCAGTCCAACACTCTGTGTCACACAGTGGCAAAAAAATTTTACACATACACACACACTGTGGCTAATAGCCACTGATGGACCTCTGCTCCATATTTTTATCTAAACCCCTCTTGAAGGTGGCTATGCTTGTGGCTGCCACCCACCTCCTGTGGCAGTGAATTCCACATGTTAATCACCCTTTGGGTGAAGAAGTACTTCCTTTTATCCGTTTTAACCTGGCTGCTCAGCAATTCCATCGAATGCCCATGAGTTCTTGTATTGTGAGAAAGGGAGAAAAGTACCTCTTTCTCTACTTTCTCCATCCCATGCATTATCTTGTAAACCTCTATCATGTCACCCCGCAGTCGACGTTTCTCCAAGCTTAGCCCCCAAAGAAGGTGCCCCTATCCTTCATTATTTCCAGTGGAGGGAAGGCATATAAAAGGTGTGCCGTCCCTTTCAATGTGATGGCCAGAACCCCCTTTGGAGTTCAACTATGTTTGTCACACCCTTATAATAATAATAATAATAATAATAAATTTTTATTTGTACCCCGCCCTCCCCTGCCGAAGCAGGCTCAGGGCGGCTAACAATACGGTGACCAATGGTGCACCAACAATAAAACAGTTACATTAGAAACATTAAACATTAATTGACCTTAAAAACCTGATTAAAACAATTAACTAAAACATATTATAACGCTATCCTTGACGCTCTTCTAGTTGATGCTGATGGCGGATTTTCTTCGTTATCAGTATAATTCAGTTATTCATAAGCTAATTTAAAAAGGGTGGTCTTGCAGGCCCTGCGGAACTGATCAAGGTTCCGCAGGGCCCGCACCTCCTCTGGAAGTTGGTTCCAGAGATATGGGGCTGCGGCCGAAAAGGCCCGAGAGCGAGTATTCTGTAGTTTGATTTGTCTTGGCCCAGGGGTAGTCAGTCTGTTCTTTCCTACTGACCTCAGTGCTCTCTGGGGTTCATACGGGGAGAGACGGTCCTTCAGGTAGGCTGGTCCTCGGCCATATAGGGCTTTAAAGGTGATAACCAGCACTTTGTACTGGACCCGGTATACAATCGGTAACCAGTGCAGTTCGCGTAGCCCCGGCCGTACATGTTCCCATCTTGGGAGACCAAGCAACAGCCTGGCCGCCGCGTTCTGCACTAGCTGTAACTTCCGGGTCCGGCACAGAGGCAGCCCCATGTAGAGGGCGTTACAGTAGTCCAATCGTGAGGTGACCGTCGCATGGATCACCGTTGCTAGGTCCCGACGCTCCAGGAAAGG
The DNA here is from genome assembly GCF_032191835.1 of Heteronotia binoei. Taxonomy (NCBI): domain Eukaryota; kingdom Metazoa; phylum Chordata; class Lepidosauria; order Squamata; family Gekkonidae; genus Heteronotia; species Heteronotia binoei. Next base: position 173,859,085 of record NC_083226.1, read on the forward strand.
GGCCAACTGCTTTGCCCGCCTCAGATGGAAGAATGCTGACTTAGCAGTGGCTGTTATCTGGCCTCCATTGATAATGAAGGCTCCAGTAAGACACCCAGACTCTTCACCTGCTGCGCCGCCTTTAGCTGCACACCATCGAAGGTCGGGAGGGATATTTCCCCCCCTGGAGCGCCGCGACCCACACAGAGAACCTCTGTCTTTGCCGGATTCAGCTTCAGCCCACTCAGTCTAAGCCACGTTGCGATAGCCTGTAACGCCCGATCCAGGCCTTCCGGGGGGGAGGCGGGCCGGCCGTCCATCAGCAGATAGAGCTGGGTGTCATCTGCATATTGGTGGCAGCCCAGCCCAAACCTCCTGGCAATCTGGGCAAGGGGGCGCATATAGATGTTAAATAACATCGGGGAGAGGACTGCTCCCTGAGGCACCCCACAATCTAGTGTGCGCCTCTGGGATCGTTCACCCCCGATCGCCACCCTTTGTCCCCGACCCGTGAGGAAAGAGGAGAGCCATTGTAAAGCAGACCCCTTAACCCCAATGTCGGCGAGGCGGTGGATCAGTAGCCGATGGTCGACCGTATCAAATGCAGCCGACAGATCTAATAACATCAGCACTGCTACACCGCCTCGACCCTTGATCCTGGCTCCACCCCCAAAGTTTCCAGATATTTCTTGGATTGGATCTGGCAACCCTACTCTCTCCCATGGTGGAGGGCTGGGCGTTCATCCGTTGGGGACGTTCCAGTCTTAGATTCCTTCACTTGCACAGGAAGTTGGTCTACATGACCTCGAAAGCCCCTTCTACTGCTATGATTCCATAACTATGGGTTTTAGAGATGCCCAGCATCGTGCCATGGTGTGGAATTGTTTTCTGTGCCCCAGAAGGTAGAACCAGAACCAATAGGTTGAAACTAAATCAAAAGAGTTTCTGGCTCAACATTTGGAAGAACTTCCTGATCTTTAGAGTGGTTCCTCAGTGGAACAGGCTTCCTCCTTGGGAGGTGATGGGCTCTCCTTCCTTGGAGGTTTTTAAACAGAGGCTAGATGGCCATCTGACAGCAATGAAGATCTTGTGAATTTAGGGGGAGGTGTTTGTGAGTTTCCTGCATTGTGCAGGGGGTTGGATTAGATGACCCTGGAGGTCCCTTCCAATTCTATGATTCTATAATTCTATGATTCTACAAGCCGAGTTGGAAGTGATGGCATTACATATCTCTATTCTCAGTGTCGTTGTAGCTGCACTGTGAAGACATCATGAGATGCTGGGCTCTTTAAAAGAATAACCTACCTCTACCTCGACTACATGATTAGATTCATTTGGCATTGATTCGCCTTTTGAGACTCTCGGGGCGGGTGTGGTTGTTGCTTGTCTGTGGTGATTGAGTTCACTTTATACTTTTGTTTTGTTTCTATTTATAAAGCACTGATATCATCTGTAACTATTTTCGTGGCTGGTTTTTCGCAGAGGTTGTTACCTTTTTGCCAGTCTGGTGTAGTGGTTAAGTGTGCAGACTCTTATCTGGGAGAACCGGGTTTGATTCCCCACTCCTCCACTTGCACCTGCTAGAGCAGCCTTAGGTCAGCCATAGCTCTCACAGAGGTTGTCCTTGAAAGGGCAGCTGCTGTGAGAGCCCTCTCAGCCCCACCCACCTCATAAGGTGTCTGTTGTGGCGGGAGAAGATATAGGAGATTGTAAGCCGCTCTGAGTCTCTGATTCAGAGAGAAGTGCGGGGTATAAATCTGCAATTCTTCTTTTCTCAGGTGCCTCCTCTCCAGGCTAAACATCCCCAGCTCCTTCAAACTTTCCTCATAGGACTTGGTCTCCAGACCCCTCACCATCTTTGTCGCCCTCCTTTAGACCCATCCCAGTTTGTCTACAGTCTCCTTAAAATGTTGTGCCCAAAACTGAACAACTTCTGGGAGAGCTCTCTCAGTCTCACCCACCTCACAGGGTGTCTGTTGTGGATGGCGCTCCTTCCTTGGAGGTTTTTAAACAGAGGCTAGATGGCCATCCGGCAGCAATGCTGATTCTGTGAGCTGATTCTGTGAACTGTGAATAGAGGGAGGTATTTGCGATTTTCCTGCATTGTGCAGGGGGTTGGACTAGATGACCCTGGAGGTCCCTTCCAGCTCTATGATTTTATGATTCTATGCCCTAGACGTGCATGCCATTTCAAAATGTGCATGCCCAGTCGGGGTGGCTCCAAGCTCGCTTGTTTCAACAGCCGGTGCCTCTAGGCAAAGAGCGGCAATTTTTCAAAGATGAAACACTTCAAACGTGCCGATAAAATAAAATGCAAATCAAAGCACTCGTATAAAAATATTGGGGGGGGGGGGGGGTGGAGGGAAATCAAAGGCATTGTTAGCTAATGAAAAACATTTTCTTTTGTGGTTTGAAAGTGTCATGCAGACCGGGTCCTGCTGCAGTTTGCCCTAGAAAGGGAATCCTGGGTAAGATCAGCAGAGAAACGTTCCGAGCTATTCAGAGAGCAAGAACTCGTGGACGCTCGAAATTGCCGAGCATTCGGGTTAGAATGGATAAAAGGAAGCAATTCGTCACCCAAAGGGTGATTTAACATGTGGAATTCACTGCCACAGGAGTTGGCAGCGGCTACAAGCATAGCCAGTTTCAAGAGGGGATTGGATAAGTATACGGTGCGGAGGTCCATCAGGGGCTATTAGGCAGAAAGTATAGGTGGAACTCTCTGTCTTCTTGGTGCTTGCAGGGGGGGGCACAGTGGAAGGACTGATAATGTCCTGGTCCCACTGGTGGACCTTCTGATGGCACCTGTCTTGTTTTTGTTTTTTGCCACTGTGTGACACAGAGTGTTGGACTGGATGGGCCATTGGCCTGATCCAACATGACTTATCTTATGTTCTTATGTGACACAGAGTGTTGGACTGGAGGAGCCATTGGCCTGATCCAACAGGGCTTCTCTTCTGTACACAGAGTGTTGGACTGGATGGGCCATTGACCTGATCCAACATGACTTCTCTTATGTTTCTTATGAGACACAGAGTATTGGACTGGATAGGCCATTGGCCTGATCCAACATTGCTTCTCTTACGTTCTTATGTAACACAGAGTGTTGGACTGGATGGGCCATTGGCCTGATCCAGCATGGCTTCTCTTATGTTCCTATGTGACACAGAATGTTGGACTGGATGGGCCATTGGCCTGATCCAACATGGTTTCTTTTATGTTCCTATGTGACACAGTGTTGGACTGGATGGGCCATTGGCCTAATCCAGCATGGCTTCTCTTATGTGACACAGAGTGTTGGACTGGATGGGGCCATTGGCCTGATCCAATATGGCTTCTTTTATGTTCCTATGTGACACAGAGTGTTGGACTGGATGGGCCATTGGCCTGATCCAGCATGGGCTTCTCTTATGTGACACAGAGTGTTGGACTGGATGGGCCATTGGCCTGATCCAGCATGGCTTCTCTTATGTTCCTATGTGACACAGAGTGTTGGACTGGATGGGCCATTGGCCTGATCCAGCATGGCTTCTCTTATGTGACCACAGAGTGTTGGACTGGGATGGGCCATTGGCCTGATCCAACATGGCTTCTCTTATGTGGCTCAGGGTGTTGGACTGGATGGGCCACTGGCCTGATCCAGCATGGCTTCTCTTATGTTCCTATGTGACACAGAGTGTTGGACTGGATGGGCCATTGGCCTGATCCAACATGGCTTCTCTTATGTTCTTATGTGATACAGAGTGTTGGAGTGGATGGGCCATTGGCCTGATCCAACAGGGCTTCTCTTATGTTCTTATGTGACACAGAGTGTTGGACTGATGGCCACTGGCCTGATCCAACATGACTTCTCTTGGGTTCTTACGGTCAATCAGCAGAGCACAGAGAAAAATTGGTGGACATCAAGGTCCCTGAATTATTCTTTGACAGAGTTCTCCCTACTCTCCACCCCCGAAATGTCCTTTCCCAAACAATTTCCCCTTCTGTAGAATTGTAATGTTTAAAGGGCTTTGTAAGGTCATCTAATCTAAGAACATAAGAGAAGCCCTGTTAGATCAGGCCAATGGCCCATTCAGTCCAACACTCTGTGTCACATAAGAACATACGAGAAGCCATGTTGGATCAGGCCAATGGCCCCTCTGCTCCATATTTTTATCCAATCCCCTCTTGAAGCTGGCTATGCTTGTAGCCGCCGCCACCTCCTGTGGCAGTGAATTTTGGACGTTGATTTGTCTTCTGAGTGACTTTGGGTGAGGCAATGAGTGGTCCTTATGTTACTTTGTATATAGAATGACTGTTAATTTCTGAGACGTTCTGAAGTATTACAATTTTATAGTAAATTTTGCACATTATTGGAGGCTGGTCTTCACGGTGGTTTCTTTAAGCAATTTCCACATTGCTCTTTGTGGGTTGCTTAAACCCGAGGGTAGGGGCAGCGGATCCCCTGGTTTGGAGGCCCTCCCGCCATTTCAAGATCATCCAAAAGTGGGAGGGGGGGAGGGAAAGTGTCTGCTGGGCACTCTATCATTCCCTATGGAGACTGATTCCCATAGGGTATAATGGAGAATGGATCTGTGAGTACTTGGGCTCTGGAGGGGCTGTTGTTTGAGGTAGATGCTCCAGATTTTCAGCATAAGCATCCAGTGCCTCTCCGCAAAACACCCTCCAAGTTTCAAAAGAATTGGACCAGAGGGTCCAATTCTATGAGCCCCCAAATAAGGTGCCCCATCCATCATTATTTCCAATGCAGGGGATGCATCTAAAAGGTGTGCTGTCCCTTTAAATGTGATTGCCGAACTCCCCTTTGGAGTTCAAATTATGCTCACAACCTTTTTTCTGGCTCCACCCCCAAAGTCTCCTGGCTCCACTCCCAAAGCCCCGAGACGTTTCTTGAATTCGACTTGTCAACCCTATCTGAGGGAGCGGGATTTCGGAAGGGCAGGAGGACGGTGGGCTCAGTGGTAGAGCATCTGCTTGGGAAGCGGAAGTCCCAGGTTCAATCCCCGGCATCTCCAACTAAAAAGGGGTCCAGGCAAGTAGGCATGAAAAACCTCCGCTTGAGACCCTGGAGAACCAAGAATGGGGCTGTGGCTCAGTGGTAGAGCATCTGCTTGGGAAGCAGAAGGTCCCAGGTTCGATCCCCGGCATCTCCAACTAAAAAGGGTCCAGGCAAGTAGGCATGAAAAACCTCAGCTTGAGACCCTGGAGAACCATGAATGGGGCTGTGGCTCAGTGGTAGAGCATCTGCTTGGGAAGCAGAAGGTCCCAGTTTCGATCCCCGGCATCTCCAACTAAAAAGGGTCCAGGCAAGTAGGCATGAAAAACCTCAGCTTGAGACCCTGGAGAGCCGCTGCCAGTCTGAGTAGACAATGCTGACTTTGATGGACCGAGGGTCTGATTCAGTAGAAGGCAGCTTCATATGTTCAAGGGATAGACCTCAGCCCAGTATAATGCCGTAAAGTCCACCCTCCAAAGCAGCCATTTTCTCAGGGAAACTGATCTCTGTAGAATTTGCAGGAATAAACGCCTTTAAAAGTTGGTTAGATAAATTCGTGGAGGAATCAGTGGCTCCTAGTCATGATGACTGAGCGGAACCTCCACATTCGGAGACAGATGCTCTGCATTCCGGAGCCAGGAGGCAACATCAGGGAAAGGCCTTGGCTTCTATGCCCTGTAGTTGGCCATCCAGAGGAACTGGTTGGCCACTATGTAAGACCGGAATCTGGACTAGAGGGACTATTTATCTTATCCAGCAGGCCCCCTCTTGTGTTCTTTGGAGGCCTTAGCCTCTATGCTCTGTTGTTGGTCGTCCAGAGGAACTGGTTGGCCACTGTGTGAGACAGGATTCTGGACTAGATGGACCACTGGTCTGATCCAGCAGGGCTCTTCTGATGTTCTTATGAAGGCCTCAGCCTCTCTGCCCTGTAGTTGGCCCTCCAGAGGAACTGGTTGGCCACTGTGTGAGACAGGATTCTGGACTAGATGGACCACTGGCCTGATCCAGCAGGGCTCTTCTGATGTTCTTAGGAAGGCCTCAGCCTCTCTGCCCTGTAGTTGGCCCTCCAGAGGAACTGGTGGACCACTGTGTGAGGCAGGATGTTGGACTGGATGGACCACCGGTCTGATCCAGCAGGGCTCTTCTGATGTTCTTAGGAAGGCCTCAGCCTCTCTGCCCTGTTGCTGGCTCTCAAGAGCAACTGGTTGGCCACTGTGTGAGACAGGATGCTGGTCTAGATGGACCACTGGTCTGATCCAGCAGGGCTCTTCTTATGTTCTCAATTAACATTCCGGTAGAGATCTCCAGTCCCCCACCTGGAACCTAGCAACCTCCTCACTGCACTTTGTGAAATTTTATTTCATGGAAGAAGAATCTTAGTGACAGACTCTATTATTATTTTTTTTGTTTAATGAGACAGTCTTTAATTGTAAACTGCATCAGGGGAAAAAATCAGGCTGAAAAATGGGATATCAAAACATCAAAGAAATTAATCAGGATGAGAAGCCATTGCCAGTTTTTTTTTTAATTTATATTTTTTAATCAGACATCATTGATGCTGTCCTATGGGCTTCACTTCATTGCTGAAGATTCTTTTGTTTCTCCTCTGCCATTTCTTTGTCAGATTTATATATCATTTATACACATTTCGCAGGGGGGGATAAGAAGATATTGGATTTTATATCCCGATTTATACTCTGAATCTCAGAGTCTCAGAGCGATCCACAATCTCCTTTACCTCCCCTCCCCCGCAGCAGACACCTGTGAGGTAGGTGGGGCTGAGAGAACTCTCACAGAAGCTGACCTCCAAGGACAACTCTTGCCAGAGCTATGGCTGACCCAAGGCCATTCCCAGCAGCTGTAAGTGGAGGAGTGGGGAATCAAACCCAGTTCTCCCGGATAAGAGTCTGCTTACTTCACCACTACGCCAAACTGTCTTATGCTAAGTGGAAGAGCCACTGACATTGGAGGAATGGCTTCGAGCCTATAGTAAAGATGGAGTATCACTACTTCAATTAATTATTAATACTCCATCCATTAGTAATTCATCAATCGAATTAGTAATTCATCAATTCGTTCAGTGGAGTGAGAGGACTGGGGCTTTTTTTTGAGCAGGAATGCAGAGGAACCCAGTTCCTGCTGACTTGGCATCAGGGGGTGTGGCCTAATATGCAAATGAGTTCTGGCTGGGCTTTCTCTACAAGAAAGCCCTGTGTGAAACAATGGTGATGTCAGGGTTTGTGCCCTAATTGGATTTATACTCCACCCTATACTCTGAATCTCAGAGCAGTCCCTTTACCTCTTTCTCCCCCCCCACAACAGACACCCTGTGAAATAGATGGCGCTGAGAGAGCTCTCCCAGCAGCTGCCCTTTCAAGGACAACTCTTGCAAAAGCTAAGGCTGACCCAAGGCCATTCCGACAGCTGCAAGTGGAGGAGTGGGGGAATCAAACCGGGTTCTCCCAGATAAGAATCCACACACTTAACCACTACACCAAACTGGCTCTCTCTTTCTAACACCAAACTCTCTCTCTCAAATGAGTTCATGTTGCGTTTTTTCTACAAGAAAGCCCTGTGTGAAACAATGGTGATGTCAGGGGGTGTGACCTAATATGCAAATGAGTCCCTTTGTAGAATGAGTTCCTTTTTTTCATAGAAAAAGCCCTGGACAGGATTGAGTTAGGATCCATGGGCACTGCAACTACACTTGGAGGGGGAGGGCTTTCTAAACCCCAATGCCCACGCACTTTTTGATTGTTCTGCAAAGTCAAGTTTTTCCCTCACTGAATGGACTTGGGGGGGGGGCTCTCCTTCCACAGAGGTTTCTAAGCAGCGGCTAGATGGCTATTGGAGAGCTACACCAATTCTATGACTCGCTGAATTGGGGCAGATTGTGAGAGGGAGGGCAGGAAGGGTTGTAGCCTTTTCTTGTGTGCCCAGAGTAATGCCAATCACCACTCTGGGGCCAGATTGGCCCAGGGATCCTGCAGGAAAGCCAGTCTGGTGTAGTGGTTAAGTGTGCGAACTCTTATCTGGGAGAATGGGGTTTGATTCCCCACTCCTCCACTTGGAGCTGCTGGCATGGCCTTGGGTCAGCCATAGCTCTGGTAGGAGTTGTCCTTGAAAGGGCAGCTGCTGTAAGAGCTCTCTCAGCCCCACCCACCTCACAGGGCGTCTGCTGTGGGGGGAGAAGATATAGGAGATTGTAAGCCGCTCTAAGTCTCTGACACCCGGTGAGGTGGGTGGGGCTGAGAGGGCTCTCCCATCAGCTGCCCTTTCAAGGACAACCTCTGCCAGAGCTATGGCTGACCCAAGGCCATGCCAGCAGGCGCAAGTGGAGGAGTGGGGAATCAAACCTGGTTCTCTCAGATAAGAGTCCACACACTTAATCACTACACCAAACTGGCTCTCTTCCAGCTCTATGTTTCTATCGAGAAGAAGAAGAGATTGGATTATACCCCACCCTTCACTACCCGAAGGAGGAGTTTTATAATAGTTCACAATCTCCTTTCCCTTCCCCTCCCCACAACAGACACCCTGTGAAGCAGGCGGAGCGGAGCGAGCTCTGACAGAAATTGCTCTTGAGAGGAACAGCTCTGAGAGAACTTGTGACTGACTCAAGGGCATATCGGCAGGTGCATGTGGAGGAGTGGGGAATCAAACCTGGTTTTCCCAGATATGTGCCCGTGCACTTCACCACTACATCAAACTGGCCAGCCTGGTGTAGTAGTTAAGAGTAATAGACTCTAATTTGAAGAACAAGGTTTGATTTCCCACTCTTCCTCCACATGAAGCCTGCTGGGTGACCCTTGCGCCAGTCATAGTTCTCTTAGAACTCTCTCAGTTGCATCTAACTCACAAGATGCCTGTTGTGGGGAAAAGAAGGCAACTGAAAGCTGTTCTGATACTCTTTAGAAGCGAGTAAGGTACACGGACTCTTACTTGGGAGAACCGGGTTTGATTCCGCACTCCTCCACTTGCAGCTGCTGCAATGGCCTTGGGTCAGCCATAGCTCTAATAGAGAGCCAGTTTGGTGTAGTGGTTAAGCGTGCGGACTCTTATCTTGGAGAACCGGGTTTGATTTCCCCACTCCTCCACTTGCAGCTGCTGCAATGGCCTTGGGTCAGCCATAGCTCTCGTAGGAGTTGTCCCCGAAAGAGCAGCTGCTGTGAGAGCCCTCTCCAGCCCCACCCACCTCGCAGAGTGTCTGTTTTGGAGAGAGGGAGGTAAAGGAGGTTGTGACTTTTCTGAGATTCAGAGTATAGGGTGGGATATAAATCCAATGTCATCATCTTCTTCTTCTTCCTATCTGATACAGAGATGTCTGTCTATAAGGCAGGTATCAAACTGATGGCCATTGAAGGCACCTGACCAACCTTTCTTTGGCTGCGGCCACCCATGCTAAATAATGCAGCTTCAAGCCCCTTCCAATGCACTTTTGAGCTGGATTCTGCCAGTTCGTACAGTAAAATCCAGTTGGAAAATACAGTAAAATCCAGTTGGAAAATGGCTTGAAACAGCACTGTTTAGTGTGCCTGATCGCAGTGGGAGATTTCCAAGGCCAATTTCACCATTAAGACCTGCTGATATCCAAGGCAGGTGAAAGTCATTAACAAGAGATTTCGATGTAAGGCGAATGGAGGTACAAGTGTTCAAAACTCCAAAGCAGAAATAAGATACTAAGGCGATCGATATTTACTATTTAATGCAAAGTCTGCTAATTAGGCGGGAGGAAATCAATGGGCGGAAGGGGAAAAAAAAAAGGATTGTCTCTATCAGCCGTTCTGCCTTTTCTCTACCTCTATAGCGATTCCAGGGGAAGTTTCCAATTCTGATTGCATTTGAACACGGCTTTGTTTTTTTATGGAGCAATGCAGAAGCTCCGCTCTAAGAGAGAACTTCACGAAAGACATTTGAATGTGCATTAGCATGTAGGGTTGCCGGTCTCCAGGCGGCCTGGAAAAACCAGAGAACCACAGTAAAAGTTAATGGCGATCAAAAAATAGCTGTGGAAAATCACGAGAAAAAAAAAAACAATACGTACAATTTCTAATACTTTAAACAGAATTCGAAAAGCGGCAGTCGAAACAATTTCAAGGAAAATTTAGCGATTCTACAAAACACTGGTCTCTTCAGGATCTGTAAGATCATCTTCATAACAATACAATCGATAGCATTACTTATGAATCACAATCATCGAAGAGGCATCTCCCAGTCCTCAACTTGCCCAGGTAACAGCCTCACAGCACTACGCACAGAGAAAAAGAAGAAGAAGATATTGGATTTATATCCCGCCCTCCACTCCGAAGAGCCTCAGAGCGGCTCACAATCTCCTTTACCTTCCTCCCCCACAACAGACACCCTGTGAGGTAGATGAAGATATTGGATTTATATCCCGCCCTCCACTCTGAAGAGTCTCAAAGCGGCTCACAATCTCCTTTCCCTTCCTCCCCCACAACAGACACCCTGTGAGGTAGAAGAAGATATTGGATTTATATCCCGCCCTCCACTCCGAAGAGTCCCAGAGCGGCTCACAATCTCCGTTACCTTCCTCCCCCACAACAGACACCCTGTGAGGTAGATGAAGATATTGGATTTATATCCCGCCCTCCACTCCGAAGAGCCTCAAAGCGGCTCACAATCTCCTTTACCTTCCTCCCCCACAACAGACACCCTGTGAGGTAGATGAAGATATTGGATTTATATCCCGCCCTCCACTCCGAAGAGTCTCAGAGCGGCTCACAATCTCCTTTACCTTCCTCCCCCACAACAGACACCCTGTGAGGTAGATGAAGATATTGGGTTTATATCCCGCCCTCCACTCCGAAGAGTCCCAGAGCGGCTCACAATCTCCTTTACCTTCCTCCCCCACAACAGACACCCTGTGAAGTAGATGAAGATATTGGATTTATATCCCGCCCTCCACTCCGAAGAGTCTCAGAGCGGCTCACAATCTCCTTTCCCTTCCTCCCCCACAACAGACACCCTGTGAGGTAGATGAAGATATTGGATTTATATCCCGCCCTCCACTCCGAAGAGCCTCAGAGCGGCTCACGATCTCCTTTCCCTTCCTCCCCCACAACAGACACCCTGTGAGGTGGGTGGGGCTGGAGAGGGCTCTCCCAGCAGCTGCCCTTTCAAGGACATCCTCTGCCACAGCTATGGCTGACCCAAGGCCATGCTAGCAGGTACAAGTGGAGGAGTGGGGAATCAAACCCGGTTCTCCCAGATAAGAGTTCGCACACTAAACCACTACACCAAACTGGCTCTCCTTTGGTGTAGGCTGTTACCTGGGCAAGTTCATGAGTGGGAGATGCCTCTTCGATAAAAGACTGGGTCAGAAACGGTGCTGTATGCGCATCACCGTCAGAGGTTTTTCCATGCACCCACTGGTTTGTTTTTTCCAAGAACTGAAGCCTTGATTTTGGCTGGATTAAAATTCTTATTGAGACATCTATCAACGTTTAAGATCAATATCAGCCACAGGCCTGTTGGAGCGCACGAGCACGTTGATCCATCCCAAAAGGAGCGGCGGGATCGTTTTTCTAAACTTTTGGAAGACTTCTGGAGCAACGACGTATCTTAGGACTTTAATGAATGGTTTATTGTGATTTATGAGCAGTGATAAATTGTATTGCTATGAATATGATTTTATAGATGCTGTAGAGATTAACCATTATCAAGAAACCATTATCTAGAAACCATTATCAAGGACAGAATGAGTAGGCACATCGATGAACATGAGTTATTGAGGAAGACTCAGCATGGGTTCTGTAAGGGAAGATCTTGCCTCACTAACCTGTTACAGTTCTTTGAGGGGGTGAACAAGCATGTGGACAAAGGGGACCCAACAGATGTTGTTTACCTTGACTTCCAGAAAGCTTTTGATAAAGTTCCTCATCAAAGGCTCCTTAGTAAGCTCGAGAGTCATGGAGCAAAAGGACAGGTCCTTTTGTGGATCAAAAACTGGCTAATTAATAGGAAGCAGAGAGTGAGTATAAATGGGCAGTCTTCGCAGTGGAGGGCGGTAAGCAGTGGGGTGCCGCAGGGCTCAGTACTGGGTCCCATACTCTTTAACTTGTTCATAAATGATTTGGAGTTGAGAGTAAGCAGTGAAGTGGCCAAGTTTGCAGATTACACTAAATTGTTTAGGTTGGTGAGAACCAGAGAGGATTGTGAGGCACTCCAAAGGGATCTGTTGAGGCTGGGTGAGTGGGCGTCAACATGGCAGATGAGGTTCAATGTGGCCAAGTGCAAAGTAATGCACATTGGGCCAAGAATCCCAGCTACAAATACAAGTTGATGGGTTGTGAACTGGCAGAGACTGACCATGGTAGATAACTCACTGAAAATGTCAAGACAGTGTGCGATTGCAATAAAAAAGGCCAACACCATGCTGGGAATTATTAGGAACGAAATTGAAAACAAATCAGCTAGTATCATAATGCCCCTGTATAAATCGATGGTGCGGTTTCATTTGGAGTACTGTGTGCAATTCTGGTCACCGCACCTCAAAAAGGATATTATAGCATTGGAAAAAGTTCAGGAAAGGGCAACTAGAATGATTAAAGGTTTGGACCACTTTCCCTATGAAGAAAGGTTAAAAGAGCTTGGGCTCTTTAGCTTGGAGAAACGTCAACTGTGGGGTGACATGATAGAGGTTTATAAGATTATGCATGGGATGGAGAAGGTAGAGAAAGAAGTCCTTTTCTCTCTTTCTCATAATACAAGAACTCATGGACATTCAATGAAATTGCTGAGCAGTTGGGTTAGAACGGATAAAAGGAAGTCCTTCTTCACCCAAAGGGTGATTAACATGTGGAATTCACTGCCGCAGGAGGTGGTGGCGGCTACAAGTATAGCCAGCTTTAAGAGGGGATTGGATAAAAATATGGAGCAGAGGTCCATCAGTGGCTATTAGCCACAGTGTGTGTGTATATATATATTGGCCACTGTGTGCTACAGAGTGTTGGACTGGATGGGCCATTATCCTGATCCAACATGGCTTCTCTTATGTTCTTATGTGACACAGAGTGTTGGACTGGATGGGCCATTGGCCTGATCCAACATGGCTTCTCTTATGTTCTTATGTTTCACAGAATTACTAAATTTTCCATGAAATTGTTTTAGCGGCTGCTTTTTGAATTCTGTTTAAAGTATTAGAAATTGTATTTATTGTTTTTTTTGTGATATTTCCACAGCTATTTTTTGATTGCCATTAGTCTCCAGGTGGCGGCTGGAGATCTCCCAGATTTACCACTGGTTTCCAGGTAACAGAGATCAATTCCTCTGGAGAAAATTGGGAAAGTGGACTCTATGCCATGATGTCCACTGAAGTCTCTCTCCTTCTCAACCCTGCCCTCTTCAGACATCAATTTAAAACCAGAGACCTACAGAAACCATCTACAGAAACAATGGAAATATGATGATACCATGTTGACTGAGATGTTCACCAGATCCAGCATATGCAGTCCATGCAGTAACACCTTTTCTGTGTCCATTGTTTCTTTAGATGGTTCATGAAAGGAGTGAGGTCTCCAGTTCTTCACAGATGTAAAACTAAACCATTTCCGCCCCTAAACACATATGGGAGGGACTGTGGCTCAGTGATAGAGTATCGGCTTAGTAAGCAGAAGGTCCCAGGTTCAATCTTCGGCATCCTGTTGTAGCAGGAACTCCTTTGCATATTAGACCACACACCCCTGATGTAGCCAATCCTCCTGGAGCTTACAGTAGGCCCTATACAAAGAGCCCTGTTTCTTCCCAAACTTTTATGAAGCTGTAGGAGCCAAGCAGGTTTCCTGCATTCCTCCTTCATTTCTTCCAGACTTGCAATATTGCTTTGCATGCCATAAAAGGAAGCCCACATCCCTCTGTCAAGGGAGTCCTTCTGATCTGGGGAAACATTAGTTTACAGCTAATCTGATTAAGCATATTTTGAGACAGACAAATGGGCCAAGGGTGGCTCATAATGTATTTATTAGCAAAGTTTATAGGGCTGCACAAAGGGGGAAAAGAGAGAAGGTTATGGAAGGCAGATTAGAGGAGGAGGGAGGGGTGTTGTCACATGACCCCAAATTGTAATCCCTCTTGCCTTTCCAGCGTGTGTCAACGATTGTCACAGATGGGGACTGAAAGGTTAATAAAGTGACATTTCAGGAGGGGCACGAATCGGGAAAAGGAGATTCGGTTTGGTTCGTGCTTTGCCGCCAAACCGCGAACCGAAACATGGACCGAACCAGGAGGTTCGTTCATGAACTGGATGTGTTTGTGGCCGCACAAAACCCATTGAAAGGGCCACAGTCTCTTTCAATAGAAGACTGCAGATTTATGCCCCGCCCTTCTCTCTGAATCAGTGTCTCAGAGTGGCTTACCATCTCCTCTATCTTCCTCGCCCACAACAGACACCCTGTGAGGTGGGTGGGGCTGAGAGAGCTCTCCTAGAAACTGCCTTTCAAGGAAAACTCTGCAGGAGCTATGGTTGACCCAAGACCATTCCAGCAGGTGCAAGTGGAGGAGTGGGGAATCAAACCCGGTTCTCTCAGATAAGAGAGCTATGGCTGACCCAAGGCCATTCCAGCAGCTGCAAGTGGAGGTGTGGGGAATCAAACCCGGTTCTCTCAGATAAGAGAGCTATGGCTGACCCAAAGCCATTCCAGCAGCTGCAAGTGGAGGTGTGGGGAATCAAACCCGGTTCTCCCAGATAAGAGAGCTATAGCTGACCCAAGGCCATTCCAGCAGCAGCTGCAAGTGGAGGAGTGGGGAATCAAACCTGGTTCTCTCAGATAAGAGAGCTATGGCTGAGCCAAGGCCATTCCAGCAGGTGCAAGTGGAGGAGTGGGGAATCAAACCCGGTTCTCCCAGATAAGAGAGCTATGGCTGACCCAAGGCCATTCCAGCAGCTGCAAGTGGAGGAGTGGGGAATCAAACCTGGTTCTCTCAGATAAGAGAGCTATGGCTGAGCCAAGGCCATTCCAGCAGGTGCAAGTGGAGGAGTGGGGAATCAAACCCGGTTCTCCCAGATAAGAGTCCACACAACCACTACACCAAACTGGCTTTAGGGTTTGCAGGAAGCCCGAAAAACAGCTGGGCAACGGGGAGCAGCTTGCTCTTGTTGCTCAGCTGTTTGGGCCTGTCTTGTGCAGTCCCTTTTGCAGTTGTCACCATCAGGGCTTTATTTTTTGTAGCAGGAACTCCTTTGCATATTAGGCCACACCTCCTTGATGTAACCAATCCTCCAAGAGCTTACAGGGTTCTTAGTACAGGGCCTACTGTAAGTTCCAGGAGGATTGGCTACATCAGAAGGGTGTGGCCTAATAGGCAAAGGAGGTCCTGCTAGAATTCCTTTTTTTTTAAAAAAAAAAACCTATGTACATTTTATCTAATGGAGCGAAATTACTAAAACTAATACATATAATGTTATTTTATCCATTCAAATCCAATTTTTTAGCCCATTCATACATTGGATACCAAGTTTTCTTACACTCTTCCATATTACCATCATTCAACCTACAAGTTAGCGTATCCATTTCTGCAGCATTAAGAAGGTTAAACATAAACTCTCTTTTAGATGGTATCTGAGACATTTTCCAATATTTAGCAAATAAAATCCTCGCCACTGTAATGATATGAAGTAATAACTTTTTCGCTGTTTTGAGTAGTGGAACTTTACATATATTCAATAAGTACAATTCTGGCACATGGGGGATATTAACCTTTAACATCTTTTTGCACCAAAGTGAAACTTGTACCCAGTATTTTTTGGCAAGGTCGCATTTCCACCATTTTTGAAACAAAGAACCTTTTACTTTACCACACTTCCAACATTTATCAGATGCGTTTGGAAAGGCTTTGGAAAGCTTTTCTGGGGTGAAATACCATCGATGGGCCATCTTGTATACAGGGCTCTTCTCACAAGACCTACTGAAAGCTCCAGGAGGATTGGCTACATCAGGGGTGTGTGGCCTAATATGCAAAGGAGGTCCTGCTAGAATTCCTTACAGGGCTCTTCTCACAAGGCCTACTGTAAGCTCCAGGAGGATTGGCTGCATCAGGGGGGTGTGGCCTAATAGGCAAAGGAGGTCCTGCTAGAATTCCTTACAGGGCTCTTCTCACAGGGCCCACTGTCAGCTCCAGGATTGGCTGCATCAGGAAGTTGTGGCCTAATAGGCAAAGGAGGTCCTGCTAGAATTCCTTACAGGGCTCTTCTCACAGGCCTGCTGTAAGCTCCAGGAGGATTGGTTACATCAGGGTGTGTGGCCTAATATGCAAAGGAGCAGGGGTGGAATTCTAGCAGGCGCTCCTTTGCATGTTAGGCCACACACCCCTGATGTAGCCAATCCTCCGAGAGCTTACCAGGCTCTTAGTACAGGGCCTACTGTGTATGGCCTAATATGCAAAGGAGTTCCTGCTGCCAAAAAATAAAAGCCCTAATTAAATTTAAGTAACACTAGATCACTTTAAAAGTATGTCCATTTTCTCTAATGAACTCTTTGGCTTGCTGTTTCTTGTAACAGTTGTGGTGATTCAGTCACAAGTTCCCTCTAGAAAAAGTTAGAGTTTTGTGGGTTTCCCTACCTCATCTTGAGGTTCCAGGTTGGAAAAATACCTGGAGATTTGAGGGGTGGAACCTGAAAAGGCTGGGGTTTGGGGAGCGGCTTCAATGGCTGTGCAATAGGGGAGACTTGTCTTAGCAGTATGTGCAAAAAGGATCTAGGGGTCTTAGTGGACCTTATGCTGAACATGAGTGAATATTGTGATGGGGTAGCTAAAAAGGCAAATAGAATTTTGGGCTGTATCAACAGAAGTATAGTGCCCAGATCATGTGAGGTAATTGTGTCGACTCTGGTAAGACCTCACCGGGAGTCTTGTGTTCAGTTTTGGGCACAACATTTTAAGGAGAATGTAGACAAACTGGGATGGGTCTAAAGGAGGGTGACAAAGATGGTGAGGGGTCTGGAGACCAAGTCCTATGAGGAAAGGTTGAAGGAGCTGGGGATGTTTAGCCTGGAGAGGAGGCGCCTGAGAAAAGAAGAAGAAGAATTGCAGATTTATACCCCGCACGTCTCTCTGAATCAGAGACTCAGAGCGGCTTACAATCTCCTATATCTTCTCCCACCACAACAGACACCTTGTGAGGTGGGTGAGGCTGAGAGGGCTCTCACAGCAGCTGCCTTTTCAAGGACAACCTCTGCGAGAACTATGGCTAACCCAAGGCCATTCCAGCAGGTGCAAGCAGGTGCAAGTGGAGGAGTGGGGAATCAAACCAGGTTCTCCCAGATAAGAGTCCACACACTTAACCACTACACCAAACTGGCTCTCTAGGAATAGGATCATCATCTTCAAGTCCTTGAAGGGCTGTCCTATAGAGGATGGTGTGGAATTGTTTACTGTGGCCCCAGAAGGTAGAACCAGAACCAATGGGTTGAAATTAAATCAAAAGCGCTTCCGGCTCAACATTAGGAAGAACTTCCTGACTGTTAGAGCGGTTCCTCGGTGGAACAGACTTCCTCAGGAGGTGGTGGGCTCTCGGAGGTGTTTAAACAGAAGCTAGGTGGCCATCTGATAGCAACAAAGATCCTGTGAATTTAGGCGGAGGTATTTGTGAGTTTCCTGCATTGTGCAAGGGGTTGGACTAGATGACCCTGGCGTTCCCTTCCAACTCTATGATTCTATGAGGTTTCAATGGCACATAGAGAGTTACATTCCAAAGTGGCCATTTTTTCCCCCAGGGACCTGATCTCCGTCGCCTGGAGATCGATTGTTATCCCAGGAGATCCCCAGACACCCCCTGGAGGTTGGCATCCTTAGGCAACGACATACGGCAAGCATTAATTAAAATTCCTTGGTGTTTCCAAGACGGATTCCTCTCACACCCTTAACATCTTACTGCCCTGAGCGTTTAGGAGTTTGGGGGGGAGGGGTAACAACTGTATGTGATAGTTTATTTGGTTCCTTGTTGTTGTCGTACTTTTCACATCTGTGCTTTTCCTGTTCCAGCCGGAGAGAGACATCTGTGATTTTGTTAGAAAGAAGATAAATTCCCCCCATGTGACATAAAACCCGGCCATTAATCTTTAAGGTAAGAAGTTTGTAGAAAGGCAATTTTGGTCGTGTCCGACTCCTAATAATTTTAAAACCGGTTCACATCAGCTTTCTGAGGATCAAGGACTTTGGACAGCCAAGGGCATCCGGAGCTATTTTATGAAAGACTTCCAGGTCAAAAAAAATAAACCTTATTTGGCTATTTAGATGCTGCTTTCTGTCTAGAGCATTCAAAGGTTAATGATGCGGTGCTCCTTGCCTTTGAAAGGTAGGCATGACATTTCCTCCACACAGAAGTGTATGGGTGGTGGGTGGTGGGGGGAAGGAGACCACTTACATTCTGTTTAGGGAGCCCATTCCCCCAGTGGGGGTGGCAGATTCTTTGCCTCCTACCTCTAACATAAGAACATAAGAGAAGCCATGTTAGATCAGGCCAATGGCCCATCCAGTCCAACATTCTGTGTATATATTGCCTACCATCGCTATTGCCTACCATCGCTATAAGCGGCAGCAGGAGAGGAAACCCCACCCCCCACCCCCTGCAGCATTGGGGGCACCCTCACATAACTTCTGATTTAAAAAAAAAAAAAAAACGGAAACAGAAGTATCATAAGAACAAAGCAGGAGTCAACTGGCACCGTTAAGACTGACAAAGCTGTATTCAGAACGTACGCTTTCGTGTGCTCTAAGCACACGTCATCAGACGAGGAATCCGGTACAGTGAGTAGAGCTACATATAGCTGTGGTGTAGGCAGTGGTGTAGAACGCAAAATGGTACCAATGTAAGATCCAATGACAGAATAGTAAAATTAACAAATTGAGCAAACCCTTTGATCTGGGTACATTTAAAATATACATCTAATGCAAGGGTGTCAAACTCATTTGTTATGAGGGCCGGATCTGACATAAATGAGATCCGATCCCCTCTTGAAACCATCTATGCA
Organism: Heteronotia binoei; assembly: GCF_032191835.1. Taxonomy (NCBI): domain Eukaryota; kingdom Metazoa; phylum Chordata; class Lepidosauria; order Squamata; family Gekkonidae; genus Heteronotia; species Heteronotia binoei. The sequence goes on from NC_083226.1 coordinate 173,878,048, forward strand.
CGTAGCTGCCACCACCTCCTCAGCGTCGGGAGGGACGGTGGCTCAGTGGTAGAGCATCTGCTTGGGAAGCAGAAGGTCCCAGGTTCAATCCCCGGCATCTCAAACTAAAAAGGGTCCAGGCAAATAGGTGTGAAAAACCTCAGCTGGAGACCCTGGAGAGCCGCTGCCAGTCTGAGGAGACAATACTGACTTTGATGGACCGAGGGTCTGATTCAGTATAAGGCAGCTTCATATGTTCATATATGTTCATCATGCAAGGATAATCAACACCATGCTTTCTTTAATCAATTTATTTATACCCCTCTTCCCAGTGGGGACCAAGAGTGGCTTACATCATTCTTCTCTTCTCCATTTTACCCTCACAACATCTTTGTAGGATAGGTTTAGCGAAAAGAATGTTACTGGCTCTAACAGGAGGGACGACAGTGGGAGGACTTCTAGTGTCTTGACCCCACTGATGGACCTCCTGATGGGACCTGGTTTTTTGGGCCACTGTGTGATGCAGAGTGTTGGACTGTTGTTGGACCGGGTCATGTTGGGCCGAGCCATGTGTATGTACCTGTTCAAGATTAGGTAGGTTTGTAAACTTTATAAAGGACACAGACAAACATGCTTAAAACACTAGCACTCAGTCTTTCTTTGTATTTCTCCTGTGGGATGCAGGGAACTGGGCAAAGGAAGCTCTGGCTTTTTCCCTCCCTCCCCAGAGGGCCAGGAGCCTCAGCCAATAAAAGGAAGACAGACTTGGCTCAGTAGCTCTGCTGTGTGGTTGAGAGAGCCTGGCAAAGCAAGCTCTGCCTCCCCGCCCTTCGGCCTCAGCCAATGGAGAAAATAGAGGTTTCGCTCTGTAGCTCCTGTGCGATTGAGCAAGCCTTGCAAAGCAAGCTGTGATGCAGAAGGGAGCAAGAGAGAGGAAGAAGGAAGCAGATGACAGTTGCTGGGGGCCTGATAGGAGCCCTCTGGGGGCCTGATTAGGCCCCTGGGCCGCATGTTTGACACCCCGATCTAATGTATTTTTCTTCCAATGGGAAATTATATGTATGTTACATGTTAAAAGGTAAATTAGTTGGATGGGAACAATTTCTGAGAAAGAAATGCCCACTTTGGCCCAGGCTTATAACACCAGGCTTAAATTGGTACTATTTTGCATTCTAAACCACTCCCTACCAGCTATATGTAGCTCTACTCACTGTACCTGATTCCTCGTCTGATGAAGTGTGCTTAGAGCACACGAAAGCTTACATTCTGAATAAAACTTTGTTGGTCTTAAAGGTGCAACTTGGCTCCTACTTTGTTCTACTGCTTCAGACCAACATGGCCGCCCACTTAGAAGTATCATAAGGTAGCTCTAGGAATCACTGGAAACTCTATGGTCCTACCACAGAGAATTTTTGGTGATTCCTAGAACTACCCCTATGTCACTTCCTTTTTTTAATAACCAGAAGTGACATGATGCATGCCACAGGTGGTGACATGCCCTCCCCGCAGCCCTCTCACTGGTTTCCAGGGATTGCCTGACAAGAATATTAGAAGCTGAAGGAATCGGTAAGAGAGGAAGACCCAACAGTAGTGATAGCCACAGGCATAGACCGCTTTAAAAAGGGATGGGACAGACTGATGGATAAGAGGTCTATCAGTGGTTACTAGCCATGGTGAGTAAAAGGCACCTCCACATTCAGAGGCAGTCAACCTGTGACTCCTAGTGCTAGGAGATAACATTGGGAGAAGGCCTTAGCTTCTATTCCCTGTTGTTGGACCTCCAGAAGAACTGCTTGGCCACTGCGTGAGACCAGAAGCTGGACTAGATGGACCACTGGTCTGATCCAGCAGGGCTCTTCTGATATTCTTATGAAGGCCTCAGCCTCTATGCCCTGTTATTGGACCTCCAGAAGAAATGGTTGACCATTGTGTGAGGCCAGAAGCTGGACTAGATTGACCACTGGCCTGATCCAACATTGCTCTTCTAATATTCTTATGAAGGCCTCAGCCTCTATGTCCTGTTGCTGGACCTCTAGAAGAACTGGCTGGCCGCTGTGTGAGAAAGGAAGCTAGACTAGATGAACCACTGGTCTGATCCAGCAGGGCTCTTCTAATGTTCTTATGAAGGCCTTGGCCTCTAGGTCCTGTTGTTGACCCCCCAGAAGAACTGGTTGGCCACTATGTGAGATAGGATGCTGGACTATATGGACAACTGGTCTGATCCAGCAGGGCTTTTCTGATGTTCCTGTGAAGGTCTCAGCCTCTATGCCCTACTGTTGCCCCTCCAGAGGAACTGGCTGGCCACTGTGTGAGATAGGATGCTGGACTAGATGGACCACTGGTCTGATCCAGCAGGGCTCTTCTAATGTTCTTATGAACCTGAGCCTTTCTTTTCCACCCCGAGCTGAACAGCACACAAAGATTATGGAGGGGTGGCTCAGATTCTCAGCAAACTTGGCAGGCTGCCTTTTGAATCAGTGGAAAAATAAATTACAGGGGCTGGAGGACAGACTACGAGAGCATTTGTTGTGAGTGCTTCTTATAATTTGTAACAATTATGGTAATGTCATTGCAGTGCTTGACCATCTTGATCCCCATGAATGGGCAACTGATGAGTGCTGCTGATTCTAACAAAAGAGCCTTAATTTTCTTAAAATGGCTTTCAACGTTCTCCTGAAGAAGCAACCAGGGAAAGTACCTGCTGGCATCTGAGACCTGTAATCTGCTCAGGGAGCGGGTGTCGCAATTTGCATTTGTAGGAAAACTGAAAGAAGGATCCAGGCTGGAGTTGGCGGAATCTGGTGGGGATAGCTGGGGCTACTTAACCGGGTTGCCAGCCTCGATGCGGAGCCTGGAGATTTTCCCAGAATCACAGCTTATCGCCAGACTATGCAGACAGAATACAGCGGGTGCAGAGGAGAGTGAGGAGGAGGATCAGGAGCCTGGAGCAGAGGTCCATCAGTGGCTATTAGCCACAGCGTATCATTGGAACTCTTTGTGTGGGGCAGAGATGCTCTGTATTCTTGGTGCTTGGGAGGGACAGCAGTGTGAGGACCTCTAGTGTCTTGGCCCCACTGATGGACCTCCTGATAGCACCTGCTGTTTTGGCCACTGTGTGACACAGAATGTTGGACTGGATGGTCCATTGGCCTGACCCAACATGGCTTCTCTTCTGTTCTTAAGAACAGAGGTCCATCAGTGGCTATTAGCCACAGCGTATCGTTGGAACTCTCCGTCTGGGGCAAGTGATGCTCTGTATTCTTGGTGCTTGGGAGGGACAGCAGTGTGACAACTTCTAGTGTCTTGGCCCCACTGATGGACCTCCTGATGGCACCTGATTTTTTTGGCCACTGTGTGACGCAGAGTGTTGGACTGGATGGGCCATTGTCCTGATCCAACATGGCTTCTCTTCTGTTCTTATGTGACACAGAGTGTTGGACTGGATGGGCCATTGGCCTGATCCAACATGGCTTCTCTTCTATTCTTATGTGACACAGAGTGTTGGACTGGATGGGCCATTGGCCTGATCCAACATGGCTTCTCTTATGTTCTTAATATCGGCGTCCTGGAGAACAAGCCTTGTGAGGAAAGGCTGAGGGGCTTGGGAATCTTCAGTCTGAAGAAGAGGAGGCTAAGGGTGTCAACTACTACACAGTCTCCATCAGTGAGGACCAGGACCCAGGACTTACATTGTATCTTATGGGCCATAGAATAGAACGGACTCCATACCCAATTTGGCACTCCCCTCCATTGGTGCCTGGGACAAGCACCCACCTCGCCCCCCCCCCAAAAAAAGATCTGGCCTTGATGAAGACTTCTATGATGGTGAATCACAGGAAATTTATTCAATGAATAAGATTTTAGAGCAGGGGTGTCGAACTCATTTGTTATGAGGGCCGGATCTGACATAAATGAGACTTTGTTGGGCCAGGCCATGTGTGTACTTATTTAAGATTAGGTAGCAGAGATACAAACTTTATAAAAGACACAGACAAACACAATTAAATATATATATATATTAAAAAACTTAAAATTTGTTTGAAATGTTAGCGCTCGGTTTTAAAGGTGCTTTCTTTGTATTTCTCCCATGGGATCCAGGGAACGGGGCAAAGGAAGCTCTGGCTCTTTCCTTCCTTTCCCGGAGGACTGGTGGGGGAGGAGCCTCAGCCAGTAGAAGGAAGAGAGGCTTGGCTCAGTAGCTCTGCTGTGCGATTGAGAGAGCCTGGAAAAAACAAGCTCTGCTTCCCTCCCCCTTCCTCCCCAAGGGAGGAGCCTCAGCCAATGGAAAAACAGAGGTTTTGCTCTGTAGCTCCTGTGCAGTTGAACGAGCCTTGCAGAGCAAGCTGTGATGCAGAAGGAAGCAAGAGAGAGGGCGAAGAAAGCAGATGACAGCTAGTTGCTGGGGGGGCCTGATAGGAGCCGTCCGGGGGCCTGATTCGGCTTTCAGGCCGCATGTTTAACACCCCTGTGTTAGAGAGTGAAAACTACCTCTTAATAGAACTAACTCCCTCAGGTTCAAGCGTTTAGTTAGGTCCAGACTGTTACAGCTTTGAAACAAAAAGTGCCTTTTTCCTCTACCAATGAACCATCTTCCTCCCCCCCCCCCCAATCCCCATTTGTTATCAGTTCCAGCTAAACCTGGCTGCCTCAAAGCAAAAGTCTCTGAGTGTAGCTGACATTGATGCCTAGGAGTACCACAGAACTCAGGGGTGGGAAAAGGTTACTTGCATGGTTCACAGACATAAATACATTTGGTTAGCTAGCCAGCAACTACAGTTCCAAAACAGCGTGCCGGTTTCAATAGTCTGGACCAGTGTTCCCTCTAAGCTGAGTTAGTGTGAGCTAGCTGATAATTTTTTAACCTCCAGCTAGGGTTGCCAAGTCCAATTTAAGAAATATCTGGGGACTTTGGGGTAGAGCCAGGAGACTTTAGGGGTGGAGCCAGGAGACATTGGGGGCGGAGCCAAGGGCAAGGGTGTGACAAGCAGAATTGAACTTCAAGGGAGTTCTGGCCATCACATTTAAGGGGACTGCACAAATTTTTAAATGCCTTCCTTCCATAGGAAATAATGAAGGATAGGGGCACCTTCTTTTGGGGCTCATAGAATTGGACCCCCTGGTCCAATCTTTTTGAAACTTGGGAGGTATTTTGGGGAGAGGCACTAGATGCTATACTGAAAATTCGGTGCCTCTATCTCAAAAAACAGCCTCCCCAGAGCCCCCGATACCCACGGATCAATTCCCCATCATTCCCTATGGGAATCGTTCATGGAGGTGCATGATGGCTCTGGGGGCGGGGCTTCCCCCGCTGGCCAGCTGGCTGGGGGAGGGGGGAAGCCTGTAAAACCGGGGGATCCCCCTCTGGGACCTGGGGATTGGGAAGCCTACCTCCAGCTCACACATTTCTTCTTAGCTCAGGGAAAATGGCCCCAGAGCAGCAACTCCCAGCTTTAAGGCCAGTACCTCACGAAGTAGAATTTTTGCTCACAAGACTCCGCAGCATAGGGGGAGTATTGGTCTGGACCAGGGGTCGTTTTGTAGAAAAATCGGTGGTGGAGCTCATTAGCATAACTCATTGGCATATGCCGCGTTCCCCCCAGCCAAAAGCAACCCAATGCAAGAAAGGAGAGCCCCGGGCGAGCGAAGCCTCCTTGAGCTGGTTAGAGATCCAGCCGGTCCAAGCAGGCCTCGCTTGCCTGGGTTTCTCCTGGGCTGCCCCGCCCAGTCAAAAGGCCAGCAAGCCACCCACAGCCCAAAAATCACATAAGAAGCGTGGCGCAGGCTTCTCCAGGGGTTAATGAGGGCTGCTGGGGGCGTGGCAAAGCCCCTGGTGGCTGGCTGGCTGCCTGCTCTCCTAATCCGGGGATTGTTATGCAGCTGCACTTACTATACAATAGACAAGGTAGGTGGGGAGGGAAAGGGTGAATCCTCAGAAAGGTTCAGGAGCTGCGCTCCTGTGAGCTCCTGCTGAATCCAAGGCCTGCATTTCATTAGCTAGCCAGCAACTACAGTTACAAAACAACATGCAGGTTACAATAGTCTGGACCAGTGTTTCCCCTAAGGTAGGTTAGCGTGAGCTAGCTCACAGTTTTTTTAGCCTCCAGCTGATGCATTTTTGTCTTAGCTCAGGAAAAAATGGCCCCGGAGCGAACTCCTTTCGACAGCGGTTCACAGCTTTAATGCCAGCAGTCTACAAAGCAGAATTTTTGCTCACAAGACTCCACAGGATAGATGGAGTATTGGTCTGGACCAATATGGAAGAACTCATGGCAAGAGTGTTCTTGACAGAGTGGGGAGGGGGACGGACACAATTGCTCTCTTGAAGTCTCTGAAGGGCAGCAGAGGAGAGGCCTCACAATAATGGGTTTAAATGGGGAGGGACGGTGGCTCAGTGATAGAGCATCTGCTTGAAAAGCAGAAGGTCCCAGGTTCAGTCCCCGACATCTCCAACTAAAAAGGGTCCAGGCAAGCAGACATGAAAAACCTCAGCTGTTCAAGGGGGGGATGGTGGCTCAGTGGTAGAGCATCTGCTTGGGAAGCAGAAGTTCCCAGGTTCAGTTCCTGACATCTCCAACTAAAAAGGGTCCAGGCAAGTAGGCGTGGAAAACCTCAGCTTGAGAACCTGGAGAGCCGCTGCCAGTCTGAGTAGACAATACTTTGATGGACCGAGGGTCTAATTCAGTATAAGGCAGCTTCATATGTTCAAAATTGAGGGCGGGAAGGTACTGGCTGGATAATATGAAAAACTTTTATACAGTAAGAGCTGTTCAACAGTGGAATCAGCGTCCAGCAGTGGAATCAGTCACTTTGGTGTAGTGGTGAAGTGTGCGGACTCTTATCTGGGAGAACTGTGTTTTTCCGCACTCCTCCACTTACAGCTTCTGGAATGGCCTTGGGTCAGCCATAGCTCTGGCAGGAGTTGTCCTTGAAAGGGCAGCTGCTGTGAGAGCCCTCTCAGCCACATCTACTTCACAGGGTGTCTGATGTGGGGGGAAACTTGAGCAGACTTTGGAGGATGGTGGAAGACAGGAGGGCCTGGCATAACTTGGTCCATGGGGTCGCAAAGATAATAACAAAGAAGATGAAGAAGAAGATATTGGATTTATATCCCGCCCTCCACTCCGAAGAGTCTCAGAGCGGCTCACAATCTCCTTTCCCTTCCTCCCCCACAACAGACACCCTGTGAGGTAGATGAAGATATTGGATTGATATCCCGCCCTCCACTCCAAAGAGTGTAAGAGCGGCTCACAATCTCCTTTCCCTTCCTCCCCCACAACAGACACCCTGTGAGGTAGATGAAGATATTGGATTGATATCCCGCCCTCCACTCCAAAGAGTGTAAGAGCGGCTCACAATCTCCTTTCCCTTCCTCCCCCACAACAGACACCCTGTGAGGTAGATGAAGATATTGGATTGATATCTCGCCCTCCACTCCAAAGAGTGTAAGAGCGGCTCACAATCTCCTTTCCCTTCCTCCCCCACAACAGACACCCTGTGAGGTAGATGAAGATATTGGATTTATATCCCACCCTCCGCTCCGAAGAGTCTCAGAGCGGCTCACAATCTCCTTTCCCTTCCTCCCCCACAACAGACACCCTGTGAGGTAGATGAAGATATTGGATTGATATCCCGCCCTCCACTCCGAAGAGTCTCAGAGCGGCTCACAATCTCTTTTCCCTTCCTCCCCCACAACAGGCACCCTGTGAGGTAGATGAAGATTGATATCCCGCCCTCTACTCCGAAGAGTGTAAGAGCAGCTCACAATCTCCTTTCCCTTCCTCCCCCACAACAGACACCCTGTGAGGTAGATGAAGATATTGGATTTATATCCCACCCTCCACTCCGAAGAGTCTCAGAGCGGCTCACAATCTCCTTTACCTTCCTCCCCCACAACAGACACCCTGTGAGGTAGATGAAGATATTAGATTTATATCTCGCCCTCCACTCCGAAGAGTCTCAGAGTGGCTCACAATCTCCTTTCCCTTCCTCCCTCAAAACAGACACCCTATGAGGTGGGTGGGACTGGAGAGGGCTCTCACAGCAGCTGCCCTTTCAAGGACAACTCCTGTGAGAGCTATGGCTGACCCAAGGCCATTCCAGCAGGTGCAAGTGGAGGAGTGGGGAATCAAACCTGGTTCTCCCAGATAAGAGTCCACACGCTTAACCACTACGCCAAACTGGCTCTCCTTCCAGACCCTGCCCTCATCACGTTGCACCACCCTCCAATTCTCTAGGTATGTCCCATTCCAGAAGGAGCAAACCTACAGATTTTCTTTCTCCTTACATTTCTATCAGTAGCAGTTTCAAGCAGAGGGGCTGGTTCAAGGCCATGGAGAGCACTGGGCAGAGTTGCCAGATCCAATTCAAGAAATATCTGGGGACTTTGGAGGTCTAGCCAGGAGACTTTGGGGGTGGAGCTAGGAGACATTGGGGGTGGAGCCAGGAGCAAGATTGTCACAAGCATTTCAAGGGACCGCACACCTTTTAAATGCCTTCCCTCCATTGGAAATAATGAAGGATAGGAGCACCTTTTTGGGGGCTCATAGAATTAGACCCCCTGGTTCAATCGTTTTGAAGCTTGGAGGGTGTCTTGAGGAGGGGTACTGGATGCTATGCTGAAAATTTAGTGCATCTACCTTTAAAAACAGCACCCCCCCCCCCCGAGCCCCAGATACCTGCAGATCAATTCTCCATTATACCAGATCGAGCTGTGAACTCCAGTCTTCCAGTTGCCTTTCCCCACTCATCCACCTGCACCTACTGGTATGCACTTGAGTCAGTCATAATTCTCTTGGAGCTGTTCCTCCCAAGAGCAGTTCTCAAAAAGCTCTCTCAGCCCCACCTACCTCACAGGGTGTCTGCTGTAGGGTGGGGAAGGCAAAGGAGATTGTAAGCTGCTCTGAAACTCTGAGTGAAGGGTGAGGTTTGAATCCAATTATTTCTTCTTCTTCGACTCATAGAATCATAGAGTTGGAAGGGACCTCCAGGGTCATCTAGTCCAACCCCTTGCACAATGCAGGAAACCCACAAATACCTACCCCAAAGTCACAGGATCTTCATCGCTGTCAGATGGCCATCTAGCCTCTGTTTAGAAACCTCCAAGGAAGGAGAGCCCTCCACCTCTGGAGGAAACCTGTTCCACTGAGGAATCACTCTAATGGTCAGGAAGTTCTTCCTAATGTTGAGCTGGAAACTCTTTTGATTTAATTTCAACCCACTGGTTCTGGTCCTACCTTCTGGGGCCACAGAAAACAATTCCACACCATCCTCTCTATGAAAACCCTTCAAGTACTTGAAGATGGTGATCATATCACATCTCAGCCGCCTCCTCTCCAGGCTAAACATGCCCAGCTCCTTCAACCTTTCCTCATAGGACTCAGTCTCCAGACCCCTCACCATCTTCGTCGCCCTCCTCTGGACCTGTTCCAGCTTGTCTATATCCTTTTTAAAAGGTGGTGCCCAAAACTGAACACAATACTCCAGGTGAGGTCTTACCAGAGCAAAGCGATACTATCACATCACGTGACCTGGACACTATACTTCTGTTGATACAGCCCAAAATTGCATTTGCAATCTTCTTCTTCTTCCTCCTCCTTCACGACACTAAATGTACACACAACTTTGTATTAGTTTTTGATGGTGCTAAGCCAAACTTCTTCGGATGAAAAGATGAGGTAAAATTCAATACCGAAAAACTTCTCTCTCTTCTATGATCTCCTCATTAGACCATTTTTTTTTAAAAAAAGGTTACTGCTAAGCTTGCTGGCTAAGAAAGGTTGAAACGCTTGGGACTCTTTAGCTTGGAGAAACGTCGACTGCGGGGTGACATGATAGAGGTTTACAAGATAATGCATGGGATGGAGAAAGTAGAGAAAGAAGTACTTTTCTCCCTTTCTCACAATACAAGAACTCGTGGGCATTCGATGAAATTGCTGAGCAGACAGGTTAAAACGGATAAAAGGAAGTACTTCTTCACCCAAAGGGTGATTAACATGTGGAATTCACTGCCACAGGAGGTGGTGGCGGCCACAAGCATTGCCACCTTCAAGAGGGGTTTAGATAAAAATATGGAGCACAGGTCCATCAGTGGCTATTAGCCACAGTGTATGTGTGTATATAACATTTTTTGGCCACTGTGTGACACAGAGTGTTGGACTTGATGGGCCGTTGGCCTGATCCAACATGGCTTCTCTTATGTTCTTATGTTCTTAAACGTTCCACCTGCAAACTCTTTGCCACAGACTTCTGCTGGCCGTGTTCCTAATTTATGACTTGGGGTCTGCAAAGTTCCCCCCTTAATTTATTCGGTAAATTTCACATCCTTTAGACAAGACATATCGAATCCCGACCGCTTGGGTTTGATTGATCCCAGAAGTAAGTGTAATATGTTATCTTGTTGCAGCAATACCTGACAGGCGTTTAATATAGATTTTTTTTAAGAGCTAAGAGGCTGTACGCAACAGCCAGCAAAGTTTTCAAAATCCCAAAAGGTCATTTTCACACAAAAAAAGGTGACTTTAGAAATTCGACCACATTGACTTGATGTTAAAAATGATCTGCCCCAGGACTTAACATTTATGGGTTTCCAAGGGGAAGGAGTCTTCAGGTCTGCCCTGAAGAAGGTTGAAAATCTGCTCAGACTTGTAAATCCAGACTTACGTGGAAGTAAATCCCTTTGTGTTTAATGTGACATTCATATATGTTGTTGTTCAGTTGCACAATCAAGTCAGACTCTTTGCGACCCCATGGATCAAGAAGAAGAAGAAGATATTGGATTTATATCCCGCCCTCCACTCCGAAAAGTCTCAGAGTGGCTCACAATCTCCTTTCCCTTCCTCCCCCACAACAGACACCCTGTGAGGTAGATGAAGATACTGGATTTATATCCCACCCTCCACTCCAAAAAGTCTCAGAGTGGCTCACAATCTCCTTTCCCTTCCTCCCCCACAACAGACACCCTGTGAGGTAGATGAAGATATTGGATTTATATCCCGCCCTCCACTACGAAAAGTCTCAGAGTGGCTCACAATCTCCTTTCCCTTCCTCCCCCACAACAGACACCCTGTGAGGTAGATGAAGATATTGGATTTATATCCCGCCCTCCACTCCGAAGAGTCTCAGAGCGGCTCACAATCTCCTTTACCTCCCTCCCCCACAACAGACACCCTGTGAAGTGGATGGGGCTGAGAGGGCTCTCACAGCAGCTGCCCTTTCAAGGACAACCTCTGCCAGAGCTATGGCTGACCCAAGGCCATGCTAGCAGGTGCAAGTGGAGGAGTGGAGAATCAAACCCCGTTCTCCCAGATAAGAGTCCGCACACTTAACCACTACACCAAACTGGCTCTCCAGGCCCTCCTGTCTTCCGCCATCCTCCAAAGTCTGCTCAAATTCGTGTTTGTTACATCAGTAATGCTGTCCGGCCATCTCATACGTACATGCCACCAAGTTGCAACCAAATTATGGCAACCCCAGCAAGAGGCTTTCAAGGCAAGTGAGAATCAAGGACAATTTGCCATTGCTTTCCTCTGCGGAGTCTTCCTTGGTGGTCTCTCATACAACTACCAACCCTGCTTAACTTAAACTTACGGAAAGCCCAGCAATTAGCTTTCAAGGCAAGTGAGAAGCAGAGGTAGTCTGTCATTACCTTCTTCTGCACAGCCTTCCTTGGTGGTCTCCCACCTCTGCTTAGCTTAGACTTAATGGCAACCCCAGCAAGGAGCTTTCAAGGCAAGTGAGAAGCAGAGGTGGTTTGCCATTGCCTTCCTCTGCAGAGCCTTTCTTGGTGGTCTCCCATCCAAAACCTATGAAGATCCAAGCAACGGGCCTTCAAGGCAAGTGAGAAACAGAGGTGGTCTTCCATTGCCTTCCTCTGCAGAGCCTTCCTTGGTGGTCTCCCATCCAAAACCTATGTAGATCCCAGCAAGGGGCCTTCAAGGCAAGTGAGAAGCAGAGGTGGTTTGCCATTGCCTTCCTCTGCAGAGCCTTTCTTGGTGGTCTCCCATCCAAAGCCTATGGAGATTCCAGGAAGGGGCTTTCAAGGCAAGTGAGAAGCAGAGGTGGTCTTCCATTGCCTTCCTCTGCAGAGCCTTCCTTGGTGGCCTCCCTTCCAAGACCCAACCCTGCTTAACTTCGACTTATGGTGACCTCAGCAAGGGGTCCTCAAGGCAATGAGAAACAGAGATGGTTTACCATCACTTTCTACTGCAGCACCTTCCTTTGGTAGACTCCCATCCAGTTTAGAACCTGTTTAGCTTCCAAAAACTGGTGAGAATAGGCTGTACCCTGCCACCTACCCTCCACTCTGAGTCAGGTAATCAAAACCAAGTAATCAAAAATTGGCTTTCTTGGAACTCATCTCCCCATTCACTTATCCATATTTTATGGAGTATTTATGAACGGCCAGTGTCTGATTTTACCGTGTATTATGCAGGGGTCGTTTTGTAGAGAAATAGGTGGTGGAGCTCTTCCAGGGATTGTTATGCAGCTGCAATACTATTCAATGGACGAGGTGGGAAGCAGGAGGTGGAACTGTCCGAAAGGTTCAGGAGCTGTGCTCCTGTGAGCTCCCGCTGAATCCGAGGCCTGGTATTATGTATGTTTATATGCAATTGTTGATTTATTGCTGTAACCCTCCCCAAGCCTTGGAGAAATGGTGGAATAGAAATCTAATAAATGAAATGAACATAAGAACATAAGAGAAGCCATGTTAGATCAGGCCAATGTCCCATCCAGTCCAACACTCTGTGTCACATAAGAACAGAAGAGAAGCCCTGTTGGATCAGGCCAATGGCCCATCCAGTCCAACACTCTGTGTCACATAAGAACATACGAGAAGCCATGTTGGATCAGGCCAGTGGCCCATCCAGTCCAACACTCTGTGTCACATAAGAACAAAAGAGAAGCCATATTGGATCAGGCCAGTGGCCCATCCAGGCCAACACTCTCTGTCACACAGTGGCAAAAAATTTTTTATATATACACACACATTGTGGCTAATAGCCACTGATGGACCTCTGCTCCATATTTTTATCTAAACCCCTCTTGAAGCTGGCTATGCATGTGGCCGCCACCACCGCCTGTGGCAGTGAATTCCACATTTAATCACCCTTTGGGTGAAGAAGTACTTCCTTTTATCCGTTTTAACTTGACTGCTCAGCAATTTCATTGAATGCCCACGAGTTCTTGTATTGTGAGAAAGGGAGAAAAGTACCTCTTTCTCTACTTTCTCCATCCCATGCATAATCTTGTAAACCTCTATCGTGTCACCCCGCAGTCGACGTTTCTCCAAGCTGAAGAGCCCCAAGCGTTTTAACCTTTCTTCATAGGGAAAGTGTTTCAAACCTTGAATCATTCTAGTTGCCCTTTTCTGGACTTTCTCCAATGCTGTAATATCCTTTTTGCGGTGCAGCGACCAGAACTGCACACAGTACTCCAAATGAGACCGCACCATGTTTTTTTTCAAAAAACAGAAGAATGCTTGGATCCCACATCATGCTATTGCTGACCACCTAGGCCAGAGTTGGCCAAACTGTGGCTCGGGAGCTGCATGTGGCACTTTCACGCACATTGTGTGGCTCTCAAAGCCCCCACCACCTTGTTGGCCGGCTTAAATCATTTTGCCAAGCCAGCTGACAGCTTGGAGAATGCATTTAAAGTTAAAGTTACTTTCTTTCCATCTCTCCCTTTCTCCCCATCTATTTGCCTGCCTGCCTGCCTGCCTTCCTTTTCCTTCCTTCCTCCCTCCCTCAAACATCTAACGTTCATGTCTTGTGTTTCTCAAACATCTGATGGTTATTCTATGCAGGGCTTTTTTTTGTAACAGGAACTCCTTTTCATATTAGGCCACACACCCCTGATGTAGCCAATCCTCCTGGAGCTTACAGCAGGCCCTGTACGAAGAGCCCTGTAAGGAATTCTAGCAGGACCTCCTTTGCCTGTTAGGCCACACCCCCTGATGTAGCCAATCCTCCTGGAGCTTACAGTAGGCCCTGTGAGAAGAGCCCTGTAAGGAATTCTAGCAGGACCTCCTTTGCCTATTAGGCCATACACCCCTGATGTAGCCAATCCTCCTGGAGCTTACAGCAGGCCCTGTACAAAGAGCCCTGTAAGGAATTCTAGCAGGACCTCCTTTGCCTATTAGGCCATACACCCCTGATGTAGCCAATCCTCCTGGAGCTTACAGCAGGCCCTGTACAAAGAGCCCTGTAAGGAATTCTAGCAGGACCTCCTTTGCATATTAGGCTACACCCCCCCTGATGTAGCCAGTCCTCCTGGAGCTTACAGCAGGCCCTGTACGAAGAGCCCTGGAAGCTCTTGGAAGATTGGGTACATCAGTGGGGTGTGGCCTATTATGCAAAAGAGTTCATGCTACCCAAAAAGCCCTGATTCTATGTGGCTCCTATATTAAGCAAATTTTGGCACCCCTGGTCTAGAAGCAGCTTTCTGAATGGATGTCGAAAACAGTGGAAGAGAGGAAAGAGCTACTCCGTAATCAGAGCTGTTCTTTTAAAAATCTAACCCTGTGTCACATGTGGATATTGTACACATGAAGTTGCCTTCTACTGAATCAGATCATGGCCAGTATTGTCTGCTGACAGCTGGTCTCCAGGTAGGATGACCATAATGTCTGAACGCCAGCCAGGGACACCTTGGGGGGGGTGGAAAGTAGGGGTGCGCGCGCGCTTTGCGCGCGCGCCGCCGGAAACAGGAAGTGACGTCACTTCCGGTGACGGCATGCCACCGCCGGAAACAGGAAGTGACACCACTTCCTGTGACATCATTTCCCCGCGTCACCTGCCGGAAACGGGAAGTGACATCACTTCCCCCAAATGACATCATTTCCGCCAAATGCCACTGCCGGAAACAGGAAGTGACTTCACAGCACTTCCTGTGACGTCCCCAAAAATCTCCCAAATATCACCACCGGAAACAATTTTGTTCTCAAATCCTGTATATACTTCATCAGTATATGGGATAAGGCACTTTCTCAACTGTGCTGCATAATGCAGCCTATTTATTTTGTCCTGTTTGCTCTGTTGGCTCTATCTGCGCCACCTTCATCACTTTCGGGGTGTGGATCCCCCAGTGGGGTGGTCTCGCGACTCCCTCTGCCGGCTGTTTCTGATAGCCCTGCGCCCCCTCTTTCATTTGATATGTGTCCCGTGCGGGTGCCACCCTCCCGCCAGGAGATGCCGCAAAATGAGCCCCCTTGAGGCTTATGGCGGCAGGGCTCGGGGGAAGCGAGCTAGACTGCTGTTCTTTTGAGGGGTTATAGAGTGTTTCGAGCCCGTCCCTGTGGCATCGGTCCCATCGTTGTGGGACCCAGGGGGCCGGCGCAGCAGCACGCCGAAGCAGCCTGTCACAGGTCGAGATGCAGGACAGGAACCCGGAAGTGACCGACAGGCTGCTTCAGGGAGGAAGGGAGGAGGGGGGGAGGGAGGGATGGAAGAAAGGAGGGAAGGGAGGAGGGAGGGAAGGAAGGAAGGAAGGAAGGCCGCCCCCTCCCGCCAGCCCCCCCCCCCGCTTTCGGCCCCCACCCTCCCAGAGTCCCAGCTTACCTTCTTTCAGGGGGTCGGCTGGTGCTGCTGGCGAGGCTGGCGGCGGCTTCGGAGGCCGGGGAGGGCCTGCGCTGGTCTCTGGAGGGCCTCCAGGGACCAGCGCCGGCCTCTCCGCGGCCTCGGCTGGCCGGCGCTGGTCGCTGGAGGCCCTCCAGAGTCTCTGGAGGGCCTCCAGGGACCAGCGCCGGCCGCAGAAAGGCCTCAGCTGGTCGGCGCTGCTGGCGCCGCAGCCTCTCCGCGGCCTCCGCTGGTCGCTGGAGGCCCTCCAGAGTCTCTGGAGGGCCCCCAGTGACCAGCGGAGGCCGCGGAGAGGCCTTCGCTGGTCGGCGCTGGTCCCGGAAGGCCTTCCAGAGGCTCTGGAAGGCCTTCCGGGACCAGCGCCGGCTGCTCCGCGGCCTCTCCGCGGCCTCCGCTGGTCGCTGGAGGCCCTCCAGAGTCTCTGGAGGGCCTCCAGGGACCAGCGGAGGCTGCAGAGAGGCCTCCGCCACCGCTGCCGGGCCCCGCGCGCGGGCGGGGAAGGCTGCGAGTGAGGGAGGGAGCGTCCCTGCGCGTGCGCAGGGGCCCTGCGCACGCGCAGGAATGCTCCCTCCCTCACTCGTAGCCTTCCCCTCTGGCGCCCGCGGCCCACCGCCTCCGGGGCTGGCTAAACCTGGACCTTTAAATGGTCCCGGTATAGGCAGCCCGGGAGGCGGGATTTGGTGGCCAGAACCGGGAAAGTCCCGGGAGACCGGGACGGTCTGGCCACCCTATCTCCAGGGTCTCTGTCTTCCAGCTCACAAACATCTGACGTTTATTCGACGTGGCTTTTAAGTTAAGCAAGTTTGGCCACGTCTGGGTTAGGCTCTGACCCCACCTGGGGTAGGGTTACCAAGTCCAATTCAAGAAATATCTGGGGACTTTGGGGGTGGAGCCAGGAGACATTGCGGTGGAGCCAAGAGCAAGGTTGTGACAAGCACGATTGAACTCCAAAGGGAGTCCTGGCCCTCACGTTTTAAGGGACTGGACACCTTTTAAATGCCTTCCTTCCGTTGGAAACAATGAAGGATAGGGGCACCTTCTTTGAGGGCTCATAGAAATAAACCCCCTGGTCTAATCCTTTTGGAACTTGAAGGGTATTTTGAGAAGAGGCACTGAATGCTATGCTGAAAATTTGGTGCCTCTACCTCAAAAAACAGACCCCCCCCCCCCCGAAGCCCCAGATACCTACAGGTCAATTCTCCATTATTCCCTATGGGAATCAGTCTCTGTAGGGAATAATGGAGTGCCCAGCAGACATTGCCCTACCCCCCCCCCCCCACTTTCTGATGACCCTGAAGCTGGTGGAGGTCCTCCAAACCAGGGGATTAGGCAAAGCAAGAAAAGCGCCGTGCACCAAAGGTTGCCATATAAGTGCAAAACACTCTTTTACTCAACCACTTGAGCACTGTGGTTCTCAAATGTCCTTCGAAGCAAGTTAGCAATCCTTAGTAGAAACTCAAACTTTAAATGTTGCCAGGTATGAAAATCTGCTGTCGTCTTTCCGTTGAGAGACACAGGTAGCCCGGCTGTTCCTCTTTGAAGAGTAATTCAACAGGTGTAGCAGCAGCAACACGAAGAACCGTCCGTGCATACTGATAAGATACGACTGTGAGCTGTTGCCTAAGCACAGGTTCCGGAGTGTAAAAACAGCGGCCAGAGGAAGTGTAAAGGAAACACGGACTTGAACCTAGGACTCGCGTTGCTGTTACTGCACCTGTTGAATTTCTCTTCAAAGAGGAACAGCCGGGCTGCCTGCGTCTCTCAACAGAAAGACAAGAAGGCAGCAGATTTTCATCTCTGGCAACATGTAAAGTTTGAGTGTCTACTAAGGACCGTTTCCTTGCTTCAAAGGACATTTGAGAATTGCAGTGATAAAGAGGTTGAGTAAAAAAGGCTGTCTCTTCCTTTGAGAACACACGCATAGCTGGTCTTGAGGACAAAAGGAGATTGAGGAAGAATCGCACTGCTACAGGACCAACCCTAAATCAGACTTTTCCCTGCAGCCGCTGTGGCCGGACCTGCCTGTCCCACATTGGTCTTGTCAGCCACCAGCGAGCCTGCAGCAAACGTGGACTATTGCACCCTTCTTAAATCTTCGTTCGCGAAGCCAAGCCGAGAGAGAGAGAGAGGAAAAGAGTGTTTTGCACTTATATTGCAACATTTGTTGCACCGTGTTTTTCTTGCTTTGCCTAAACTCCACACCGCAAGTTTCCTTATCTACCGCCCCCTGGGGATTGGTAACCCTAATCTGGGGTCACTATGGAAGATTCTTCCAAGGCCTTTTTCAGATTCCCAGTTTATCCCTCCCATACAGAAAAGTATCAGAGGGAGAACCCATCAGCTAGATACTGGAAGTCTGAAGAACATTGTTACACTCAAAATAAATCCTGCAGATGCTGTATGGCCAAAAAAAGGAAACTGTATGATTTTCAATTGGATTCGTGGCCTCGCTTCTCGCATCTTCCATCGAGGAGGCGAACATCTGGGGTGAAGTCAGTCACGGAATGCTTTCAAATTACAAGCAACGTTTTCGGGTTTTCGCTACAGGAGCCAAACCTTGCACTAAAGAGTAAGAGCATTCAGCTGAGAACCTCAGGTACCAGGCTACAGGGGAAACTAAGCAAGGGGAAGACGAAAGCTCCCAGATCAGGGGATCGCTTATCTTTCTTCTGCGTGAATCAAGGACGTGGAGTGGGGGGAAAGGCAGAGAAGGAGAGAGCAAGCGAGAGAAAGAAAACTGGGTCAATGCGCATTTTGCACAGTGGGAAAGACATACGGCAGAGAATGCTTCCTGGGTCTCTTTGATGTCTTGGCACATCAAAGGGACCCACGGGAGAAATGCAAAGTCCCAGGGAGTCATTCTGTAAAGCTGAAGGGGTTGCAGATTTCTTTTTCTCTCCCTTCTGGATATACTCTACGTTTCTGCTTTGTGCTCGTAAAACATCTGAGCGCTCCCTGCCATTGGTACAAGGGGGACTGTAAGCGGCGTGGAATTTCGGGGAAAGGTTTCTTCAAGAGAGAGTTGGTGTGGGTTTCTTTATTTTTTTTTATCTTTTTTACATTGAATGTTTAGATCAAAGGTAGCCGAACTGCGATCTGGGAGCCACATGTGGCTCTTTCACACATACTGTGTGGCTCTTGAAGCCAGTGGCTTGGAGAATGTTTTCAAAGTTATAGTTGCTTTCTTTCCACTTCTATCTGTCTATCTATCTATCTATCTATCTATCTATCTATCTATCTATCTATCTATCTATCTATCTATCTATCTATCTATCTATCTATCTATCTATCTATCTGTCTGTCTGTCTGTCTGTCTGTCTGTCTGTCTGTCTGTCTGTCTGTCTGTCTGTCTGTCTACTCCCTCCTTCCTTTCTCCTTCCCTCTCTTCCTTCCTCCCTCTCTTCCTCCTTTTCTCCCTCCCTTCCTCCCTCCTTCTCTCCCTCCCTCCCTCCTTCCCTCCCTCCTTCCCTTCCTTCCTTCCTTCCTCCCTCTCTTCCTTCCTCCCTTCCTTCCTTCCTTCCTTCCTTCCTTCCTTCCTTCCTTCCTTCCTCCCTCCCTCCCTCCCTCTCTTCCTTCCTTCCTTCCTTCCTTCCTTCCTTCCTTCCTTCCTTCCTTCCTTCCTTCCTTCCTTCCTTCCTTCCTACCTACCTACCTACCTACCTTCCCTCAAACATCTGATGTTTCTTCTAGGTGGCTCTTACATTAAGCAAGTTTGACCACGCCTGCTCTAGCATTTCACCCAAACTCTATGGTTTAGATGCTTTCTTGCCTTTTACCTGCTCCTTCTTTCATTCCCCCCCCCCCCCCGAGCATCTCCTTAACTGTATTTGACTTGATTTAGGTTTCTCATAGCCTGCCTTCCTCTCTGAAATTTAAGGTGAGTTCCATAGCATAAGTCAAGTGCAGTTGACCGGACTGGGCATCCAAGGACCAGCACAACAGGATTTGGACTTCGGGTATCTGAAAACAAAGAGAAATCTAAATTCAAGCTGAAAAAACCCTGAAACAAAGCATAAGCTTTTAACCATTCATGAACACACATGACGCTGCCTTTTGATAAAGCTGTTGGGGTTTAGAGATACTTTAGCAGAGTTGCGTGGAGAGAACCACAAAAACAAGCCAGGCAGATGTTTTAGCTTAAGAATAAAGTAGTTTACTTTTACTAGGAGGAAAGGGTTACTGGGATTACTATCCTATCTAGTCTCTAGACTACATCTCGACTCTCTTGAGTCCAAAACCCTAACTGCATGGAGATCTGAGGGCTTTACACAAAGGGCAATAAAAACTGACCAAATGGTTTCCCCCAGACCACCTACCAGATATATGGATTAGCCAATTAGGCCTTTGCTTCAGTGGTCACTATACATATTGACACCCAGCCTTGGCGGGAAGTACGTGCACACATTCTCATTGGCTATACCTCTCACTGGCTAAACATCAGCATGCATATACATTCATTTAATTAACTCATGACAACAGGAAGTGAAATTGCATCAGAAAACCCAACAAATGCAGATCCTTTGTCCACATTACGGCAAGGGATCTTCATGTTCTCAAGCAGAGACCTTTCCCATCATCTACTCCCTGATTCTTTTAACTGGAGATACCGAAGATTGAACCTGGGACCTTCTGTACACCAAGCAGAGGCTCTAGTGATGAGCCGCTGAGGTCTTTCACATCACCTCCTGCCTGGTTCTTCTAACTGGAGATACCGGGGATTGAACCTGGGACCTTCTGCATGCCAAGCAAATGCTCTAGTGATGAGCCCCTGAGGTCTTTCCCATCACCTCCTGCCTGGTCCTTTTAACTGGAGGTGCCGAGGATTGAACCTGGGACCTTCTGCATGCCAGGCAGAGGCTCTAGTGATGAGCCACTGAGGTCTTTCCCATCACCTCCTGCCTGGTCCTTCTAAGTGGAGGTGCCAAGGATTGAACCTGGGACCTTCTGCATGCCAGGCAGAGGCTCTAGTGATGTGCCACTGAGGTCTTTCCCATCACCTCCTGCCTGGTCCTTCTAAGTGGAGATGCCAGGAATTGAACTTGGGACCTTCTCCATGCCAAGTAGAGGCTCTACCACTGAGCCACAGAGCCTCACCCAGTGGTCTTATATTATTCTGTGGAACTCTGTCGATTAATTGTTGGTCCGGAGATCCCAATTGTTCCAGTACTGGCAGAGAGAACTGGGCCCATGAGGTTCTCAGACCTCAGGACATCCCAAATTTCTCCAATGAATACCAAAGTCACCAGAGGTCTTATACCTTTGATAAGGCATACATTATTCAAACAAACATTATTGGATACACAAGTAACACGACATGACTTGGCTCCCTTCCATTGGTGGACCTTAATTTGGGATGGGCTTGGTGAAATTAGAGATTGTTTACACATAAGGAAAATATATACTGACATCTTAGAAAAGCAATAAAACTGCCCGGTCTCTCTGTTTGTTCTTCGATACAAGACCGTTTGGTGATACTCCTAACACTTAGAGCTCCAACCATTATTGTGTTGCTAGAAAGGACATTTGGCAGGAATGGAATGCAGTTTTGATTGCATTAACAGCAAGTTATAAATCAAGATGTTAGTCTGTCTCTAGTAGTTTGGTGTAGTGGTTAAGTGCGTGGACTCTTATCTGGGAGAACCGGGTTCGATTCCCCACTCCTCAACTCGCAGCTGCTGGAGTGGCCTTGGGTCAGCCATAGCTTTCACAGGAGTTGTCCTTGAAAGGACAGCTGCTGTGAGAGCTCTCTCAGCCCCACCCACCTCATAGGGTGTCTGCTGTGGGGGGAGAAGGTATAGGAGATTGTAAGCCGCTCTGAGTCTCTGATTCAGAGAGAAGGGCAGGGTATAAATCTGCAGTCGTCTTCTTCTTCTTCCAGTAGCAGAAAAGAGCAAGAGTGCAGTAGCACCTTCAAGACTACCACAGTTTCATAGAATCATAGAACCATAGAGTTGGGACCTCCAGGGTCACCTAGTCCAAACGCCTGCACAATGCAGGAACTTCACAAACACCTCCCCCACCACATATACATCCCCGGTGCCCCCAGTCATGGAGTTTCTCTCCCAAGCATCCATTTTCTCCAAAGGAATCACCTCTGTAGTCTGGAGAACAGTTGTCTTTAGGGGAAATCTCCAGGTCCTATGCGGAGGTGGGCCACCCAAGCACCCATTCCACACAAAGAGCAAATATGAGAAATTACATTTCCCAGAATCCCTTTCTCCTGCCACCCAAACATCAAAGGACGAGGGAGAGAAGATACTGCCTTGGTCTTCAAAGGCTCATCCATGCTTTGGAATTCTTAAATCTCCCTTCCTGCCTGCCGGTATTAACACTTTCTCGGAAAGAGGAAGATTAAGAAAGTCTGGCCGAAAGTGATAAACAAGGTCAACGGAGACTGGAAGAAGGCAGAAGCTCCTTAGTTACGTTTCCATTTAGATCTGCCTGAAGATTAGAACCGAACAGGTCACATAATATACGGGGGTGGCTACATTTGCATTTTGTCCAGGTTTAAAAGTATATGCCAAGAAATCCTTCTTTTATACTCTGCATTATAAGACCCATCTCTCTTCTAGAGCCCCTTTAATGGCATCTCTTTTTTCTTCCTTGCCTCTCTCCGCCCTCCCTTTTTCTTTTTTTGCTTCCTCCCGGGTATTGTTCTAGCTAATAAATTAGGTGTAGTTGTCATCAGGCTTGCAATTGGAACATTTCACAGGTTTCTACCCCAGCCGGATTCCCCCCCCCACCCCCCCACCAGGCAGCCCACCTGGCCTAGGGTTACACGATTTATTTTCCTGCATGTCGCCAAGCCAACCTGAAGACAGCGTTAATAGAAAAGGTCACAGGCTGATAAACCGACCTGCCTCGAATCTTTCCGGACAAATCCGAGAACGGGGGAATTGTGCTAGTTTCAAGGAGGTTGAGGGCAAGAAAAAGTTAAATGTTACTGATATGAAAGAGTGGCAGGAAAACATGTTTGGCCTGCAAAAGAGCTTTTGGCAACAGCCCTGCCAACATTTTGCTACAGTTAACGGATGTTTTAAAAGCATGGAAGAATTTTATGGATCTGGCACCGGGGAAGCTGAAGAGGCTTGCAGTGTGACCTGAAAAGCTATGTTTAAAGAGACAGGGAAAAAACCATATCTTTTTCACAGTGTAGCCATGTTGAGGGTGAAAGAGGAGAGCACAAAAGTAGGCTTGAAACTCAACATCAAAAAAAACTTAGATCATGGCATCCGGCCCCATCACACCTTGGCAAATAGAAGGGGAAGACATGGAAGTAGTGACTGACTTCACATTTCTGGGATCCAAGATCACTGCAGATAGTGACTGTAGCCATGAAATTAAAAGATGTTTGCTCCTTGGGAGGGCAGCTATGGAGAACCTGGGCAGTATAATAAAAAGGAGAGTCATCACCCTGCCCACAAAAGTCTGTATAGTCAAAGTGATGGTATTCCCAGTAGTCATGTATGGCTGTGAGAGCTGGACCATAAGGAAGGCCGAGCGCGGAAGAATAGATGCTTTTGAGCTGTGGTGCTGGAGAAGACTCTTGAGAGTCCCTTGGACTGCAAGAAGATCCAATCAGTCACTCCTTGGCAAACAGAAGGGGAAGTTATGGAAGCAATGGCAGGCTTCATATTTCCAAGATCACTGCAGATGGTGACTGTAGCCATGAAATTAAAAGACTTTTGCTCCTTGGGAGGACAGCTATGGTGAACCTGGGCAGTATAACAAAAAGCAGAGACATCACCCTGCCAACAAAACATATAGTCAAAGTGATGGTATTCCCAGTAGTAATGTATGGCTGTGAGAGCTGGACTATAAGGACGGCCAAGCGCAGAGGAATAGATGCTTTTGAGCTGTGGTGCTGGAGAAGACTCTTGAGAGTCCCTTGGACTGCAAGAAGATCCAATCAGTCCTAAGGGAAATCAACCTAGACTGTTCCCTGGAAGGTCAGATGCTGAAGCTGAAGCTCAAATCCTTTGGCCACCAAATGAGAAGAGGTCACTCCCTGGAGAAGATCCTGATCCTGGGAAAGACAGAAGGCAAAAGAAGAAGTGGACGGCAAAAGATGAGATGGCTGAACAGTGTTACTGATGTAACAAACATGAATTTGAGTGGACTTTGGAGGATGGTGGAAGACAGGAGGGCCTGGTGTGATTTTGTCCATTGGGTCACAAGGAGTCGGACTTGACTGTGCGACTGAACAGCAACAAAACCATGTTGGTCTACAGTAGAACTAGGGTTCCTGGACACCACCACCACTGCAGGGGATATAGGGGTAGATGTTATGTATTGGGACTGAAACATGCCTGGAGGTTTTACCAGAGACTTTGCTGAGCTTGAGACTCTAGAACAATAGCCACCTGGACTCTGGGAGGAGCCCAATCAGGATTCACTGAGCTAGCCCTTGTATCTATAAGGGCCCTGTTTACTAGTTCAGTTTTAACCTTGCAATGCTGTAATCACAAAATAAAGAAGAAGAAGAAGAAGAAGAAGAAGAAGAAGAAGAAGAAGAAGAAGAAGAAGAAGAAGAAGAAGAAGAAGAAGAAGAAGAAGAAGAAGAAGACTGCAGATTTATACCCTGCCCTTCTCTCTGAATCAGAGACTCAGAGCGGCTTACAATCTCCTATTTCTTCTCCCCCAACAACAGACACCCTGTGAGATGGGTGGGGCTGAGAGGGATCTCACAGCAGCTGCCCTTTCAAGGACAACTCCTGTGATAGCTATGGCTGACCCAAGGTCATTCCAGCAGCTGTAAGTGGAAGAGTGGGGAATCAAACCCAGTTCTCCCAGATAAGAGAGCTATGGCTGACCCAAGGCCTTTCCAGCAGCTGCAAGTGGAGGAGTGGGGAATCAAACCCGGTTCTCCCAGATAAGAGAGCTATGGCTGACCCAAGGTCATTCCAGCAGCTGTAAGTGGAAGAGTGGGGAATCAAACCCGGTTCTCCCAGATAAGAGTCCGCACACTTCACCACTACACTAGGGGTGTCGAACTCATTTGTTATGAGGGCCGGATTTGACATAAATGAGACCTTGTCGGGCCGGGCCGTGTGTGTCATAAAATGTAATGCCAGGTAGCAGACATATAAACTTTTTAAAGGGCACAGACACACATTTAAAGATTTTTTTTTTGCTAAAAATAAAACATGCTTATAATAGTAGCCCGCTTGCAATATTTTGTTTTACAGTCTCTGATAAATGTCACCTCTTGCTATGAATTATTGCATCAAAAACTGGAGACAATGTCTGTGCTGTACCCATCTTGAATACGTGCTGTTCAGGTGTGCACATCTCTAAGCTGAAAACCTACTTTTGATTCATTGACATTCATTACAGACATCTCATGGTCAATACTTTGAGCCTAAGACCCAGAGGAACATGAAGCGGCTTGGCATTGTGAGCTTTTGTACAGAAGTTGCTTCACGTACCAGTCAAGAACATGTGAAGGCACCATGGCACAGACTGAGGGCTATGTGCTTGTCTACAAAACTATGATTTCCCCCAGAAAAATGACTACAACTAATAAAAAATACAACTCCCCACCCCCCCCAAAAAAAACCAACTACAAGAACAGACAGCTGTGATGAAGAAGAAGAAGATATTGGTTTTATATCCCGCCCTCCACTCCGAAGAGTCTCAGAGCGGCTAACAATCTCCCTTACCTTCCCCCCTGCACAACAGACACCCTGTGAGATAGAAGAAGATACTGGATTTATATCCTGCCCTCCACTCCGAAGAGTCTCAGAGCAGCTCACAATCTCCTTTCCCTTCCTCTCCCACAGCAGACACCCTGTGAGGTGGGTGGGGCTGAGAGAGCTCTGACAGAAATTGCCCTTTCAAGGACAACCTCTGCGAGAGCTATGGCTGACCCAAGGCCATGCCAGCAGGTGCAAGTGAAGGAGTGGGGAATCCAACCTGGTTCTCCCAGATAAGAGTCCACACATTTAACCACTACACCACACTGGCTCTGCATGATCACTCTTCCATGAGTATCCTCACGCATCGAACCCAGTACTTTTCAGTAGGGTTGCCCGATCCAGGTTGGGAAACTCCTGGAGATTTGGGGGTGGAGCCTGGGGAGGACAGAGACCACAGTGGGGTGCAATGCCAGAGAGTTCACCCTCCAAAGCATCCATTATCTCCAGGGGGAACTGTTCTTAGTACAACGATTTTTCTGGTCATGGGTCATTTGTAGGAAAATAGGTGGTGGCGCTCATTAGCATATGTTGGCCCCCCCCCACCAGCCAAAAGCAACCTGATGCAAGAAAGAAGAACCCCGGGCGAGCGAGGTCTGCTTGGGCTGCCTAGAGATCCAGCCAGCCCAAGCAGGCCTCGCTCACCTGGGGCTCTCCTTGGCCTCCCCCCTCACACACACAGTCAAAAGGCCGGCAAACCACCTGCCACCTAAAATCACAGAAGTGGAGAAAGGGTGGGGTGGGCTTCTCCAGGGGTTAATGAGAGCTGCTGGGGGTGTGGCAAAGCCCCTGGTGGCTGGCTGGCTGCCCGCTCTCCTAATCCAGGGATTGTTATGCAGCTGCACCTACTATTCAATGGACAAGGTAGGTGGGGAGGAGGAGGGGGAACCATCAGAAAGGTTCAGGAGCTGCGCTCCCTTGAGCTCCTGCTGAATTCAAGACCTGTTTCTAGTGTGACTGGGAAGCCACTGATGGCTCTTGAGGAGGAAAAAAATAGCATGGGAAATAAGAGAGAGAGAATATGCGCAAATGTGAAAACAAGACAAAATACCAGAAGTATGGGAATGGACTTTGAAAGCCACGCACTGGAGTGAAATGGACAAACTTACAAGAATCTTCAAGGAACAAGATTTAGAGAAATTTAAAAAACCACTGGGGAAAGTTTCAAAAATACATTGAAAAGCAATGGAACGCTGAAGGACATTTGACAGTGGTTAACTTTCAAAGAAACAATATATGGATTACAGTTTAAAAATATGATTATTGGAATATAACTGTTTCATTTTTTTTCCCCCAATGACTAAAAAGAAATACCATGAAGATGGATTATAATTATAACCTTTGGGGAGTTTTTTGGGAGGAAGATTCTTTAATAGATAGAGTTTATTACCTTATAATAAATTAGATTCAATAGTAGCATTGCTGAGGGGTCACAAAAGAGGGGGGGAAGAAAAATGTTATATATGTGTACTAACATTTAATGACAAATGATGACACGATGTTACAATATATTACATTATAATAAATTGTTTTAAACACAAAATAAGAGAGAGAGAGAGAGAGAGAGAGAGAGAAGCCCCGATATCTTAATCCCTGAATAATTCTCATATTTTCGACGTTTTCTAAATGTCCTCCTTATAAAAAAGTAGCCTGTTAAACAGAATTTCTGCCTGAAATGCTAAAGAGTGGCAGCTGGAATCATGCAGGAACTTACTCTCAAATTGCGGTTGACTCCGCCTTCTGCAGCAGCCATTTTGTAGTTGCGCCCACCTCCTGTGCTGGAATCCCAGGGATGCCCACAGAATCGAAAAGGTTAGGAACCCCTGCCTCGCCTATACGTGTTCATTTATTTTTGTTTTAAAGCACATTTGGCATTTTCTCTTTGCAGTTCCTTAGGATTCATTCTCCTATTTCCCCTCTCTCTTTTTTTTTTTTAGTCTGCGAGAATCTTTATCAGAACGAGAGAAGCTTGTCTGAGATAAAGATTTTTGTGAGTTTCCAAGAAGGCCCTTTGGCTAGATTGCAGCGATCAAGTGGTTGTATTAAAAGACAGGCGCTCGGGAAGCCGTTGATGGCTCTCGAGGAGGGGAAAAAAATAGCATGGAAAATAAGAGAGAGAGAAGCCCCGATATCTTCATCCCTGTGTAATTTGCTTATTTTTTAGACGTTTTGCTTTCTGCAGCTTAAAAGAGGAGAAAAAAAGAGAAAGAAAAATAAATCTTTGGCTTGCTCCTTCCTGATTTCGGTATCTCTGCCCCAGCAATGGCGCATGCTGAGTGACCCAGCTGGAACAAGTGTGGGGTGTGCTGCTTGACGCAAATTGAGTTCACTCAGTTAGTTAATCTGTTGCAACAGACGCGCAAGGATGCAAAGCAATTCTGATTGAGACGCCCTCATTTCACAGACGAAAACCCTCTCTCCTGCAAGAATCACACCCGCGAGAAAAAGAGAAAAAAGTTAGGGAAAAGACCAAGGGGGGGGGGAATTGGAGGAGAGGGAGAAGTCCCAGATTCTGTTAACAAACAGGCCGCGAGTCCCTATTTGATTTTTTTGCGTAAATGTTTGATTTGCTGGAATACAAAGAAAGGTCCCTTTTGAAGCGGGGAGCTGTTCAAAAGATGGAAACGTTTTGGCTTCGTGATGCGCCGCTACATTTAACGCGGCTGAAAGCCAAAAAAGGGTAGCAGCCACATTTTTTTTTTTGTTTAAAACAATTTTATTGGTAACATATGGTGATAAATCTATATCTTACATCTTTTTAAAAAAAAAAAACTTACTTTATCTACTCCATATATTACTTTCTACCAACCTTCCCACACTGAAGCATTTAAACCAAATTAACTTGACAAGCTGATTCCTGATAACACATTCTGGAGAAGAGAAGGAGGAGGAGGAGGAGACCGAAGATTTATACCCTGCCCTCCTCTCTGAATCAGAGTTTCAGAGCGGCTTACAATCTCCTTTATCTCCTTCTCCCACAAAAGACACCCTGTGATGTAGGTGAGGCTGAGAGAGCTCTCCCAGAAGCTGTCCTTTCAAGGACAACTCCTGCGAGAGCTATGGTATACCCAAGGCCATTCCAGCAGATAACTAGGATGGCTAGACCAGGGATCCCTAACCCCTGGGCCCGTGAACCAGTAGTGATCCGTGGCCTGTTAGCAACTAGGCCACAAAGTGAGCAGCCTTGCCACTCCTTTCGCCCGCCTGGGGCCTGGGTGGACGAAAGAGGCAGTGTGGCCTAGATCCAAAGCACCACCTCTTTCATCTGCCTGGGTTCTGGGTTGGCCCAAGGAGCATCGTGGCAGTGACCTTCACCTACCCCTCATTTAAAGACCCCCATGGGGGCAGGGATGGGGGCACGGGGGCAGCCTGGGGCAGCAAAAACCCCAGCATACCCCCTCCACCGGTCCATGGACAAATTGTCTTCCACAAAACCGATCCCCGGTGCCAAAAAGGTTGGGAGCCACTGGGCTAGATGGCCAATGATGGACAGAAACGTCTCTGCTTAGGTCAAAATCTGACTGCAAATTGGAAGCGACTCTCCTGAACACTCGAAAAAAAGTTTGCTTTTCGCTGAATGCTAAAAAGAAAAGAAATCTCTCTGCATTTGCAGATGTTTTGCACATGAACTCATGAAGCTGCCTTGTACTGAAATCAAAACTTTGGTCCATCAACGCCAGTGATGTCTGTTCAAACTGGCAACTGGTCTCCAGATTCTCAGGCAGAGGTCTTTTCACATCACCTACTACCTGATCTTTTAAACTAGGGGTGCTGAGGATTGAACCTGGGACCTTCTGCAGACCAACCAGATGCTCTAGTAATGAGACACCAAAGTCTTACACTTAACCTACTGCCTGGTTCCTTTAACTGGAGATGCTGGGGACTGAACCTGGGACCTTCTGTATGCCAACCAGATGTTCTAATAATGAGCCACCAAAGTCTTTCACTTAACGTATGGCCTGGTTCCTTTTACTGGAGATGTTGGGGATTGAACCTGGGATCTTCTGCATGCCAACCAGATGTTCTATTAATGTCTTTCATTTAAACTACTGCCTGGTTCCTTTAACTGGAGATGCTGGGGATTGAACCTGGGACCTCCTGCATACTATCCAGATGTTCTTCTAATGTCTTTCACTTAACCTACTGCCTGGTTCCTTTAGGAGATGCTGGGGATTGAATCTGGGTCCTTCTGTATGCCAACCAGATGCTCTACTAATGAGCCACCAAAGTCTTTCACTTAACCTACTGCCTGGTTCCTTTTTACTGAAGATGTTGGGGATTGAACCTGGGATCTTCTGCATGCTAACCAGATGTTCTAGTAATGAACCACCAAAGTCTTTCACTTAACCTAATGCCTGGTTCCTTTTACTGAAGATACTGGGGATTGAACCTGGAACCTTCTGCATGCCAACCAGATGTTCTACAAATGTCTTTCACTTAACCTACTGCCTGGTTTTTTTAACTGGAGATGCTGAGGATTGAACCTGGGTCCTTCTGTATGCCAACCAGATGTTCTACTAATGAGCCACCAAAGTCTTTCACTTAACCTATGGCCTGGTTCCTTTTACTGAAGATGTTGGGGATTGAACCTGGGACCTTCTGCATGCCAACCAGATGTTCTACAAATGTCTTTCACTTAACCTACTGCCTGGTTCCTTTAACTGGAGATGTTGGGATTGAACCTGGGACCTTCTGCATGCCAACCAGATGTTCTACAAATGTCTTCCACTTAACCTACTGCCTGGTTCCTTTTACTGGAGATGTTGGGGATTGAACTTGGGACCTTCTGCATGCCAACCAGATGTTCTAGTAATGAGCCACCAAAGTCTTTCACTTAACCTAATGCCTGGTTCCTTTAACTGGAGATGCCGGGGATTGAACAGGAGATGCCGGGGAAGTTATGGTTTTCAAAGCTATTCTGTATCGTATTCTTGATTAGCATTGTAAAGAGGGTCACATGCCTCTGGACCCCTCTTTTATCCTTTCAAATGCTAAAAGCAGACCAGGTAGCCAATTTCAAGCAACAAAACTGAGCTGAAGCTGTGAAGCTAAGTCCACTCCCCTGCCCTGCACAGCCTCAAGGCAAATAGAGGCTGTGCCAGCCTGCAATTTGGATTTTAAGAATGGGATAAGACACATGATCTCCGTAGCTCCAGATCGGTAGCTTTGTTTGCCTGAGCAAGAGTCCAGTAGCACTTCAAAGACGAACAAAATGTTGATGGTCTTAGGAGAACCTAAAGAACCTCTTGCTGAGGGTGAAAGAGGAGAGCACAAAAGTAGGCTTGATATGAGTTTAATAAAGTTGCAGAGACTTTTTTGTTGGGATTACAAATGGGAAAACTAGAAAAACTAGGCTGGAACACTTTCCCTATGAAGAAAGGTTAAACCCTTGGGACTCTTTAGCTTGGAGAAACGTCAACTGCGAGGTGACATGATAGAGGTTTACAAGATAATGCATGGGATGGAGAAAGTAGAGAAAGAAGTACTTTTCTCCCTTTCTCACAATACAAGAACTCGTGGGCATTCGATGAAATTGCTGAGCAGACAGGTTAAAACGGATAAAAGGAAGTACTTCTTCACCCAAAGGGTGATTAACATGTGGAATTCACTGCCACAGGAGGTGGTGGCGGCCACAAGCATGGCCACCTTCAAAAGGGGTTTAGATAAAAATATGGAGCAGAGGTGCATCAGTGGCTATTAGCCACAGTATGTGTGTGTGTGTGTGTGT
This sequence comes from Heteronotia binoei, assembly GCF_032191835.1. Lineage (NCBI taxonomy): Eukaryota > Metazoa > Chordata > Lepidosauria > Squamata > Gekkonidae > Heteronotia > Heteronotia binoei. The sequence goes on from NC_083226.1 coordinate 173,909,025, forward strand.
GTGTATAAATAAAAATTTTGGCCACTGTGTGACACAGAGTGTTGGACTGGATGGGCCATTGGCCTGATCCAACATGGCTTCTCTTATGTTCTTAATTCAACATCAAAAAAACTAAGATCATGGCATCCGGCCCCATCACACCTTGGCAAATAGAAGGGGAAGACATGGAAGTAGTGACAGTCTTCACATTTCTGGGATCCAAGATCACTGCAGACGGTGACTGTAGCCATGAAATTAAAAGATGTTTGTTCCTTGGGAGGGCAGCTATGGTGAACCTGGGCAGTACAATAAAAAGTAGAGACATCACCCTGCCAACAAAAGTCCATATAGTCAAAGCGATGGTATTCCCAGTAGTCATGTATGGCTGTGAGAGTTGGAAGGCTGAGCGAAAAGAATAGATGCTTTTGAGCTGTGGTGCTGGAGAAAAATCTTGAGAGTCCCTTGGACTGCAAGATCCAATCAGTCAGTCCTAAGGGAAATCAACCCAGACTGTTCTCTGGAAGGTCAGATGCTGAAGTCGAAGCTGAAATACTTTGGCCACCAAATGAGAAGGGAACGCTCACTGGAGAAGACCCTGATGCTGGGAAAGACAGAAGGCAAAAGAAGAAGAGGATGGCAGAAGATGAGATGGCTGGACAGCATTACTGATGTAACTAACATAAATTTGAGCAGACTTTGAAGGATGGTGGAAGACAGGCGGGCTTGGCGTGACTTAGTCCATGAGGTCGCAAAGAGCTGGAGATTTCTAAGATCTTGGGATATGAGTTTAATAAAGTTGCAGAGACTTTTTTGTTGGGATCACAAATGGGAAAATTTCCAAAAGAAGATAGAACTTTAATCTGGTACCCGCTCTCAGCTGCTAGGACATTGTATGCGCAGTTGTGGAAGCAAGAAAAAATACCAGAGAAATGGGATTGGATTATAAAAGTTATGACATGGAGTGAAATGGACAAATTAACAAGAATATTAAGAGACTATGATTTGGAAGTTTTTAAGACAGAGTGGGAAAAGTTTAGAAGATATGTAGAAAAAGAGTGGAAAATTAAAGGACATTGGACAATTTTTGATAATGATTAAGTTTTAAAAAGAAGAAGAATATAAATTTTTGTTTTAATAGTTGAGGGTACCTTTAAATATTTGCATTTGAAGTAAATAACACCGGCGGGGGTCAAGTAAAGGGGGAGGGGGTAGAAAGTACTATATGGGGTAGATAAAAGAAGTTTTTTAAAGATGTAAGATATAGATTTATTGCCATATGTTACCAATAAAATTGTTTTAATAGGGCAAAGAGCTGGACTTGACTGTGTGACTGAACAAAAAAAAAAAAAGGTGGTTCTGTTGTGCACACAGTCTTCACATAATAGATTAGAACCCTTAAGTTTATCACCTCTGTGACTAGCAGGCCCCCTTTTTTCCTGGCTGTGTCTCCTCCTGACAAACCTCTCCCTTTGATATTGATTACTTAGCATTTAGCTAGAGCACCCAACATGGATCCGCAGGAAAGGAAATCAGTCTTGAAAGTAATGCTTCCGCCTTCTGAAGGTGTTTATGCAAAGAACCGGAGAACAAAGGCACTGCTACCTTTTTTTGATATCCAGATTTTGCTGTCTTCCAGCAAGCGATTCAAATGGTTTTAGCTAGCGACTGCCTTCTCGGATGCGGTTGGCATACAAAATGAGTCTAGCGCAGCTAAGCAGGCAAAGCGAAACTCGTAATTATACTCATAGCATGCCTTGTTCGTTTTTTGCTATAGGGTTTTTGCTTGCAAAAGATCAGATATGCACAGGGCCTTTTTGGTAGAAAAAGCCCAGAAGGAATTCGTTTGCATAATAGGCCACACCCCCTGGCATCGCTACTGCTTTGCACAGGGCTTTTGGGGGTCAAAAAAAGGCCAGCAGGGTCTCATTTGCATATTAGGCCACACCCCTGGCATCACCACTGTTTTGCACAGGGCTTTTTTGGAAGAGGAAAAAAGGGACTCATTTGCATATTAGATCACACCCCCTGGCACCAAGTCAGCCGGAACTGTCTTCCTGCTCAAAAAAAGCCCTGGATAAGCGTATCTGAAACTTGAAAGGCCCCATTCGCATGACCTTTAACACGTGCCTCTAGCTATAAACCAAAGTTTTGATTCTATACTGAGAGCCAGAGATCAGTTCCCATAACTAACTGCAGGGCTTTTTTCTTTTTTTTAAGCAGGAACTCCTTTGCATATTAGGCCACACACCCTTGATATAGCCAATCCTCCTGGAGCTCACAGTAGGCCCCATACTAAGAGCCCCATAAGCTCTTGGAGGAGTGGCTGAATTAGGGGTGTGTGGCCTAATTATACAGGGCTTTTTTTAAATAACAGAAACTCCTTTGCATATTAGGCCACACCCCTCCGATGTAACCAATCCTCCCGGAGCTCACAGCAGACCCCGTACTAAGAGCCCTGTAAGCTCTTGGAGGATTGGCTGAATTAGGGATGTGTGGCCTAATTATACAGGGCTTTTTTTAAAATAGCAGAAACTCCTTTGCATATTAGGCCACACTCTTCTGATGTAGCCAATCATCGAAAACTGGAGATCCTACCTGGAGGCTACCTCCAGCAGATAAAGATTAGTAGGCTAAGCAGGGCTTTTTTTAGTAGAAAAAGCCCAGCATAAACTGATTTGCATATTAGGCCACACCCCCTGATGTCACCACTGTTTTGTACATGGCTTTTTTGTGGGAAAAGCCCAGAAGAAGAAGAAGATGATGATATTGGATTTATATCCCACCCTCCACTCCAAATCTCAGAGTCTCAGAGCAGCTCACAATCTCCTTTCTCTTCCTCCCCCACGACAGACACCCGGTGAGCTTGGTGGGGCTGGGAGAGAGCTCCCAGAAGCTGCTCTTTCAAGGACAACTCCTACAAGCTCTATGGCTGACCCAAGGGCATTCCAGCAGCTGCAAGCAGAGGTAGGCTTGCCAATCCCCAGGTCCCAGCGGGGGTTCTTCTGCTTTCCCAGACTCCTTCCCGCCCCCAGTCAACTGGCCGGCGGGGGGAAGCCCCGCCCCCACAGGACCATGTGCCTTTCTATTTCCGAAGGCTTCAGTCTCCGATTGAAAGGCTTCCTCTCGGGATGGGGTGTCTGTGTTACTTGGAAGAAGTTGGCAGCAACTCGTGAGTACGGAGGCCAATCCCTCACTTCAGAGTTGCCAGAAAAAGGGGGGGGGGAGGGAGCACTTCATTATTCCCTTTGTGGAGATTGATTCTCATATGGTATAATGGAGAATTGATCTGGAGGTTTCAGGGGCTCTTGGGGAGCTGTTTTTTGAGGTAGAGGCACCAAATTTTCAGTATAGTATCTAGTGCCTCTCCCCAAAGTACCCCCCCCATTTCAAAACAATTGAACCAGGGGGTCCAACTCTATGAGCCCCAGAAGAAGGTGCCCCTATCCTTCATTATTTCCTATGGAAGGAAGACATAAAAGGTGTTCAGTCCCTTTAAATGTGATGGCCAGAGCTCCCTTGGAGTTCAATTATGCTTGTCACACCCTTCTTCCTGGCTCCGCCCCCAATGTCTCCTGGCTCCACCCCCAAAGTCTCCTGGCTCCACCCCCAAAGTCCCCAGATATTTCTTGAATTGGACTTGGCAGCCCTAAGCAGAGGAGTGGGGAATCAAACCCAGTTCTCCCAGATAAGAGTCCGCACACTTAACAACTACACCAAACTGGCTTTTCAGAAAGAACACATTTGCATATTAGGCCGCACCCCCTGACACCAAGCCAGCCAGAACTGCGTTCCTGCGCGCTCCTGCTCAAAAAAAGCCCTGAGGCTAAGGTGGAACAGGTAGAGTGGAGAAGTATGATCCTTGGATCTTATCTGTATTGAATTGAATTGAATAGGTATCTCATTCCAGATCGTCGTCTTCCTCCTCCTCTCCTCTCCTCTCCTTCCTCCCCTTCTCCTTCCTCCTCAAGCCTGGGAGAGAGCGAGGGAAACTCTTTGAAATAATGGCCCAATTCTGTTTAATTCTGTGCTGTCTTTCAGCCGAGTGGCCAGCAGCTGCGGCAGGTTCAGTAACAGCTGGCCTAGAGGGAAGGGAGAAGGAAGGTGAGAGATGTTCGGGGCAGCCTGCTGGTTCATGACTGCATTTACCCCTCATGATCTGTCACCGGCTCTGACCTTCTCTTCAGCTTAGTCATTTCCTCTCTCTCCTCATCCATTTGCCGTAATCACGCAGCCATTGTTTGTCTGGCCCTCCCCAAAAGAAAAGAGAAAAAGCACTGGAAGCACTGAAAGACAGGTCAGATTCTCATGTCTGGTGGGGAAAGAACAAGAGCTTGGGCTGATGCTACATCTCTGCTTCTAGTGACTCCGTTGTATTCAGACACGTGCCACAATGCACAGCCTCAGTGCTCTGCAAATATCAATTAGCTGTAGGACTAAGGAGGTGGGATGTAGAAGGTCCTACGCAGGGCTTTTTTTGTAGCAGGAGCTCCTTTGCATATTAGGCCACGCCCCCCTGATGTAGCCAATCCTCCAAGAAGAAGATAGAAGATATTGGATATATATCCCGCTCTCCACTCCAAAGAGTCTCAGAGCGGCTCGCAATCTCCTTTCCCTTCCTCCCCCACAACAGACACCCTGTGAGGTGGGTGGGGCTGGAGAGGGCTCTCACAGCAGCTGCCCTTTCAAGGACAACCTCTGCCAGAGCTACGGTTGACCCAAGGCCATTCCAGCAGGTGCAAGTGGAGAAGTTGGGAATCAAACCTGGTTCTCCCAGATAAGAGTCCACACACTTAACCTTCTGCAAGCTCTTGAAGGATTGGCTATGTGGAGAAACGCCATCTTAGTCAGTGTTGGTGCTTCATTGGGAGGGAAAACATGAAACTCCTAAGCAGGCTTGGGCCTAGCCTCCCTCCAAACCCCCCCTCCCTTCCAGAGCCAAACCAACAACACTAGGGGGAAAGCCTCCTAGAGAGGCAGGAAGTTCTTTTGTTCTGGGGATTGGAGTTACCAGGAAGAGAAAGCAGTTTGGGAACTAGCGCTTAAGTGAGCATGTGGTGAGCATGGAGGCTCCTGCCTGTAAGGCCCCAGGCAGTCAGACCAAGTAAGTCATTCTCAAGACAGGGCAAGTTTAGACCAGGGACAGTAGAAAGCGTTTATAAACACCTTTCCTTTGTCATGCTGTTTGCTGTGCGGGTGCTGTGCTGTGCTAACTTTTTATATGCAACTGTTTTGTTTTGTTTGTCTTTTCCTTTCTTTTTCTCTTTTAAATAAACATTTTTTTTTCTGTTTTGAATGCTGGCAGTCAAACTCTGTACCACATAGATCCCCGAACGCTCAGACCACGCTGCTTTATAAAGGGGGCCCCGGGGAAGGGGGAAGGCATGCAGTTGTATAAGGTGCCAATCCTCCAGGGGTGCCCCCCAAAAGTGCTGAGGTCTCTGTGAAACCCAAGTACAGGGTGGCAGAGGACCTTGAGGCCTAGCCTCATAGCTGGAGAGGGGGATTGGGAGTCCTGTTCCTCTCAATCTGAACCCCTAGACTGAGCAGGTGGTGGCAGCGAGCCCAAGAGGCAGGAGGAGAAATAGCTCCCTCCAGGAGTTGGCGACTCAATAGGGAGCTGACGGGACCGGGTCTGAAGGCAGAATCGGGCCGGTTCCGTCTCAGGCTACATTAAAGGGGTGTGGCCTAGTATGCAAAGGAGTTCCTGCTTCATAAAAAGGAAGGAAGGAAAGAACGAAGGGTGGCTCAGTGGTAGAGCATCTGCTTGGTAAGCAGAACGTCCCAAGTTCAATCCCCGGCATCTCCAACTAAAAAGGGCCCAGGAAAATAGCCATGAAAAACCTCAGCTTGAAACCCTAGAGAGCCGCTGCCAGTCTGAGAAGACAATACTGACTTTGATGGACCCAGGGTCTGATTCAGTAGAAGGCAGCTTCATATCTTCATATATGTTTATAAGGATTCAAGAAGGAAGGAGAAGGAAGGAAGGAAGGAAGGAAGGAAGGAAGGAAGGAAGGAAGGAAGGAAGGAAGGAAGGAAGGAAGGAAGGAAGGAAGGAAGGGAGGGAGGGAGGGAGGGAGGGAGGGTGGAGGGTGGAGAGAGAGGTGGAAAGAAAGCAACCTTAATTTTAAATGCATTTTAAATGGATTGGAGAGGTGACTTAAAGAGAGAAATGCCTTCTCCAAGCCAACCAACGGGGCAGCGGGGGCTTCAAGAGCTACACAATATGTGTGAAAGAGCCACATGTGGCTCCCGAGCCATAGTTTGGCTGTCTCTGCCCTAGACGGTCACTGTAAGTCACCTGCGACTTGATGGCCCTTTCCGCTGCAGCGCACAGCTTGTTTGTGTGGTTTCCTGTACGATGGGCCACCAGGCCTCAAATTCTAATAAATTCCCATTGGGCGTTGACTTCTAGTGTCACCGTAGTAGAATGAGGAAAGCTGTGTAAATTGACGCCTCTGAGATTTACAGAAGAACCCATTTGGCACTACACGGCAGCGGCCACTAACGGTCGGCGGCCACGACGAACAGCAAATTACAATCGCCTCCTTCAGTCTTCGCTGTAATAACATTTATCATGTCAAGGCATTCTGGTATTCACGGGGACGTCAGATGTAATTCCGTTGGAATTACGGCTAGAATGAATGCCTGCTAAATTACAATGGAATTAATGTGGAATTAGATATTACAGTAACATTATTATCAAAGAAGGCCGGGTGATTGATGTGCTATTCAAATGAGAATACCAAAGGAATTAAAGTCAGACCTGATTAATCTAAATCGGTTTGCAAGCTCCATTTTCATGCAGATTAAGATCCATTCTCCGGCTGATAAATCAGCCCATGAGCCGGTCAAGCGATACGATCACAGGCAACTTCATATTGTGTGCTTGAAAACACATGATCCGTAGCAGCTCCACAACTTCTATGGCAGACATGGCCAACTGGGCCTCGGGAGCTACATGTGGCTCTTTCACACATCCTGTGTGGCTCTCAACGCCCCCACCACATCATTGGCTGGCTTGGAAAGGCATTTCTCTCTTTAAATCACTTCTCCAACCCAAGCCAGCTGGTGGCATTTAAAGATAAAGTCACTTTCTTCCCACCTTTCTCTCTCCTCCCTCCCCATTTATTTGCCTTCCTTCCTTCCTTCTCTCCCTCCCTCCATTCCTTCTCTCCCTCCCTCCTCTCCTTCCTTCCTTCCTTCCTTCCTTCCTTCTTCCTTCCTTCCTTCCTTCCTTCCTTCCTTCCTTCCTTCCTTCTTCCCTCCCTCCCTTCCTTCCTTCTCTCTCCTCCCTCCATTCCTTCTCTCCCTCCCTCCCTCCTCTCCCTCCTTTCCCTTCTTCCTTCTCCCCTCCCTCCTTCCTTCTGTCCCTCCCTCCCTCCTTTCCTTCCTTCTCTCCCTCCCTCCCTTCTCTCCCTCCCTTCCCTCCCTTCTCTCCCTCCCTTCTCTCCCTCCCTCCCTTCCTCCTCCCTTCTCTCCCTCCCTCCCTCCCTTCTCTCCCCCCACCCCTCTCTCCCTCCCTCCCTTCCTTTTCTCCATCCCTCCTTCCCTCCCTCCCTCCTCCCTCCCTCCCTCCCTTCTTCCTTCCTTCCTTCCTTCCTTCCTTCCTTCCTTCCTTCCTTCCTTCCTTCCTTCCTTCCTTCCTTCCTTCCTTCCTTTCCTTCCTTCCTTCCTTCTCTCCCTCCCTTCTCTATCTCCCTCCCTCCCTCTCTCTCCTCCTTTCTGTTTTACGGCTTCCCAGACTTCTGACATTCAGCCCTGGCACTAGAGGTTCTGCCACCCCAGGCAGAACCCCACATCGCCTCCCCTCACACAGACTGACATCATCACGACCACGCATGCATGCCCCCTGACCAGCCCTCTCACCGCTTTGGAGGAGCTAAGCAGGGGACACGTCTGTTCTGAGCCATTGGAGCAAGGATGCCACAGAGTAACTGGGTCAGCACGAGTGGGGACAGTGAGGGGGCTCCCTGCTCATGCGGGTGAGGTGGTGCTCTAGGCGGCCACCTACCTTGCCTACTTCCATGCGCCGGCCCTGCTGACATTTATTCTATGTGGCTCTTAAGTTAAGCAAGTTTGGCCACTCTGCTCTGTGGCAACTTCTCCCCCACTCCCGGTAGAAGATACAAAGGCCATTCCATGAATCCACAGTTCAGAGAGAACATGGTGTAATGATCAGTTCTGCTCAGGACTGGAAGGACGATGTGTTGAGATAAATTTCATGTGATTTTGGATCTCATTATACTTTGGGGCTTCGCTGGGTTTACTGTGCTTGATTATTCTCGAGTAGGACACTGCTGGTCTGGGATTTAAATCCATGTGGGTTTCTGAGTCCTGGAGTTCAGGACCATCGTTTTCGATGGGGGAAGGTATTTAAGAACGGATAAAAGGGAGTACTTCTTCACCCAAAGAGTGATTAACACGTGGAATTCACTGCCACAGGAGGTGGTGGCAGCTACAAGCATAGACAGCTTCAAGGGGGGACTGGATAAACATATGGAATAGAGGTCCATCAGTGTCTTTTAGCCACAGCATATGTTGGAACTCCTCTGTCTGGGGCAGTGATGCTCTGCATTCTTGGTGCTTGGGGGGCCAACAGTGGAAGGGCTTCTGGAGTTCTGGCCCAACTGGTGGACCTCCTGATGGCACCTCTTTTTTTGGTCACTGTGTGACACAGAGTGTTGGACTGGATGGGCCATTGGCCTGATCCAACATGGCTTCTCTATTTTCTTATGTCTGGGGCAGTGATGCTCTGTCTTCTTGGTGCTAAGGGGGCAATAGTGGGAGGGCTTCTGGAGTTCTGGCCCTACTGATGGACTTCCTGATGTCACCTGTTTTTTTGGCCACTGTGTGACACAAAGTGTTGGACTGGATGGGCCATTGGCCTGATCCAGCATGGGGCTTCTCTTATGTTCTAATGAGGATGTGGGGAAGTTTTTTGTAAAGATTCCCATTCAGGTAGAAGCACACCTGACTGATTTTGAGCTGGTCACTCTCAATTGTATCACACCTCATGGGGCTGTTGTGAGTAATAATAATAATAAACTTTTTATTTATATCCCGCCCTCCCCCGCCAAGGCAGGCTCAGGAGTATACAGCAGAAGAATGAAGAAAACATGAACGCTGAAAAAAGTCCGGCATAAACAATGCAAACACAGAAAAGCAGTCTATAGTTCCGAGAATAACTTACCTTCTGTATTTGCTTCTTAAGCAATTTTTAGACCTCTTTCCAAAGTTTTTGTGCTGTAATCAAGGAAGGAAAAAGATCAAGTGTTCATGCTAAATCCTGGGTGTAGGTGAAACAAATGTTTTTAATGTATTTCAGGACATTATAATTATGCTGGGCCATTCTCCTTAATTCTTCTAGTATTAGGATTTCTATTGCAGCCTATTTCTTATGCAGAATGCTGCAGATATATGGTGGAGGTTTGCAATAAACTGTATATCTCCAAGCAGTGTTTTTGAAATTCATATTATCTGTTTCTCTTGGAATCTGGAGTTCTGAATTACTGGCTCCTATTTGCGTGGGAGCCTTGCGTTCAGAATCCTCTGCCTGTTTTGGGGTTTTACTCTTGAATATTTTTATAGGCCACTGTGCATGCAGAATGGCCATTTTTTGTGGTGCGCTTTACTCCTACATTGCTGTTGCTCGCAAATGCATTGATTGAACATTGAACACGTTTGCTCCTTGGGGGGACAGCTATGGTGAACCTGGGCAGTGTAATAAAAAGTAGAGACATCACCCTGCCAACAAAAGTCCGCATAGTCAAAGCGATGGTATGCCCAGTAGTAATGTATGGCTGTGAGAGCTGGACTATAAGGAAGGCCAAGCGCAGAAGAATAGATGCTTTTGAGCTGCGGTGCTGGAGAAGACTCTTGAGAGTCCCTTGGACTGCAAGAAGATCAGATCAGTCAGTCCTAAAGGAAATCAACCCAGACTGTTCCCTGCAAGGTCAGATGCTGAAGCTGAAGCTCAAATACTTTGACCACCAAACAAAAAGGGAGCACTCACTGGAGAAGATTCTTGAGAGTCCCTTGGACTGCAAGAAGATCCAATCAGTCAGTCCTAAGGGAAACCAACCCTGACTGTTCCCTGGAAGGTCAGATGCTGAAGCTGAAGCTCAAATCCTTTGGCCACCAAATGAGAAGGGGGCACTCCCTGGAGAAGACCCTGATGCTGGGAAAGACAGAAGGCAAAAGAAGAAGGGGACGGCAAAAGATGAGATGGCTGGACAGCATTACTAGTGTAACTAACAGGAATCTGATCAGACTTCGGAGGGTGGTGGAAGACAGAACTTTGTCCATGGGGTCACAAAGAGTCAGACTACTGAACTGAGCAGCCACAAAAAGAGAAGTCCCAGCCGCTGTCCTTGGTGCTGAAGCCAAAGCCGCCCAGGTTGCTGAAAGAAGCTAATTCCTCCTGCTGCTAGGTGGATTTACAACCGTTTGATGGCAAAGACAGATAGGAAGCTAATCCCCTCAAGAATTATAACTCCCTCCCTCCTACACGCATGCAGAGGTTTTCCTTCACAGTGGGATATATTTCATGAAGAGATGCTGTGAAATGGCACTGAGCACGTGGAACGTGAAAGGTTTTGCTGCTCCGCTTTAAATCGGTAATGGGGGGAGCCAGGTTGCATGGTCATTTGTTGATTTACTTTACTTCTAAGGTTGCCAGGCAACTGATGGAAAGGTGGGAGTGCAGGGAAATGGGGGCGTCATGTGACATCACTGATGTCACTATATCACTTCCAGGTGCAACCTGGAAGAGACAATGGGTAGCTCTAGGAATGTCCAGAAACTCTCTGGTAAAACCAGAGCGTTTCTGTCCATTCCTAGAGCTACTCGTTGTTGCTTGGATAGATCTCATCCCTGCTGTTTGGATCAGAAAACCCCATATTCACTTCACCCTTGTGAGGACTGAAGACACAGTTCTTATTAGGTACCATCTATTTCCTCAGAAGAATTTCTTTTCCCTAAGTATTTTTCAAGATTTTTGGGGGGGTGCATCAACAAATCAGTGTGATGCTTTATTCACATATTATAAATACAAATAATGTAGAAACGGTGTGTGCAAAACAAAAGGATGTGCATATGAAGCCCGTATGAAGCCCAAGTGAGTGTACCAAACCATCAGGGTAAAGAGGAGAATATAAAAAAGTAACAAACGGCTTGTTCTGCATTCTAATTTCTGTTCCTTGTACAGGACATGCAATGATGCAAGGCTCCTTTCTTCTTAAGCAATTCTCCCACTGCCCACCATTGCTCTGAGCAGTGCTGGGGGGGAAATTAAAAAAAGAGGAAATGATGTATGGTAGCTCTAGGGATCTCAGGAAATTCCACAGCATTTCTGATTATTCCTAAAGCTGCTTCTTCTTCTTCTTCTTCTTCTTCTTCTTCTTCTTCTTCTTCTTCTTCTTCTTCTTCTTCTTCTTCTTCCTGGAAGTGACACAATGCCACAGCCAGTATAGCACACATACCCTCCATTTATCTGTTCACAGCCCTCCCAGGTGCACCATAGAGGGAGTACACAACCCCTACTCTTCCTATGTGGCCGGGGGCGGGGGGCGGCGGAAAGAGACAGAGCATTGGTTAAAAAGGTATCACTAGGGCTTCCAACCTCCGCTTGGGCCTCAGAGTCCTTTCAGAATTACAACGGAAATCCAGACAACAGAGTACTTCCTCTGGAACAAAACGGCAGCTTCAGCAGGCCAACTTACTGGTATACAATAGAATCTGGGAGAAGCTGAAGCGGCTACAGAGGATGAATGCTTGAGGACTGCTGTTTCCTCATGGAAGAGAGATCATTGCTGATCTCCAGGACACCAGAAGCCCCAAGAATCACTGCCCCAGACAGAGAGTTCCAACAATACACTGTGGCTAATAGCCACTGATGGACCTCTGCTCCATATGCTTATCCAATCCCCTCTTGAAGCTCTCTGTGTATGACTGAATAGTAAACAACTAAGCCAAACTCCTTCTTACATGTGTTTCTATAAACCGTGAGGTAGATTATGACAACTGCACAATTCTCCTGTGATGTACTGAATGACTGACTTTCTAAAATTACAAACTCCGTAGCACTGGCCATGGGCATCATAAGAACGTAAGAGAAGCCATGTTGGATCAGGCCAGTGCCCCATCCAGTCCAACACTCTGTGTCACACAGTGGCCAAAAAACCCCAGGTGCCATCAAGAGGTCCACCAGTGAGGCCAGGACACTAAAAGCCCTCCCACCATTGCCCCTCCCAAGCACCATAAATACAGAGCATCATTTGCCACAGACAGAGAGTTTCAACAATATGCTGTGGCTAATAGCCACTGATGGACTTCTGCTCCATATGTTTATCCAATCCCCTCTTAAAGCTGGCTATGCTTGCAGCCACCACCACCTCCTGTGGCAGTGAATTCCACGTGTTAATCACCCTTTGGGTGAAGAAGGACCTCCTTTTATCTGTTCTAACCCAACCACTCAGCGATTTCATTGAATGCCCATGAGTTCTCGTATTGTGAGAAAGGGAGAAAAGGACTTCTTTCTCTACCTTCTCTATCCAATGAATAATCTTGTAAACTTCTATCACGTCACCCCTCAGTTGATGTTTCTCCAAGCTAAAGAGCACAAGTGTTTTAAACTTTCTTCATAGGGAAAGTGTTCCAACCCTTATTATGCGTGCAAAAAACATTCTCTGTAGTAACTAGATGTGAGGGCAATCTGGCTGCAACATCTGTCATCCCATTCATCATCAGGGTTGATCTGACTGATCTGGCTGGCTAAGCGCCACTCCATGTGCATCCCTCTGAAAACTGCCCGCTCAGTAAAAGAGGATGACCATCCAAGATAGAAGAAGTGTACCGTTCTTTGGCAAAGGGTATACGATAGCAGTCCCCAGGGCTTTTTTTGTAGCAAGAACCCCTTTCCATATCAAGCCACACACCCCTGATGTAACCAATCCTCCAAGAGCTTACAGGCCTCTTAGTACAGGGCTCTTAGTACAGGAGGATTAGTATAATATTGTTCCCGAGTCCCCAAGCTCTGTTCTAATGGCTCCAATGAACCAGGCAGGAACGCCCATACAAGTCTTCAGTTGAGTCCTCATACACAACAATTGGCTATATCAGGTGGGTGTGGCCTAATATGCAAAGGAGTTTTTGCTACAAAAAAAACCCCTGGCAGTCCCTGTAGCAACGTCACATATGGAGCCACAACTTGAATGGTTCCCAATGAAGCCACAGGAAGTGGTGGCGACTACAAGCATAGCCAGCTTCAAGAGGGGATTGGATCAACATCTGGAGCAGAGGTCCATTAGCAGTACTTAGCCACAGTGTATCGTAACTCTCTGTCTGGGGCAAGTGATACTCTGTATTATTGGTGCTTGGGAGGGGCAACAGTGTGAGAACGTCTAGTGTCCTGGCCTTACTGGTGGACCTCCTGATGCCACCTGGGGGTTTTTTGGCCACTGTGTGACATAGAGTGTTGGACTGGCCCATCCAACAGGGCTTCTCTTATGTGACACAGAATGTTGGATTGTATGGGCCATTGGCCTGATCCAACATGGCTTCTCTTACGTTCTTATGTCTGGGGCAGTGTGATGCTCTGTATTCTTGGGAGGGGCAACAGTGTAAGGACTTCTAGTGTCCTGGCCTCACTGGTGGACCTCCTGATGGCAGCTGGGGGGTTTTTTGGCCACTGTGCGACACAGAGTGTTGGACTGGATGGGCCACTGGCCTGATCCAAAAGGGCTTCTCTTATGTTCTTATGTGACACAGAGTGTTAGACTGGATGGGCCATTGACCTGATCCAACATGGCTTCTCTTATGCTCTTCTGTGACACAGAATGTTGGACTGGATGGGCCATTGGCCTGATCCAACATGGCTTCTCTTATGTTCTTATGTGACACAGAGTGTTGGACTGGATGGGCCACTGGCCTGATCCAACAGGGCATCTCTTATGTGACACAGAGTGTTGGACTGGAGGGGCCATTGGCCTGATCCAACATGGCTTCTCTTATGTTCTTATGTGACACAGAGTGTTGGACTGGAGGGGCTACTGGCCTGATCCAACATGGCTTCTCTTATGTTCTTATGTGACACAGAGTGTTGGACTGGATGGGCCATTGGCCTGATCCAACATGGCTTCTCTTATGTTCCTATGTGACACAGAGTGTTGGACTGGATGGGCTACTGGCCGGATCCAACATGGCTTCCCTTATGTTCTTATGTGACACAGAGTATTGGACTGGAGGGGCCATTGGCGTGATCCAACAGGGCTTCTCTTATGATCTTATGTGACACAGAGTGTTGGACTGGATGGGCCATTGGCCTGATCCAACATGGCTTCTCTTACGTTCTTATGTGACACAGAGGGTTGGACTGGATGGGCCACTGGCCTGATCCAACATGGCTTCTCTTAAGTTCTTATGTGACACAGAGTGTTGGACTGGATGGGCCATTGGCCTGATCCAACATGGCTTCTCTTATGTTCCTATGTGACACAGAGTGTTGGACTGGATGGGTCATTGACCTGATCCAACATGGCTTCTCTTATGTTCTTCTGTGACACAGAGTGTTGGACTGGATGGGCCATTGGCCTGATCCAACATGGCTTCTCTTACGTTCTTATGTGACACAGAGGGTTGGACTGGATGGGCCACTGGCCTGATCCAACAGGGCTTCTCTTATGTTCTTATGTGACACAGAGTGTTGGACTGGAGGGGCTACTGGCCTGATCCAACATGGCTTCTCTTATGTTCTTATGTGACACAGAGTGTTGGACTGGATGGGCTACTGGCCTGATCCAACATGGCTTCTCTTATGTTCTTATGTGACACAGAGTATTGGACTGGAGGGGCCATTGGCCTGATCCAACAGGGCTTCTCTTATGTTCTTATGTGACACAGAGTGTTGGACTGGATGGGCTACTGGCCTGATCCAACATGGCTTCTCTTACGTTCTTATGTGACACAGAGTGTTGGACTGGATGGGTCATTGACCTGATCCAACAGGGCTTCTCTTATGTTCTTCTGTGACACAGAGTGTTGGACTGGATGGGCCATTGGCCTGATCCAACATGGCTTCTCTTACGTTCTTATGTGACACAGAGGGTTGGACTGGATGGGCCACTGGCCTGATCCAACAGGGCTTCTCTTATGTTCTTATGTGACACAGAGTGTTGGACTGGAGGGGCTACTGGCCTGATCCAACATGGCTTCTCTTATGTTCTTATGTGACACAGAGTGTTGGACTGGATGGGCTACTGGCCTGATCCAACATGGCTTCTCTTATGTTCTTATGTGACACAGAGTATTGGACTGGAGGAGCCATTGGCTTGATCCAACAGGGCTTCTCTTATGTTCTTATGCGACACAGAGTGTTGGACTGGAGGGGCCACTGGCCTGATCCAACAGGGCTTCTCTTATGTTCTTAAGCCTACTATGCTTAACAATGTGGTCATCTGTTGGGCAACAGAATAACAGGCAGGAGAACGGGAACAAGCAGCCTCTAAAGTTCTTTGGCCTCCCCCTCCCCTCCTTCTCAGCTGTTGGAAAGAAGAAATCGCTCTATCCATTCTGTGTACAATCGATCGTAACTCCCCCCCTCCCCCCCAAATACTTAGCTTCTTTATAAACTGCAAACAGGACATAATGGCTACATGGCAACGCCTCGCATAATGAGTGAGTCAATAATGCTAAATTGGAATGGAATAAGCTCTCTTGCATTAATACCAAAATAACTCACCACCACAAATGAACATCATTAAAGGCAAGCCAGGAAGGGAGGGGTGGCAGATGAAGAAGACAAGCCGGACATTGGGAACAAGGATTAGGCATTACTTTGAAATTGTCATGGATCAATCTTTGCCACTGGGTTTTACTGTATAAAATGACAAAATCCTCTCTCGGAAGTGGATCGAAAGTGTATTATTTGGTGTGCGGGAAAGCGCCTGCTCTTAAGACTCAGTTTCTGTTACTTGCTGCAGGTAGTACAGGCAATTCAAGATATTTCCAGACTTCAGAGATCAGTTCCCCTAGAAAACGTGGATGATTTGGAGGACGGCCTCTTTGGCAATGTAGAAGGATGAGAAGGAGAAGGAGGAGGAGGAGGAGAAGGACAAGAAGAAGGAGGAGGAGAAGGAGAATCAGGAGGAGAAGGAGGAGGAGGAGGAGAAGGACAAGAAGAAGGAGGAGGAGAAGGAGAATCAGGAGGAGAAGGAGGAGGAGGAGAAGAAGGAGGAGGAGATGGAGGAGGAGAAGGAGGAGGAGGAGGAGAAGGAGGAGGGGAAGGAGGAGAAGGAGGAGAAGAAGGAGGAAGAGGAGAAGAAGAAAGAGGAGAAGGAGGAGGAGAAGGAGGAGAAGAAGGAGGAGGAGAAGAAGGAGGAGGAGGAGGAGCAGAAGGAGGAGGAGAAGGAGAAGAAAGAGGAGAAGGAGGAGAAAGAGAAGGAGGAGGAGAAGGAGAAGAAGGAGGAGAAAGAGAAGGAGGAGAAGGAGGAGGAGGAGAAGGAGGAGGAGGAGAAGAAGGAGGAGGAGAAGAAGAAGAAGGAGAAGAAGAAGAAGGAGAAGAAGAAGAAGAAGAAGAAGAAGAAGAAGAAGAAGAAGAAGAAGAAGAAGAAGAAGAAGAAGAAGAAGAAGAAGAAGAAGACTGCAGATTAATACCCCACCCTTTTCTCTGAATCAGAGCGGCATTTGACCAGGGCATTGGAAGCTGTGGATGGATGGTTGCAGTTAAACCGACTGAAGCTTAATCCAGTTAGAACAGAGGTCGTGTACCTGAGTCGAAGGGGGCTAAGATCAGACATCCATCTCCCCACCCTGGATGATGCTCCTCTTCTGCCATCCCAGAAGTTGAGGAGTCTGGGCGTGACACTGGATGTCTCCCTTTCTATGGAGGTCCAGGTCACAGCAGTTGCGCGATCTGCATTTCATCATCTTCAGCAGGTCAAACAGCTAGCATCCTATCTGACCCCCCCCCCCAATGGTCAAATGTTCCGGGGCGGCGGCTGCACGGCCGTCCATCAGCAGATAGAGCTGGGTGTCATCTGCATACTGGTGACAACCCAGCCCAAAACCTCGGGCAATCTGGGCAAGGAGGTGCATATAGATATTAAACATCATTGACGAGAGAATAGCTCCCTGCAGCACACCACATTCGAGTGAGTGCCGCAGGGAAATCTGCTCGCCAATTGCCACCCTTTGTCCCCGATCATGGAGAAAAGAGGAGAACCACTGTAAGGCTTCCCCCTGAACTCCTATATATTGTGTGACTCTTGAAGCCCCCACCACACAATCAGCTGTTTTGGAGAAGGCATTTCTCGCTTTAAATCACTTGTCCAAACCAAGCCAGCTGGCAGCTTGGAGAATGCATTTGCAGCTAAAGTTGCTTTCTTTTGACCTCCCTCCACCATCTATTTTCCTTCCTTCCATGTCTTGCGGCTCTCAAACATCTGAGAGCCAGTTTGGTGTAGTGGATAGGTCCGTGGGCTCTTATCTGGGAGAACTGGGTTTAATTCCCCACTCCTCCACTTGCAGCTGCTGGAATGGCCTTGGGTCAGCAATAGCTTTTGTAGGAGTTGTCCTTGAAAGGGTAACTTCTGGGAGAGCTCTCTCAGCCCCACCCACCTCCCAAGGTATCTGTTGTGGGGGAAGAAGATAAAGACGATTGTAAGCCACTCTGAGACTCTGATTCAGAGAGAAGGGCAGAGTATAAATCTGCAATCTTCTCCTTCCTTCCTTCCTTCCTTCCTTCCTTCCTTCCTTCCTTCCTTCCTTCCTTCCTTCCTTCCTTCCTTCCTTCCTTCCTTCCTTCCTTCCTTCCTTCCTTCCTTCCTTCCTTCCTTCCTCCCTCCCTCCCTCCCTCCCTCCCTCCCTCCCTTCCTTCCTTCCTTCCTTCCTTCCTTCCTTCCTTCCTTCCTTCCTTCCTTCCTTCCTTCTTTGTCTTGCAGCTCTCAAACATCTGACATTTATTCTATGTGGCTTCTCCATTAAGCAAGTTTATACCAAAGTTGCCCCAAAGTAGCTCACAAACTTGCTCACCCCAAACTTGCTCACAAGCTATCCTTCCAACAACCCAGGGAAGTATTATGTTGAATATGGGGGGACAGAGGCTAAGAGACAATAGAAAGGCCACTTAACTGAACGTGCGGCGGAAATGAAAATTTTGGGCCTGCAACTCAATGCAGCAGAGTCGCGTAGCTAACTGTGCCAGCTTGCACCTTCCCACATTATTATCCCTGCAGTGTTTGTTTTCCAAAATGCCATTTAATTTCCCACAGAATTAATCTTCCACGGTACAGAGGCCTCCCTTCCATTTGGAGGCCTCGCCCCCATCCATCTGGGCCACTGGAAGGAGTCAATCATCCGTTACCCCCATAACTGGTGTCCGGCCCAGTGAACGACTAGCGGAGAGGAGAAGCATCCATCAATGTGACGGGGCTTCCTTCCCCTTAGATAAGGGATCCTGGTGCTTGACGGTAATTAACACCACTTAGCTACCAGTTCGAAGAACATAAATTAGGAATGGGCTGGAATCTTAGAGCAGCTGGCGGACCAAGCTACCGGTCCGGGCCAGTTCAGCTGGATCGGCAAGCCAGGCTGCTGTTGTGATTGGGCATGTTTCCAGAGCCGACTTGTAGGGTTGCCGGCCTCCATGTGGGGGCTGGAGCTTTCCTGGAATTACAATGGATCGCCAAACCATAGAGATGGCGCTATGACAATGAAGAAGAAGAAGATGATGATGACAATGATGATGATATTGGATTTATTTGTTGTTCAGTCGCACAGTCGAGTCTGACTCTTTGCGACCCCATGGACAAAGTCATGCCAGGCCCTCCTGTCTTCCACCATCCTCCGATGTCTGCTCAAATGCATGTTAGTTACACCAGTAACGCTGTCCAGCCATCTCCTCTTTTGTCCTCCCCTTCTTCTTTTGCCTTCTGTCTTTCCCAGCATCAGGGTCTTCTCCAGTGAGTGCTCCCTTCTCATTTGGTGGGCCAAAGTACTGGATCTTCAACTTCAGCATCTGACCTTCCAAGGAACAGCCAGGGTTGGTTTCCATTAGGACTGACTGATTGGATCTTCTTGCAGTCCAAGGGATATTGGATTTATATTCAATCTCAGAGTCTCAGAGCGGCTCACAATATCCTTTTACCTTCCTCCCCCATAACAGACACCCTGTGAGGTGGGTGGGGCTGGAGAAGGCTCTCACCGCAGCTGCCCTTTCAAGGACAACCTCTGCCAGAGCGATGGCTGACTCAAGCCCATTCCAGCAGCTGCGAGTGGAGGAGTGGAGAATCAAACCCGGTTCTCCCAGATAAGAGTCTACGCACTTAACCACCGTACCAACCTGGCTTTCTAGCAGGGGAAATATGGCAGACATACAGTGATGTAATATCAAATTGCCCACCAGAGGGAGCAAAACATATGCAGAGGAAAACTACAAACCAACAACGACACACAAGCACAATGAGAGTGCAAAAGAGCCCTTAATTTGGCTCCTGTATTGAATTTGTTGTCCCCCCCACACAAACACAGCAGACAACCTGTGAGGTAGGTGGGGCTGAGAGAGCTCTTCCAGAAGCTGCCCTTTCAAGGACATCTCCTTCAATAGCTGTGGCTGACCCAAGGCCAGCAGCTGCAAGTGGAGGAGTGGGGAATAAAACCCTGTTCTTCCAGATAAGAGTTCGCAGACTTAACCACTACACCAAACTGGCAAGAAAGTTGCTTTCTATACCCCACTTCTGACCTCAAGGCGTGGCTAGCTTTGTGAAGAAAGCCTTGTGCCCAGAATGCGACAAAACATGGCAATCCCACCACACACACACACACATTGCCAGTCTTCCACTGGTCTCCAGAGAACAGAGATCAATTCACCTGGACTGTGAATTTAGGGGAAGGTGGTTGTGAATTTCCTGCATTGGGCAGGGTGTTGGACTAGATGACCCTGGAGGTCCCTTCCAACTCTATGATCCCATGGGGAAAAAGGCTACTTTGCAGGGTAGACTCTATGGCATTATACATTGTGAGCTGTGGGTTGGGAAATACCTGGAGATTTTGTGGGTGGAGCCTGGAGAGGCTGGGGTTTGGAGAGGGGAGGGGAACGGATCTCTGTCAGCTGGAGATCAGTTGTAAAAGTGGGAGATTCCCCAGGCCCCACCTGAAGAACGGCAACTCTACCTCATGCAGTGCTGAGGTCCCTTCACTTTCTTGGGATTCCGACTGATCCCCAGATGATAGAGGTCAGTTCCCCTGAAGAAAATGGCAGCTCTGGAAAGTGGACTCTATGGCAGGGTTGTTGAACTCATTCGTTACTAGAGGTGGATTTATATTTATATATTAAACTCTGGCTCTTTCCTTCCTTCCCCAGGGACTTGGTGCGAGGGAGCCTCAGTCAACAGAAGAAAGAGAGACTTGGCTCGTAGCTCTGCTGTGCAATTGAGAGAGCCTGGTGAAGAAAGCTATTCCTCCCCAAGGGAGGAGCCTCAGCCAATGGAGAAAATAGAGGTTTTGCTCTGTAGCTCCTGTGCGATTGAGCAAGTCTTGCAAAGCAAGCTGCAATGCAGAAGGAAGCAAGAGAGAGGGAGAAGGAAGCAGATGACAGCCAATTCCTCGGGGGCCTGATAGGAGCCTGATTCGGCCCCCAAACTGTATGTTTGACACACCTGCTCTATGGCATTGCACCCCACTGAACATCTCTGTGCGATTGAGCAAGTCTTGCAAAGCAAGCTGTGATGCAGAAGGAAGCAAGACAGAGGGAGAAGGAAGCAGATGACAGCCAGTTCCTCGGGGGCCTGATAGGAGCCTGATTCGGCCCCCAAACCGTATGTTTGACACGCCTGCTCTATGGCATTGCACTCCACTGAACATCTCTGTGCGATTGAGCAAGTCTTGCAAAGCAAGCTGCGATGCAGAAGGAAGCAAGAGAGAGGGAGAAGGAAGCAGATGACAGCCAGTTCCTCGGGGGCCTGATAGGAGCCTGATTCGGCCCCCAAACTGTATGTTTGATATGCCTGCTCTATGGCATTGCACCCCACTGAACATCTCTGTGCGATTGAGCAAGTCTTGCAAAGCAAGCTGTGATGCAGAAGGAAGCAAGAGAGAGGGAGAAGGAAGCAGATGACAGCCAGTTCCTCGGGGGCTTGATAGGAGCCTGATTCGGCCCCCAAACTGTATGTTTGACACGCCTGCTCTATGGCATTGCACCCCACTGAACATCTCTGTGCAATTGAGCAAGTCTTGCAAAGCAAGCTGTGATGCAGAAGGAAGCAAGAGAGAGGGAGAAGGAAGCAGATGACAGCCAGTTCCTCGGGGGCCTGATAGGAGCCTGATCCAGCCCCCAAACTGTATGTTTGACACGCCTGCCCTATGGCATTGCATCCCACTGAACATCTCTGTGCGATTGAGCAAGTCTTGCAAAGCAAGCTGTGATGCAGAAGGAAGCAAGAGAGAGGGAGAAGGAAGCAGATGACAGCCAGTTCCTCGGGGGCTTGATAGGAGCCTGATTCGGCCCCCAAACTGTATGTTTGACACGCCTGCTCTATGGCATTGCACCCCACTGAACATCTCTGTGCGATTGAGCAAGTCTTGCAAAGCAAGCTGTGATGCAGAAGGAAGCAAGAGAGAGGGAGAAGGAAGCAGATGACAGCCAGTTCCTCGGGGGCCTGATAGGAGCCTGATCCAGCCCCCAAACTGTATGTTTGACACGCCTGCCCTATGGCATTGCATCCCACTGAACATCTCTGTGCGATTGAGCAAGTCTTGCAAAGCAAGCTGCGATGCAGAAGGAAGCAAGAGAAAGGGAGAAGGAAGCAGATGACAGCCAGTTCCTCGGGGGCCTGATAGGAGCCTGATTCGGCCCCCAAACCGGATGTTTGACATGCCTGCTCTATGGCATTGTACCCCACTGAAGTCCGCCCCCCTCTCCAAACCCTGCCCTCCTCAGGCGCCACCTCCCAAATCTTCAGGAATTTGGCAATCCCAAAAGTGCGACTGACAGAGACAGGGGTGGGGTGGGTGGGGGGTGAGGAACATTTTGTAAATCATAAGGTTGGGTATGAAGTCTTGTTTTGCTTTTTGCTTTCCCTGCCATGGGGTTCATCGAAAATTCTTTGATAGTCTGTCAGAAATCTTTCTTGCTGCCTAACCACACTCCCAAAGAGAGAATTTATTCATTGATTTTCATTTAAATGGCTTTGAGGTTCTGCGGTGCCTCCACCTTTCCTCCGGGGGCTGCTTAAATGCAGTGATTCACGCTGCGTTTGAAGACGTGGGGGGCTCGCTTCGCCCTCACTGCTGGCAAGTGGCACTTTTCATGTGCGCGTGAAAATCTTTCCCTCTTGTATAGGTTGAAACGCTAGAGGTGTGCCCACCCATTCCTAGGGATGCCAGCCTCTAGCTCTGGGCTGGCCCTAGAGCACATGGTGCCCCAGTCAGACCCACCCCTGCCATGCCCTCCACCAACCAGCTGATTGGCGGATAAAATGCTGCTGCCACTGTGCCCTCCCTTCCCTCCCCTTCCCTCCTCTTCTGCAGCGCCACGCTCTGCAGCCTCACCCCCCATGCGTTCAGAGAGCCCTCTCCAGCCCCACCCACCTCACAGGGTGAATGTTGCGGGGGAGGAAGGGAAAGGAGATTGTGAGCCGCTCTGAGACTCTTCGGAGTGGAGGGCGGGATACAAATCCACTATCTTCATCTACCTCACAGGGTGTCTGTTGTGGGGGAGGAAGGGAAAGAAGGTCCACTGATGGACCTCTGCTCCATATTTTTATCTAACCCCCTCTTGAAGGTGGCCATGCTTGTAGCCGCCACCACCTCCTGTGGCAGTGTTAATTCCACATGTTAATCATGTTAATTCCACATGCATTATCTTGTAAACCTCTATCATGTCACCCCGCAGTCGACGTTTCTCCAAGCTAAAGAGCCCTAAGCATTTCAACCTTTCTTCATAGGGAAAGTGCTCCAGCCCTTTAATCATTCTAGTTGCCCTTTTCTGGACTTTCTCCAATGCTATAATATCCTTTTTGAGGTGCGGCAACCAGAACTGCACACAGTACTCCAAATGAGACCGCACCATCGATTTATACAGGGGCATTATGATACTGGCTGATTTGTTTTCAATTCCCTTCCTAATAATTCCCAGCATGGTGTTGGCCTTTTTTATTGCAAATGCACACTGTCTTGACATTTTCAGTGAATTATCTACCATGACCCCAAGATCTCTCTCATGGTCAGTCTCTGCCAGTTCACACCCCATCAACTTGTATTTGTAGTTGGGATTCTTGGCCCCAATGTGCATTACTTTGCACTTGGCCACATTGAACTGCATCGGCCACATTGACGCCCACTCACCCAGCCTCAACAGGTCCCTTTGGAGTTCCTCACAATCCTCTCTGGTTCTCACCACCCTGAACAATTTAGTGTCATCTGCAAACTTGGCCACTTCACTGCTCACTCCCAACTCTAAATCATTTATGAACAAGTTAAGGAGCATGGGACCCAGTACCAAGCCCTGCGGCACCCCTCTGCTTACCATCCTCCACTGCGAAGACTGCCCATTTATACTCACTCTCTGCTTCCTATTACTCAGCCAGTTTTTGATCCACAAGACCACCTGTCTTTTTACTCCATGACTCTCAGGCTTTCTAAGGAGCCTTTGATGAGGAACTTTATCAAAAGCTTTGTGGAAGTCAAGGTAAACAATATCTATCGGGTCTCCTTTGTCCACATGTTTGTTCACCCCCTCAAAGAAATGTAACAGGTTAGTGAGGCAAGATCTTCCCTTACAGAACCCATCCTGAGTCTTCCTCAATAACCCGTGTTCATCAATGTGCCTGCTTATTCTGTCCTTGATAATGGTTTCTACCAACTTTCCCGGTATTGAAGTCAGACTGACTGGCCTGTAATTTCCCGCATCTCCTCTGGAACCCTTTTTAAAGATGGGGGTGACATTTGCTACCTTCCAGTCTTCAGGAACGGAGGCAGATTTCAATGAAAGATTACAAATTTTTGTCAGAAGATCCACAAGTTCAACTTTGAGTTCTTTCAGAACTCTCGGATGTATGCCATCCGGACCCGGTGACTTATTACTTTTTAATTTGTCTATCAGTTGTAGGACCTCCTCTTTTGTCACCTCAATAAATAACACCGGTGGGGGTCAAGTAACGGGGGGAGGGGTGGGTAGAAAGTAATATATGGGATAGATAGAAGAAGTTATTAATGATGCAAGAAATATAATTTGTTACCATAGGTTACCAAATAAAATTGTTTTAACATAAAATAAAATAAATTATGTGATTTTGGGCAGCAGGTGGCTTGCTGGCTTTTTGACGTGGGGGGTGGTGGCCAAGGAGAGTCCCAGGTGAGTGAGGCCTGTTTAGGCTGGCTGGATCTCTAGCCAGCCCAAGCAGGCCTCACTTGCCCAGGGCTCTCCTTTCTTGCATCGGGTTGCTTTTGACTGGTGGGGGGGGGCGGCATACACTAATGAGTTATTCTAATGAGCTCCACCACCTATTTTTCTACAAAACGACCCCTGATCAATGATTAGTTAAAGAGATGATGATTACAGACAGACAGACAGACAGACAGAGATAGATAGATAGATAGATAGATAGATAGATAGATAGATAGATAGATAGATAGATAGATAGATAGATAGATAGATAGATAGATAGATAGATAGATGGATGGATGGATGGATGGATGGATGGATGGATGGATGGATGGATGGATGGATGGATGGATAGATAGTTGATAGATAGATGGATAGATGGATGGATAGATAGATAGATAGATGGATGGATGGATGCTAGATGGATGGATGGATAGACAGATAGATAGATAGATAGATAGATAGATAGATAGATAGATAGATAGATAGATAGATAGATAGATAGATAGATGGATGGATGGATAGATAGATAGTTGATAGATAGATGGATAGATGGATGGATAGATAGATAGATAGATAGATAGAGATAGATAGATAGATGATAGATAGATAGATAGATAGATAGATAGATAGATAGATAGATAGATAGATAGATAGATAGATAGATAGATAGATAGATAGATAGATAGAGAACATTTTTCCAGAGAGAACACTGGTTGGAATATACCAGGATAGTTTTTTTTGGGGGGGGAGGGGGATCTGGAGACGCTAGTATTTAGGGAGGGGAGGGGCCTCAGCATGGCCCAATGCCACAAAGTCCACCCTTCAGAGCAGCCATTTTCTCCAGGGGAGCTGATCTCTGCCAGCTGAAGATCAGCTGTCAAGGCAGGAGGTCTCCAGGCCCTGCCTGGAGGCTGGCAACCCTAGGACCTAGCACCCCCTCTGGCCGCCTTAGTTTCCACTCCTGTCTCCATGGGCTTTTTCAAATGCGCCCAACCCTGAAATATTCTTATGCCGTGGCTCACCAGAAAGGAATGTGGGGTTTTTTGGAGGGGAGGCTTTTGCTTGTGCAGACCTTTTATCATTTCCCTCGAAAGACAGCGCACGGCGGAGCGGAACTCCGCAAAGCCGCCGAGAGAAAGAAATGATCATAACCCTTCAACTCGAACTCCTAGGTTTTTAAAGTCTGCCGGGGTAAAATTAACTCGGCAATTAGCAGTGTGAATTGGTGTTCTAACGAGCGGTCCTACAATGCTCTGGAAGAAAGGGGACGTCTAATTGAATCCCCTGGCAACCTGCTCTCTAAGGGAGCAGAAGCTCAGCTACGAAGAGCATTTGAAAGCTGGTTTGGGCCAGGAATGGAAGCCATCAGGGAAGTTGGAAGTCAATGAAAGGTAAGTAAATGAACTCCCGATTCTTGGAGCAAGCGATTACTTCTCAAGCGACCGCTCTGGGCCCAGTAATGATCATAGAGAAGTCCAATTTCTTTCAGAGAGGCAAGAATAATGAGGTCCGGGAAGATCTGGAGAAAACAGACATATGTGCAATACACAATGCTTTGGCATGTAATCCAACAAAATCAGGGTGTGTGTCTGGAGTAGGATTTTTGTTGTTGTTCAGTCACACAGTCGAGTTTGACTCTTTGTGACCCCATGGACCAAGTCACGCCAGGCCCTCCTGTCTTCCACCATCCCCCAAAGTCCGCTCAAATTCATGTATGTTACATCAGTAACGCTGTCCAGCCATCTCATCTTTTGCCATCCCATTCTTTTGC
Organism: Heteronotia binoei; assembly: GCF_032191835.1. NCBI lineage: Eukaryota > Metazoa > Chordata > Lepidosauria > Squamata > Gekkonidae > Heteronotia > Heteronotia binoei. The sequence goes on from NC_083226.1 coordinate 173,935,154, forward strand.
TCTCTGTCTTTCCCAGTATCAGGATCTTCTCCAGTAAGTGTTCCCTTCTTTTTTGGTGGCCAAAGGATTTGAGCTTCAGCTCTAGCATCTGACCTTCCAGGGAACACTCAGGGTTGATTTCCCTTAGGACTGACTGATTGGATCTTCTTGCAGTCCAAGGGACTCTCAAGAGTCTTCTCCAGTGAGGGCTCCCTTCTCATTTGGTGGCCAAAGGATTTGAGCTTCAGCTTCAGCATCTGACCTTCCAGGGAACAGTCTGGGTTGATTTCCCTTAGGACTGACTGATTGGATCTTCTTGCAGTCCAAGGGACTCTCAAGATTCTTCTCCAGCACCACAGCTCAAAAGCATCTATTCTTCTGCGCTCGGCCTTCCTTATGGTTCAGCTCTCACAGCCATACATTACTACTGGGAATACCATTGCTTTGACTATACGGACTTTTGTTGGCAGGGTGGTGTCTCTACTTTTTATTATACTGCCCAGGTTCGCCATAGCTGCCCTCCCAAGGAGCAAATGTCTTTTGATTTCATGGCTACAGTCACCATCTGCAGTGATCTTGGAAATGTGAAGTCTGCCACTACTTCCATGTCTTCCCCTTCTATTTGCCAAGGAGTGATGGGGCCAGACGCCATGATCTTAGTTTTTTTTTTATGTTGAGTTTCAAGCTTACTTTTGCGCTCTCCTCTTTCACCCTCAACACGAGGTTCTTTATGTCCTCTTTACTTTCTGCCATTATTAGAACCCTCTTAATGGGGCGTAAACTTCTCCTGTAGTTGCAGCTCACAATCAGCATTTTTGTAAAAAAAAAAAAAGCCCAGCGGGAATTCATTTGCATAGGCCACACACTCCTGACATCACCATTGTTTCACACAGGGATTTTGTGTAGAAAATGCCCAGCATAGAATCATAGAGTCGGAAGGGACCTCCAGGGTCATCTAATCCAACCCCCTGCACAATGCAGGAAACTCACAAATACCTTCCCATAAATTCACAGGATCTTTTAGCAGAAACTCATTTGCACATTAGGCCACACCCCCTGACCCCAAGCCAGCCGGAACTGCATTCCTGCTCAAAACAAAAGTCCTGTCCAAAACACAGAGGTCACCTCTGTAGTTTGCAGATGAGCTTTAATTCTAGGAGAACTTCAGGCCTCATTGGGAGGGTGGTAATCCTACTACAGACCTACCAGCTCCTGTGTAGAGTTGCCAGCTCCTGCTTTGGAAATACCTGGATATTTGTGGAGTGGAACAAGGAAATCTGAAGTTTGGAGAGGAGGGAGACCTCAACAGGATATAGTGCCATAGTGTCTTCCCATCAAATCATCCATCTTCTTCAGTGGAATTGATCTCCGTCATCTGGAGACGGGTTGTAGTTCCGCAGAGTTACCATTCCCCAGTTCCAGGTGGACGATCCTCTGGCTTTTGGGGCTTCCGGCCACCTGGCTGGTGGGGGAAACCCCACCCCCAAACAGCGACATCGCGCACATCCGCGACACGCTGACATCATCTGGAAGTGACATAATTGCATCAGGATGTCCTGTAGGGATGTTCTGGGTTTCGGGCAAAACGTTATGGTTTGAAGAAAGAGCCCCATGGCGCAGAGTGGTAAAGCTGCAGTACTTCAGCCTTAAGTGTCAGGCGATTAGATTTCAAAGGAACCAGTCCTCGAAATGATACAAAGTTAGCCTTTATTTGATAATCCATATGCATTCGAACGAAGAGATTGGGACTGATACCATGTAATAGTGCAGAGCATACTTAAGGGGACTGCATCAAAGGTTTCTAAACAAAGCCACAATTCTAAACATCGCTGAGCCGAAGTGTGAAGATTCACACGGGAACTCCCCCTTATCTTATTCCTACGGTCTTTCTTCCTGGGATGACCAAGAGGCCTGTCCCCGGAGGCACTTTATCTTCAAAGGGGAGTTCTTGCCTTTGTTAGTATTTGTGAGAGAGGTTCACATCAAGCACTGGCAACAATCTACAACACTCTACTTTGATATGCAAGGTCTTTCTCATGGTTAGTAACAGCGGTTCAATATGGCAGCTGTCTAGCGAAGCGTTTTATTTCAGGAAAAGTTACATTGCCTGAGTTCGACCCCAGCGGAAGCTGGTTCAGGTAGCCGGCTCCAGGTTGACTCAGCCTTCCATCCTTCTGAGGCTGGTAAAATGGGGGGGGGGAGTGTAGATGACTGGGGAAGGCAATGGCAATGGCAAACCACCCCGTAAAAAAAGTCTGCCAAGAGAACGTTGTGAAAGCAACGTCACCCCAGAGTTGGAAACAACTGATGCGTGCACAGGGGACTACCTTGACCTTTTTTTTTACTATGGTTTGATGCTGATTTTACCATAGGATTTTTTCCAAAAAACCAGAGCATTGCCCTGACATCATTGACACTTGCGGGTGACATCAGTGCACCTGGTATGTCCCTGCCCACTCCTGGAACACCCTCCGAATCCTCCCACCAGCAAGATAAAGAGACTTGGCAACCCCATAATCCTTGGAGATTTCCATGCCCCACCTGGAGGTTGATAACCATATCAGTTCCACTGGAGCAAATGGAAGCGTTGGTGTTAATCAATTAGCACATGGAACTCACTGCCACAGGAGCGGCTACAAGCCTAGGCAGCTTCAAGAGGGGATTGAATCAACATCTGGAGCAGAGGTCCATCAGTGGCTATTAGCCACAGGGTATCTAGGAAACTGTCTGTCTGGGGCAGTGATGCTCTGGATTCTTGGTGCTTGGGGGGCACAGTGGGAGGGCTTCTACTGATGGACCTCCTGATGGCTCCTCTCTTTTTTTTGGCCCCTGTGTGACACAGAGCGTTGGATTGGATGGCCATTGGCCTGATCCAACATGGCTTCTCTTATGTTCTTCTGAGGGTGGACTGTGTGACATCACATCCCCGTGGAGCTTCCTCCTCTCCCCAAACTCAACTCCTCTTCAGGCTACATCCCCCAGATCTCCAGGAAATTCTCAACCCAACAACAACAAACAACCTTTATTGGCATAACAGCACAATCAGCAAGGGAGAAAACGTCTACTACCCCAACATTTGAAACATTCCTCTCCTCTTAGAAGCACAGCACAGATATTTAGCCACAGTCTCAATGATCTCAGGGTTATGAGAGGACAATAGGGAGAGAGTCTTACCACCATCAGACTGTCCCTCATGATTTCGAAGAAGAGGATCTAAGTACACGGCACGAATATCACAGGAAAATGTACAACACAGGAGAACATGTTCTGTATCCCTCGAACTTTCTATATCTCTTGAACCACAACCACAAAATTATTTATTTTAGTAAATATTTATTCCGCCCATTCCTCGTAGGGTTCAGGGCAGAATACAACATATAATAAAACAATAAACTGCAATAATATGGTCTAGGACCTGCCTACCTGAGGGACCGTCTCTCCCCGCATGTTCCCCAGAGAGCACTGAGATCAGGATCTCAAAATCTTTTGGTTGTCCCCGGGCCAAAGGAGGCCCGCTTGAAGATCACAAGAGACCGGGCCTTCTCTGTAATGGCTCCATTTTGGTGGAACCAGCTGCCGGAGGAGGTAAGGGCCCTGCGGGATCTTACCCAATTCCGCAGGGCCTGTAAGACAGTCCTCTTCCGGCTGGCCCACAACTAACGGCCCTGTATACCGACTACTGAATGCTGTATACTGTCTACTGAATGCTGTATACTGTATACTGAATTTTTATCTGAAGCTGAATAAAGTGTAGCTCCACGACTGCTGTCTGTTTTAATGATGTATAGTTATAACAAATGTTGATTTTAATTATATATTATGAAATGTTAATTTTAAAGTGTAATTTTATATTTTTATGTTAGTTTTATATATGTTGTAAGCCGCCCTGAGCCACTCGGTGGGAAGGGCGGGATATAAATCCCAGATAAATAAATAAATAAAAAAATAAAAAAATAAAAAATAAAAACATTTTATAAACAGCCAACTCAACAGCACTCAGATGACCATGACATCGGGGAGGAACGGTGGCTCAGTGGTAGAGCATCTGCTTGGGAAGCAGAAGGCCCAGGTTCAATCCCCGGCATCTCCAAAAAAGGGTCCAGGCAAATAGGTGTGAAAAAACTCAGCTTGAGACCCTGGAGAGCCGCTGCCAGTCTGCGAAGACAATACTGACTTTGATGGACCAAAGGTCTGCTTCAGTATAAGGCAGCGTCATATGTTCATCACATATTGCCCAACCTAGCCGTCTCACATCATGATATCTCATAGGGATGGCAGTTTTTATACCAATTCTTAGCACAGGTGACAGTACCGGTCGGGGAGGCCAACCAGATCAAGAATAGACGCCCGCAGCCTCAGCTAAAAGCCTGGCGGAACAGCTCTATTTTACAGGCCGTACGGAAGGCTAATAAGCCAGGTAGGGCCCGGATCTCAGTAGGGAGCTGATTCCACCAGTTCAGGGCCAGGACTGAAAAAGCCCTGGCCCTAGTTGAGGCGAGGCGGGCGTCCCTTATGCCGGGGATGGCCAACAGATCTTGGGAGGCCGAACGTAATGACCTCCTGGGCCTATATGGAAAGAGACCGTTGAAATATGGCATCTTCTTGAAATTCCCAACCCAGAGTTGGCGATCTTAACTCTCCGACATTTTAGGAAAACTAATTGACATGTACAAATATTTAGAATAATTAACTGTGTTCAGGACATCACTCTGATGGTGGCGTTCTGAATTGTGGAACTGGTTATTCTGATTTGTGGAACTGGAATTGTGGAACTGGTTGGAGAGCCAGTTTGGTGTAGTGGTTAAGTGTGCGGACTCTTATCTGGGAGAACCGGGTTTGATTCCCCACTCCTCCACTTACAGCTGCTAGCATGGCCTTGGGTCATCCATAGCTCTGGCAGAGGTTGTCCTTGAAAGGGCAGTTGGTGTGAGAGCCCTCTCAGCCCCGCTCACCTCACAGAGTGTCTGTTGTGGGGGAGGAAGATAAAGGAGACTGTGAGCCGCTCTGAGACTTTTCAGAGTGGAAGGCGGGATATAAATCCAATATCTTCATCTACCTCACAGGGTGTCTGTTGTGGGGGAGGAAGGAAAAGGAGATGGTGAGCCGCTCTGAGGCTCTTCGGAGTGGAAGGCGGGATATAAATCCAATATCTTCATCTACCTCACAGGGTGTCTGTTGTGGGGGAGAGAGATAAAGGAGATTGTGAGCTGCTCTGAGACTCTTTGGAGTGGAGGGCTGGATATAAATCCAATATCTTCATCTCCCTCACAGGGTGTTGTTGTGGGGGAGGAAGGGAAAGGAGATGGTGAGCCGCTGTGAGGCTCTTTGGAGTGGAGGGTGGGATATAAATCCAATATCTTCATCTACCTCACAGGGTGTCTGTTGTGGGGGAGGAAGGGAAAGGAGATTGTGAGCCGCTCTGAGACTCTTCGAAGTGGAGGGCGGGATATAAATCCAATATCTTCATCTACCTCACAGGGTGTCTGTTGTAGGGGAGGAAGGGAAAGGAGATTGTGAGCCGCTCTGAGACTCTTCGGAGTGGAGGGTGAGATATAAATCCAATATCTTCATCTTCTTCTTATATATAAGTCACAAATTTAAGGTACATTTTTTTGGTCTCACTATGCATTTTCTAATTGGAACTGTGGAAATAAAGTGAAGAAAGAAAGAAAGAAAAAAAAAACCACGTCTCAGAAATAATCCACCTTGTTTCCCTTGGGCAATTTTAAAGTGAAAGGGATGGGGGCAGGAGGAGAGAGAGACTTCCTTTTATATCAGTGGGGTATAAAATATAAATTACAGCTTGTAACCTATACCTTGGATATTAATAAAAATTTGGCTACTCCATAAATAGAATTCATGATGTGTGGTTTCGAAAGAATGATTTCTGCTGCAGAAGAGGGGAGTGGAACCTTCTTAAAAAAAAAAAAAATCTTCCAGTTGGGTTCATTCGGTGGAGTCAAATCAGCATCGCCCGACAAAAATCCAGCGTGCTGTTTGGGCCTACACCAGTCAGATCCATCTTTTCGAACAGTAGGAGGTCTCGAATGAATCCCCTCTCCCGTCTCGACAGTCCTCGAGGACGTTCCTAATTGCAGCTGCGCAATCACCTTCTCGACTTCTAACGGCTTAATAAGATTTTTAATGACTGTAATTCAAAACAGGGAGTCCCACTGGGCAAAGGAGGCTTAGAAAACCGTTGCACAGCTGTGCCTGAAGAAGTGAGCAGCGGCTCACAAAAAGCTCCACCCCCGGCCACAAATTTTGTTAGTCTAGGTCAGGGGTGTCAAACGTGCAGCCTGGGGCCGCATCAGGCCCCCAGAGGGCTTCTATCAGGCTCCCGAGCAACTGGCTGTTATCTGCCTCCCTCTCCCTCTCTCTTGCTTCCCTCTGCATTGCAGCTTGCTTTGCCAGGCTTGCCCAGTCGCACAGGAGCTACAGAGCAAAGCTTCTATTTTGTCTATTGGCTGAGGCTCCTCCCTTGGGGAGGAAGGGGGGAAGGAGAGCTTGCTTTGCTAAGCTCTCTCAATCACACAGCAGAGCTACTGAGCCAAGACTCTCTTTCCTCTACTGGCTGAGGCTCCTCCCCTTCCTGATTCCCTGGGGAAGAAGAGTCAGAGCTTTCTTTGCCCAGTTCCCTGCATCCCATGGGAGAGATACAAAGAAAGCACCTTAAAGACCAACAAGGACTAATGTTTTAAGCATGTTTTATTTTAAGTTTTTTTAAAAAAAAAAAATCTTTAATTGTGCTTGTCTGTTTCCTTTATAAAGTTTATATCTCAGCTACCTAATCTTAAATAGATGCACAGATGGCCCAGCCTAACAAGGTCTCATTTATCTCTAATCCGGCCCTCATAAAAAATGAATTTGACACCACTGGTCTAGGTGCTATGGGACTCTTAAAGACTTCAAGATTTGGCTACTGTTAAAGACAGGGACCGATTAGAGACAGGGACCGAGAGCCAGTTTGGTGTAGTGGTTAAGCGGACTCTCATCTGGGAGAACCGGGTTGGATTCCCCACTCCTCCACTTGCACTTGCTGCAATGGTCTTGGTTCAGCCATAGCTCTTGCAGGAGCTATCCTCAAAAGGGCAGGCACTGTAAGAGCTCTCTCAGCCCCAACTACTTCTCAGGGTGTGTGTTGTTGGGAGAGGGAGGTAAAGGAGATTGTGACCTCTCTGAAACTCTGAGATTCAGAGTATAAGGTGGGATATAAACCCAATATCTTCTTCTTCTTCTTCCTAGGCTTCTTCTGCTCTGGGAGCCCGTTTCCCCTCAGCAATTCTGTCCAATTTTGCACAAGCCGCCAAAGGGCTGTGACACGCCCCACTTCTTTTCCATGTCAAGCAGAAATTGGTATTCAGAGGATCTTGCTTGCCATAGGAAAGAGGCAAGACAAGTTGCAGCCCCGCAGCAACTTATGCGAAATCGGACAGAAGCGCGCGGGGGGGGGGGGGGGAATAAGGGCTCCCGGACAAGTCTAGTGATAAATTGGTTAGGGCAGGGGGGGTTGAACTCATTTATCATGAGGGACGGATCTGACATAAATGAGACCTTGTTGGGCCAGGCCAAGTGGAGGAGTGGGGAATCAAACCTGGTTCTCCCAGATAAGAGTCCGCGCAATTAACCACTACACCAACCTGGTGTGGAATAGCCACAAGATACAGATGGAACTCTCTGTCTGGGGCTCTGCATTCTTGGTGCTTGAGGGAGGGCACAGTGGGAGAGCTTCTAGCCTCACTGGTGGACCTCCTGATGGCACTTGGTTTTCTCCCAGATAAGAGTCCACACACTTAACCACTGCACCAAACTGGCTCTCTATTGGAGCTATGGCTGACCCAAGGCCATTCCAGCAGCAGCAAGTGGAGGAGTGGGGAATCAAACCCGGTTCTCCCAGAGAAGAGTCAGCGCACAAGCACTACACCAAACTGGCTCTCCCAGAAGCTGCCCTTTCAAGGACAATGTGAGGGCAATGGCTGACCCAAGGCCATTCAAGCAGCTGCAAGTGGAGGAGTGGGGAATCAAACCTGGTTCTCCCAGATAAGAGTCTGCACACTTAACCACTACACCAAACTGGCTCTCCCAGAGGCTGCCCTTTCAAGGACAATGTGAGGGCTATGGCTGATCCAAGGCCATTCCAGCAGCTGCAAGTGGAGGAGTGGGGAATCAAACCCAGTTCTCCCAGATAAGAGTCCGCACACTTAACCACTACACCAAACTGGCTCTTGGTCCATCTTTAATCGTTCCCTGTCTTTAACAGTAGCCTTTAAAGGCCTGGTACAGCTATAGCAGTAGAAGAGAGTAAAGGACTGTTCAGTCGCACAGTACAATCAGTTGTCGCTGCTGTTTCATACCGGATTAAAAGTGGCTGATCAGACAGCAACATCTGCCTCCCGGTATTAACTCATAGTAGCCCCCCCCCCCAATCCTTCTTGGAACCGGAGTATTTTGTTACCTGCTCCTTTGTGGTGTTTTTCGAGTTCTCCGGTTTCACATCGTAGTTTCCCCATCTGCATAGTTCTCGACCAACTTCCAGATGTCTGAAGGCTGTCCTGGAGCAAAAGGAACCTCAGGCATCTGGTTTATGGTCGCCATTTTTTTTTTACTACATAGCAATATGCGCATAGCTGCATAACATTTTTTGCCACTGTGTGACACAGAGTGTTGGACTTGATGGGCCGTTGGCCTGATCCAACATGGCTTCTCTTATGTTCTTATGTTCTTATAACCGCATAATGTTCTAACCTATGCGCATGTGCGCATAATGCTCATAAATGTGGGGGGGGGAAGAACTGCATGGTGCCATCACGTGGACGGCAGAAGACAGTATCACCATGGAGTGATTCGAATTGCAGTATGGCAGCTTGATCGATAATATCCGGAACAAAGATATTCGGAACAGAACCGGGTCAGTTTCTCTCTCGGCTTGACTTCGCGAACGAAGATTTAAGAAAGGTGCCGTAGTCCACATCTGCTGCAGGCTCGCTGGTGGCTGACAAGACCAATGCGGGACAGGCAGGTCCAGCCACAGTGGCTGCAGGGAAAAGTCTGATTTGGGGTTGGTGCTGTAGCAGTGCGATTCTTCCTCAATCTCCTTTTGTCCTCAAGACCAGCTATGCGTGCGTTAGTTTAACCGGGTCAGTTTAACACGGACTCAACACGCTGTGTGAACAGGGCCTAAGAGTCCCATAGCACCTAGACCAGGGGTGTCGAACTCATTTGTTATGAAGGCCAGATCGGACATAAATGAGACCTTGTTGGACCGGGCCATGTCAGGCCGGGCCATGTGTGTACCTATTTAAGATTAGGTAGCTGAGATATAGACTTTACAAAGGACACAGAAAAACACAATTAAATATATATTTACACAAGTAAATATATATATAAACATGCCTAAAATGTTAGCACTCGTTGGTCTTAAAGGTGCTTTCTTTGTATTTCTCCCATGGGATCCAGGGAACTGGGCAAAGGAAATTGTGGCTCTTTCCTTCCTTCCCCAGGAGACTGGGGTGGGGGGGAGCCTCAGCCAATACAAGGGAGAGCAGCTTAGCTCAGTAGCTCCGTTGGGTGATTGTGAGAGCCTGGAAAAAGAAGCTCTGCCTAGCCCCCCCCCCCCCCCCGCACCTTCTTCCCCAAGGGAAGAGCCTCAAACAATGGAGAAAATAGAGGTTTTGCTCTGTAGCTTCTGTGCAATTGAGCAAGCCTTGCAAAGTAAGCTGTGATGTAGAAGGAACCAAGAGAGAGGGAGATGGAAGCAGACAGCCAGTTGCTCAGGGGCCTGATAGGAGACCTCCGGGGGCCTGATTCAGCCCCAGGGCCACATGTTTGACACCTCTGGGTTAGGGTATAGCGACAGGAGATTGTTATCGCCGAAGAATGAGTGCTTGTAATGGTGAAGAAATAAGAAGTGCTGGAGTTACGAGTTTCTTCTTGACTCCTCCTTAATAAAGATCATCTTGGAAATGGAGGATCACTGTGGCTGGCATCTCCATTGGTGGAGGCATAAGAATTTCTCTGGCCAGTGGAGGAATGGACACTTGAGTGTTACAAGCACTTTCTTTTACAAGAACTTTCTGTTTTTCAAGTGTGGAGTATGGACTGTGAGAAAGTTTTGATGGTCGTTGGAATTTGTGGCACTTTTGCACTTATCCCTACGAAGAAAGGTTAAAACGTTTGGGGCTCTTTAGCTTGGAGAAACATTGACTGAGTGGGACATGATAGAGATCTACAAGATTATGCACGGGATAGAGAAGGTAGAGAAAGAAGTCCTTTTCTCCCTTTCTCCAACATGGGAACTCATGGGCATTCAATGAAATTGCTGAGCAGTCTGGTTCGAAGGGGTAAAAGGAAGTACTTCTTCACCCAAAGGGTGATTAACACATGGGATTCACTGCCACAGGAGGTGGTGGCAGCTACAAGCATATACAGCTTCAAGAGGGGATTGGATAAATATATGGAGCAGAGGTCCATCAGTGGCTATTAGCCACAGTGTATTGATGGAACTCTGTCTGGGGCAGTGATGCTCTGCATTCTTGGTGCTTGGGGGGCATAGTGGGAGGGCTTCCCAGCCCCACTGATGGACTTCCTGATGGCACCTGAGGGTTTTTGGCCACTGTGTGACACAGAGAGTTGGACTGGATGGGCCATTTGGCCTGATCCAACATGGCTTCTCTTATGTTTTTATTGTATTTATGAACTGTTGTGTAAATTGTTGAATGAGATGTGGTTTGAGCTTTAAAAATAATATACAGGTCTTCGTTATATATTTTTGAATGGGTGGCATTTTTGTTTAACCATGGAGAGCCAGTTTGGTGTAGTGGTTAAGTGTGCCTACTCTTATCTGGGAGAACCGGGTTTGATTCCCCACTCCTCCACTTGCACCTGCCGGCACGGCCTTGGGTCAGCCATAGCTCTGGCAGAGGTTGTCCTTGAAAGGGCAGCTGCTGTGAGAGCCCTCTCAGCCCCACCCACCTAACAGGGTGGCAGTTGTGGGGGAGGAAGGTAAAGGAGATTGTAAGCTGCTCTGAGACTCATCGGAGTGGAGAGCAGGATAGAAATCCAATATCATCTTCTTCTTCTATTGTTTGTTGATTTTTTTCCCCTCCTGTCCGCGATTCTCTTTTCTGGTTGCTTGAGGGTTTAGCTATCAGCTGTGACAGAGCCAGATTAACAATTAGGCCAATTAGGCACTGGTCTATGGGCCACCATACCTTTAGGGGATCTGGGCCAGCTTTTCCCCCAGTTTCCCCGCTTCATATGGATATATGAAGCTGCCTTCTACTGAATCAGACCCTCGGTCCATCAAACTCAGTACTGTCTACTCAGACTGGCAGCGGCTATCCAGGGTCTCAAGCTGAGGTTTTTCACTCCTATTTGCCTGGACCCTTTTTAGTTGGAGATGCCGGGGACTGAACCTGGGACCTTCTGTTTACCAAGCAGATGCTCTACCACTGACCCACCGTCCCTCCCCTGACCTGCAGTGACTCTCCAGGGTCTCAAGTTGAGGTTTTTACTTGCCTGGACCCTTTTTAGTTGGAGATGCCGGGGATTGAACCTGGGACCTTCTGCTTACCAAGCAGATGCTCTACCACTGAGCCACTGTTCCTCCCCAAATGGACGGTGAATGAATGGCTTGCAGCCTTCCCAGCCTGCACACGCAACCAGCAACGGAGATGCTCTTCACTCGACTTGCCTAGCGAGACTGCTCCTGGCGTAGAGTTGCCAATCCCCAGGTGGAGCAAGAAAAACACCACGCACCAAACGTTGCGAAATAAGTGCAAAACACTCCTTCACTCAACCGCTTTACCACTGCGATTCTTAAATGTCCTTCGAAGCAAGGAAACAGTCCTTAGTAGAAACTCAAATATTGCCAGATATGAAAAACTGCTGCCTTCTTGTGTTTCTGTTGAGAGACGCAGGCAGCCCGGCTGTTCCTCTTTGAAGAGAAATTCAACATGTGTAGTAGCAGCGACACGAGTCCCAGGTTCAAGTTCCTCCGGAACTTAACATGCAAAATATAAGTAAAATAAATATACAGAGTATGTTTTTGCAGAAGTTAACCAACATTTTCAGTGCATGTAGTCACACAGCATTTAACATACCTCATGTTTAGGCAACAGCTCACAGTCATATCTTATCAGCATGCACGAACGGTTGGACATATGAAGCTGCCTTATACTGAATCAGACCCTCCTGGGTCCATCAAAGCCAGTATTGTCTTTTCAGACTGGCAGCGGCTCTCCAGGGTCTCAAGCTGAGGTTTTTCACACCTATTTGCCTGGACCTTTTTAGTTGGAGATGCTGGGGATTGAAGCTGGGACCTTCTGCTTCCCAAGCAGATGCTCTACCACTGAGCCACCGTCCCTCCCGTCCCTCTATGGTTCTTGCCATAGAGCAATCCAAGCATGCGTTATACCGGCTATCCCAGCTGATGTCCATTACATTCCGATTCATGTGGTACAACTTACGGTTATTACACAAACACAGAAAAATCTAAGGAAGCATTCAGACCCCACGGGGACATGGTCCGGAATTTGCGATAAAATAATTTTGTAATAAAATTTTAGATACATTCTCAACATTGTAACGGGGTCTAGTTCTACGAGCCCCAAAACAAGGTGCCCCTATCCATTATTTCCAATGGAGGGAAGGCATTTAAGTGGTGTGCGGTCCCTTGAGATGTGATGGCCAGAACTCCCTTTGGAGTTCAACGATGTTTGTCCCAACTTTGCTCCTGGCTCCACCCCCAAAGTCTCCAGGCTCCACCCCCAAAATCCCAAGACTTTCTTGAATTGGACTTGGCAACCCTATCCCGGCATCGTTGCCAAGTTTGCCTCACTCTTTCTCCCTCCCGCCGCAAATTTGTACAAGGGGCTTTTGAGAAGGTGCCTACAGGCTGCAGTGGGGTCTGCGGGAGGTGGGGCGGGTGCTCAGCCTCTGAGATCAATTGCGAGGGGCTCCCCAAAATTTCAACTGCCTGGGGGCCTCCACTGGGTTTAATCCAGCACTGAGCTGTTATGATCCCCCTGAAAAAGGGGGCGGGCTCAACAGTTGCAACAGGCCTCAGATTCAGCAGGAGCTCATAGGAGCACAGCTCCTGAACCTTTCTGATGGTTCCCCCTCCTCCTCCCCACCTCCCTTGTCCATTGAATAGTCGGTGCAGCTGCATAACAATCCCCGGATTAGGAGAGCGGGCAGCCAGCCAGCCACCAGGGGCTTTGCCACACCCCCAGCAGCCCTCATTAACTCCTGGAGAAGCCCACGACTTCCTTTCTCCACTTCTTATATGATTTTGGGTGACGGGGGGGCTTGCTGGTCTTTTGACTTCGGGGGGCGGCCCAGGAAGGCCCCAGGAGATTGAGGCCTGCTTGGGCTGGCTGGATCTCTAGCCAGCGCAAGCAGGCCTCACTTGCCCAGGGCTCTCCTTTCTTGCACCGGGTTGCTTTTTGCAGCTTTTGGCGGCAGCATATGCTAATGAGTTATGCTAATGAGCTCCACCACCTATTTTTCAACAAAATGACCCCGGTTGCAAATATGTCTCTTACTTCCTCTAGGCGGGGAGGGCGGGATATAAATAAAATTTATTATTATTATTATTATTAGACTCGACCCAAGATCATCGGTGAGCCTCGCTGAAGTTCGAGCAGCTTGAGGATTCCGCGCTTGAGCGAGAGCTGCTGGAGACCTTTCCAATGGAGGATTAATTTTCCAGGGCGACTTGAATACACATTATACCTCGATAGGCCAACCAAGACTGGAGGGCGAAGCTAGATTGGAACATTGAATCAATCAATGAAAGCTAAAGTGGCTAATGGACTCTTGCTCGGCGTTATTTCCCACCTGAAAATATTGAAAAGGTTAGAAATGGCGAATGTGTTGTCCTGCAGAACATGGATCAGTTCTTCTGGAGGAGGAGAAGAAGAAGAAGATTCTGCCTGGGATGGAGAAAGTAGAGAAAGAAGTCCTTTTCTCCCTTTCTCACAATATGGGCATTCGATGAAATTACTGAGCAGTTGGGTTAGAACAGATAAAAGAAAGTCCTTCTTCACTCCAAGGGTGATTAACATGTGGAAAAATGATATATATAATTTTTTTGGCCACTGTGTGACACAGAGTGTTGGACTGGATGGGCCATTGGCCTGATCCAACATGGCTTCTCTTATGTTCTTATGTATTTTTATCCCGCCCTCCACTCCAAATCTCAGAGTCTCAGAGTGGCTCACAATCTCCTTTATCTTCCTCCCTCACAGCAGACACCCTGTGAGGTGGGTGGGGCTGAGAGAGCTCCCCCAGAAGCTGCCCTTTCGAGGACAGCTCTGTGAGAGCTATGGCTGACCTAAGGCCATACGAGCAGCTGTAAGTGGAGGAGTGGGGAATCAAACCCAGTTCTCCCAGATAAGAGTCCACGCACTTAACCACTACACCATACTGGCTCCAAAGGGATGCTTTATAGGGTTTACCTTCCTAGGGGGGCCCAGTCCTCACAAGGCTCTGCTCTCCAATCTTTAGAAGCTTCCTAACCTGGATCTGGGTACTTGGAAAGGAGACCTCCTTGGAATACCAGGAGCGGGAGGCAGAGGCAGGCTGTACTAGGAGCCATTTTGACATAGTGACTAAGTGCACAAACTCTAATCTGGGTGAACTGGGTTTGATTCCTCACTCCTCCATGTGCACCTGCTGGGTGACCTTGGATCAGTCACAGTTCTTGAAAAGAGCTGCTCTCTCAGCCCCACGTACCTCGCAGAGTGTCTGTTATGAGGAGAGGAAGGGAAAGGAGATTGTAAGCCTCTCTGAGACTCTAAGTGAAGGGCAGTTTATAAATCCAATCTCTTTTCTTCTTCTGGCAATAGAGTTGCCAGGCAGTGGATAGGAAAGGGCTTACCAGGAGAAGAAAGGCCAAGGCCATGTTGCTTGCACCACACAGGATATCATGCCAGCAAATTCTGGGTGATGCTCTAGTATTTGGGAAAAACCAGGGCTTTTTTGTAGCAGGAGCTCCTTTGCATATTAGGCCACACACCTCTGATGTAGCCAATTCTCCTGGAGCTTCCAGCAGGCCCTGTGAGAAGAGCCCTGTAAGGAATTCTAGCAGGACCTCCTTTGCCTATTAGGCCACACACCCCTGATGTAGCCAGTCCTCCTGGAGCTTACAGTAGGCCCTGTGAGAAGAGCCCTGTAAGGAATTCTAGCAGGGCCTCCTTTGCATATTAGGCCACACCCCCTGATGTAGCCAATCCTCCTGGAGCTTCCAGCAGGCCCTGTGAGAAGAGCCCTGTAAGGAATTCTAGCAGGACCTCTTTTGCATATTAGGCCACACCCTCCTGATGTAGCCAATCATCCTGGAGCTTACAGTAGGCCCTGTACTAAGAGCCTTGTAAGCTCTTAGAGGATTGGCCTTCCCCTGATTTTGCCTCCTGGCTCTGGGATGTTCTGATCAGTATAAGAACATAATGAGAGCCCTACTGGATCAGACCAATAGTCCACCTAGTCCTGCATGCTGTCTTCCACAGTAGCCAGCCAGCCTGGCAACAACAGGGCATAGAGGCCGCAGCCTCCATAAGAACATCAGAAGAGCCCTGCTGAATCAGACCAGTGGCCCATCTAGTCCAGCGTCCTGTCTCACGCAGTGGCCAACCAGTTCCTCTGGACAGCCAACAACAGGGCATGGACAGCCAACAACAGGGCCTTCATAAGAACATCAGAAGAGCCCTGCTGGATCAGACCAGTGGTCCATCTAGTCCAGCGTCCTGTCTCACGCAGTGGCCAACCAGTTCCTCTGGACAGCCAACAACAGGGCATGGAGGCTGAGGCCTTCATAAGAACATCAGAAGAGCCCTGCTGAATCAGACCAGTGGCCCATCTAGTCCAGCGTCCTGTCTCATGCAGTGGCCAACCAGTTCCTCTGGACAGCCAACAACAGGGCATGGAAGCTGAGGCCTCCATAAGAACATCAGAAGAGCCCTGCTGAATTAGACCAGTGGTCCATCTAGTCCAGCGTCCTGTCTCACACAGCGGCCAACCAGTTCCTCTGGAGAGCCAACAAAAGGGAATAAAGGCCAAGGCCTTCCCCTGATGTTGCCTCCTGGCTCTGGGATTCAGAGGTTGACTGCTTCTGAAAACGGAGGTTTCCTTTAGTCACCATGCCTTCTTTCAAATATGGAGGCTTCCTTTAGTTACTGATAAACCTCTCCTCCACGAAACGATGCAATTCCCTTTTAAAGCTGCCTTCTCATATGTTTATTAATTTATTCAATAAAAATTATTATCCCTCCTCATAATTTCTTTTAAAGGGCCTTGGCACGGTACTTCAAAAATGCCCAATTAGCAACGTCTGCATCTAAAATTCCAGATATCTGGTTGTGTCAGAGAGCTTGCATGTAGCCTTTCTTTGCTCGAGAAGAAAGAAAACATACCAAATAAAATATAGTGGTTATAAACTGTTAATTATGGTTTATCATAGTAATAATCCCAGAGATTTTGATCATTACAATAGTTAATGGCCAGTTTGTTATAGGCTTAACGGCTTTCAGCTCTGTCGAGGGAGACCCAATTAGCAAACCAGTTGTTAAATACTAGTAATGACTAATTATTTCAGGATTAAAAGCTTCAGTATAAATAAAAGTGAGATTGAAACTCTTAACATTACTGTTTTAATGCATCCCTCCTCTACAATGAGCTCCGTGATCTTTTAGAAATGCTGAATTTCTATGGAGGATTCATTTTACCCAAATGAGATTCTCTTTTATGTCTCCTCCAGATGTTAACTTCTTATTCATATTGGACTTTCTTTTGTAAGCTTCCTCCCCACACACACTGGTTCAGTTATCTTACCTTGTTCTGTTCAAAAGCCCATTGAATCACAGGACAGAATCATAGAATCATAGAGTTGGAAGGGATCTCCAGGGTCATTCTAGTCCAACCCCCTGCACAATGCAGGAAACTCACAAATCCCTCCCCCTAAATTCACAGGATCCTCATTGCTGTCAGATGGCCATCTAGCCTTTGTTGAAAAACCTCCAAGGAAGGAGAGCCCACCACCTCCCGAGGAAGCCTGTTCTACTGAGGAATCGCTCTAACAGTCAGGAAGTTCTTCCTAAAGTTGAGACAGAAACTCTTTTGATTTAATTTCAACCCAATGGTTCTGGTGATGTGATCACCATCTTCAAGTACTTCAAGGGGTGTCATATAGAGGATCGTGTGGAATTGTTTTCTGTGGCCGCAGAAGGTAGGACCAGAACCAATGGGTTGAAATTAAATCAAAAGAGTTTCCAGCTCAACATTAGGAAGAACTTCTTGACTGTTAGAGCGATTCCTCAGTGGAACAGGCTTCCTCGGGAGGTGGTGTGCTCTCCTTCCTCTGAGGTTTTTAAACAGAGGCTAGATGGCCATCTGACAGTGATGAAGATCCTGTGAATTTAGGGGGAAGTGTTTTTGAGTTTCCTGCATTGTGCAGGGGGTTGGATTAGATCACCCTTCCAACTCTATGATTCATAGGACTTGGTCTCCAGACCCATTACCTTTGTGTGGTGTGTGGTACAGAAGAGTTCAAAAGAAGAAAAAAAACCTTGGGGTTGTAGTGGATAACTCAGTGAAAGTGTCTACCCCATGCGCTGCGGCAGTGAAAAAGGGAAACTCTATGTTAAAAGGGTAAAGGTAGTCCCTTGTACAAGCACCAGTCATTTCCCACTCTGGACTGATGTCACATTACGATGTTTTCACGGCAAACTTTTTCGGGGTAGTTTGCCATTACCTTCCCCAGTCCTCTACACTTTCCCCCGAGCAAGCTGGGGGCTCATTTGACTGACCTCGGAAGGATAGAAAGCTGAGTCAACCTGGAGCCAGGATTATTATAAAGTTGCCAGTCCAACTCAGAAAATATGTGGGTGCTTTAAAAAAACAAAAAACAAAGCAGGAACGCAGTTCTGTCTGGCTTGGTGTCAGGGGGTGTGTCGTAATATGCAGATGAGTTCCTGGTGGACTTTCTCTACAAAAAGCCCTGTGTGAAACAATGGTGATGTCAGGGGGTGTGACCTAATATGCAAATGAGTTCCTGGTGGACTTTCTCTACAAAAAGCCCTGTGTGAAACAATGGTGATGTCAGGGGGTGTGTCGTAATATGCAGATGAGTTCCTGGTGGACTTTCTCTACAAAAAGCCCTGTGTGAAACAATGGTGATGTCAGGGGGTGTGACCTAATATGCAAATGAGTTCCTGGTGGACTTTCTCTACAAAAAGCCCTGTGTGAAACAATGGTGATGTCAGGGGGTGTGACCTAATATGCAAATGAGTTCCTGGTGGACTTTCTCTACAAAAAGCCCTGTGTGAAACAATGGTGATGTCAGGGGGTGTGACCTAATATGCAAATGAGTTCCTGGTGGACTTTCTCTACAAAAAGCCCTGTGTGAAACAATGGTGATGTCAGGGGGTGTGACCTAATATGCAAATGAGTTCCTGGTGGACTTTCTCTACAAAAAGCCTTGTGTGAAACAATGGTGATGTCAGGGGGTGTGACCTAATATGCAAATGAGTTCCTGGTGGACTTTCTCTACAAAAAGCCCTGTGTGAAACAATGGTGATGTCAGGAGGTGTGGCCTAATATGCAAATGAGTTCCTGGTGGACTTTCTCTACAAAAAGCCCTGTGTGAAACAATGGTGATGTCAGGAGGTGTGGCCTAATATCTATCTATCTATCTATCTATCTATCTATCTATCTATCTATCTATCTATCTATCTATCTATCTATCTATCTATCTATCTAGGGTCAGGGCGGGTTGCATCATAAAAACAATCAACAGTAAGATGATAGATAGATAGATAGATAGATGATAGATAGATAGATAGATAGACAGACAGACAGACAGACAGACAGACAGACAGACAGACAGACAGACAGACAGACAGACAGACAGACAGACAGATAGATAGATAGATAGATAGATAGATAGATAGATAGATAGATAGATAGATAGATAGATAGATAGATAGATAGATAGATAGATAGATAGATAGATAGATAGATATTAGGCCACAGAGTGTTGGACTGGATGGGCCATTGGCCTGATCCAACATGGCTTCTCTTATGTTCTTATGTGACACAGAGTGTTGGACTGGATGGACCATTGGCCTGATCCAACATGGCTTATCATGTTCTTATGTGACACAGAGTGTTGAACTGGATGGGCCATTGGCCTGATTCAACATGGCTTCTCTTATGTTCTTATGTGACACAGAGTGTTGAACTGGATGGGCCATTGGCCTGATTCAACATGGCTTCTCTTATGTTCTTATGTGACACAGAGTGTTGGACTGGATGGGCCACTGGCCTGATCCAACATGGCTTCTCTTATGTTCTTATGTGACACAGAGTGTTGGACTGGATGGGCCATTGGCCTGATCCAACATGGCTTCTCTTATGTTCTTATGTGACACAGAGTGTTGGACTGGATGGGCCACTGGCCTGATCCAACATGGCTTCTCTTATGTGACACAGAGTGTTGGACTGGATGGGCCACTGGCCTGATCCAACATGGCTTCTCTTATGTTCTTATGTGACACAGAGTGTTGGACTGGATGAGCCATTGGCCTGATTCAACATGGCTTCTCTTATGTTCTTATGTGACACAGAGTGTTGGACTGGATGGGCCACTGGCCTGATCCAACATGGCTTCTCTTATGTTCTTATGTGACACAGAGTGTTGGACTGGATGGGCCACTGGCCTGATCCAACATGGCTTCTCTTATGTTCTTATGTGACACAGAGTGATGGACTGGATGGGCCACTGGCCTGATCCAACATGGCTTCTCTTATGTTCTTATGTGACACAGAGTGTTGGACTGGATGGGCCATTGGCCTGATCCAAAATGGCTTCTCTTATGTTCTTATGTGACACAGAGTGTTGGACTGGAGGGGCCATTGGCCTGATCCAACAGGGCTTCTCTTATGTTCTTATGTGACACAGAGTGTTGGACTGGATGGGCCATTGGCCTGATCCAACATCGCTTCTCTTCTGCTCTTCTGTTCTTATGGCGTATATTTGAAGCAGTTTTCAGCTTTCCTTTTCAGCTTTCCTTTTCTGTTTTGCAGGAACTATTACTTCACATTTGTTGCGCTATGAGAGAGGAAAGGATGTTAAGAAAATAGAAGAAATAAATGTGTGATTTCCTCGCACATTTGGTGAGGAACGCCCCCCCACCCCAAAGCCGGAGAAGGTGGGTCTGCCTGCAGAGTGAGCACTAACTCCTCTTCTGGTTTTTTGGCTACTTAACAGTGCCACCTGGTGCTTAAAGTTCTTGCATGAAGGGAAATTTCCAAATACGGGTTGTCCCCCCCCCCCCAAGATAGAAGCAGAACAAGGGAAGAGTCACACTTACATCCTTATAGACTTTTCCAGTCTCAAACCTGAACAGGTTTTAAACCCTAACATAAGCAATATCGGAGGTTCATAGACCCATTGGACCGAAAGTGCCCAAGGGACATCTAGTCCAACTCCTTGCATAATGCAGGAAATTCACAGCTACCCAGGGTTGCCAGTCTCCAGGTGATGGCTGGAGATCTGCTGTTACGACTAATCTCCAGGAGACAGAGTAGTTCACCTGGAGAAAACAGTCATTTTAGAAGTTGGACTTGAAGGCATGATGCCCCGCCCACTTCAGGCTCTGCTTCCAAAATCTCCAAGTACTCACATCCTAACTCACATCCGGCAACTCTAATCCTTTTGACTTCCCCAATGGTCCCTGCTCCATGCCCAGAGGAGGCAAAAAACATCCAAGATCCCTGGTCCAATGTGGCCTAGGGAAAAATTCCTTCTTGACCCCGGAGTGGCGACTGTCATTACCCTGGCCGTGTAAGAAAGGGCTAGGTAAAGGTAGTTCCCCCGCGCAAGCACCAGTCATTTCCGACTCTGGGAGGACATTGCTTTTACAACGTTTTCGCGGCAGACTTTTTACGGGGTGGTTTGCCATTGCCTTCTCCAGTCATCTACACTTTATTCCCAGCAAGCTGGGTCGTCATTTGACCGACCTCGGAAGGATGGAAGGCTGAGTCCACCTGGAGCTGGCTACCTGAACCAGCTTCCTCCGGGATCGAACTCGGGTCATGTGCAGATAGTTCAGACTACAGTACTGCAACTTTACCACTCTACGCTACGGGGCTCACATGGGGCCTTTTTTTTGTAGCAGGAACACCTTAGGCCACGCACCCCTGTTATGCAACCAATCCTTCAAGAGCTTACAGGGCTCTTATTGCAGGGCTTACTGTAAGCTCCAGGGGGATTGGTCTGCTTTGGTATAAGCCAGCTGCATGTGTCCATGTGAAGGAAGACTCTGCCCAGGAAGGCAGTGTCAAACTGCTTCTGCTTCTCACTTGCCTTGAAAGACCCTTGCTGGGGTCACCATAAGTCTTGGATGGGAGACCACCAAGGAAGCCTCTGTAAAGGAAGGCAATGGCAAACCACCTCTGCTTCTCACTTGCCTTGAAGGTCCCTTGCTGGGATCTCCATAGCTTTTGGATGGGAGACCATCAAGGAAGGCTCTGCAGAGGAAGGCAATGGCAAACCACCTCTGCTTCTCACTTGCCTTGAAGGCCCCTTGCTGGGATCTCCATAGGTCTTGAATGGCAGAGCACCAAGGAAGCCTCTGTAAAGGAAGGCAATGGCCAACCACCTCTGCTTCTCACTTGCCTTGAAGGCCCCTTGCTGGGATCTCCATAGGTTTTGGATGGGAGACCACCAAGGAAGGCTCTGCAGAGGAAGGCAATGGCAAACTACCTCTGCTTCTCACCTGCCTTGAAGGCCCCTTGCTGGGATCTCCATAGGTTTTGGATGGGAGACCACCAAGGAAGGCTCTGCAGAGGAAGGCAATGGCAAACCACCTCTGCTTCTCACTTGCCTTGAAAGACCCTTGCTGGGATCTCCATAGGTTTTGGATGGGAGACCACCAAGGAAGGCTCTGCAGAGGAAGGCAATGGCAAACCACCTCTGCTTCTCACCTGCCTTGAAAGCCCTTTGCTGGGGTTGCCCTAAGTCTAAGCTAATGAGTAGGCACATTGATGAACACAAGATATTGAGGAATATTCAGCATAGGTTCTGTAAGGGAAGATCTTGCCTCACTAACCTGTTACAGTTCTTTGAGGGGGTGAGCAAACGTGAGGACAAAGGGGACCCAACAGATGTTGTTTACGACTTCCAGAAAGCTTTTGATAAAGTTCCTCATCAAAGACTCCTTAGTAAGCTCGAGAATCATGGAGTAAAAGGACAGGTCCTCTTGTGGATCAAAAACTGGCAGAGAGTGAGTATAAATGGGCAGTCTTCGCAGTGGAGGACGGTAAGCAGTGGGGCGCCGCAGGGCTCAATACTGGACCCCATGCACTTTAACTTGTTCATTAATGATCTGGTGTTGGGAGTAAGCAGTGAAGTGGCTAAGTTTGCAGATGACGCTAAATTGTTCAGGGTGGTGAGAACCGGAGAGGATTGTGAGGCACTCTAAAGGGATCTGTTGAGGCTGGGTGAGTGGGTGTCATCGTGGCAGATGAGGTCCAGTGTGGCCAAGTGCAAAGTAATGCACATTGGGGCCAAGAATCCCAGCTACAAATACAATTTGATGGGGTGTAAACTGGCAGAGACTGACCAAGGGAGAGATCTTGGGGTCATGGTAGATAACTCACTGAAAATGTCAAGACAGTGTGTGATTGCAATAAAAAAAGGCCAATGCCATGCTGGGAATAATTAGGAAGGGAATTGAAAACAAATCAGCCAGTATCATAATGCCCCTGTATAAATCGATGGTGAGGTCTCATTTGGAATACTGTTTCCAATTCTGGTCACCGCACCTCAAAAAGGATATCATAGCATTGGAAAAAGTGCAGAAAAGGGCAACTAGAATGATTAAAGGTTTGGAACACTTTCTCTATGAAGAAAGGTTAAAACGCTTGGGGCTCTTTAGCTTGGAGAAACGGCGACTGCGGGGTGACATGACGTTTACAAGATTATGCATGGGATGGAGAAAGTAGAGAAAGGAGTACTTTTCTCCCTTTCTCACAATACAAGAACTCATGGGCATTCAATGAAATTGCTGAGCAGACAGGTTAAAACAGATAAAAGGAAGTACTTCTTCACCCAAAGGGTGATTAACATGTGGAATTCACTGCCACAGGAGGTGGTGGCGACTACAAGCATAGCCGCCTTCAAGAGGGGACTGGATAAAAATACGGAGCAGAGGTCCATCAGTGGCTATTAGCCACTGTGTGTGTGTGTGTGTATACACACACACATATATTGGCCACTGTGTGACACAGAGTGTTGGACTGGATGAGCCATTGGCCTGATCCAACATGGCTTCTCTTATGTTCTTATGTGACACAGAGTGTTGGACTGGATGGGCCATTGGCCTGATCCAACAGGGCTTCTCTTATGTTCTTATGTGACACAGAGTGTTGGACTGGATGGGCCATTGGTCTGATCCAACATGGCTTCTCTTATGTTCTTATGTGACACAGAGTGTTGGACTGGATGGGCCATTGGCCTGATCCAACATGACTTCTCTTATGTTCTTATGTGACACAGAGTGTTGGACTGGATGGGCCATTGGCCTGATCCAACATGGTTTCTCTTATGTTCTTCTGTGACACAGTGTGTTGGACTGGATGGGCCATTGGCCTGATCCAACATGGTTCTCTTATGTTCTTATGTGACACAGAGTGTTGGGCTGGATGGGCCATTGGCCTGATCCAACATGGCTTCTCCTATGTTCTAAGCAGGGTCAGTAATTGGGTGGGAGACCACCAAGCAAGACTCTGCAGAAGAAGGCAATGGCCAACCACCTCTGTTTTTCACTTGCCTTGAAAGCCCGTTGCTGGGGTCGCTAGAAGTCGGTGTGACCTGACAGCAGTTTACGCACAGCTACACAACAGTACTCCAGGCCAAACCCTTTAACCACTGGGCTGTACTCTTCCTGAAGCTTATTCCCCCCGTCTCTGTGATATGCAGGAACCAAAATATCACAATCCCTGTTCCACAAGCTATAAAACTCCCAGGCAATAGCAGGCTCTGCCTAATCATAACCCAATCTCGTGTATATGTTGTAAGATTCATGAGCTCCCGGCTTCCAGATGTACAGTCCCCTATTTGGAAAAGAATCATTTACGCAATTTCTACCGAGGAGGTTTTACAGCTCAGCTTAATCCTCTATTACGGGAGAGCTAACGGTGAGTGCTCGTGATTCATACCTGCGGTTACGTTCTCGCTCACTGTAAACAGGTGGATATTGTGTCAGATTTTAAAAATATATGTGTTTTCGATACTGGCAGGGGAGCGGCCGCAGGGCTTGTGAAATTTTTAAGCGTTCGGGAAAAAGGTTTTCCAATTTGATCTTCTGCTGACAGAAGTAAATGAGAGCGGGGGCACGGTAGCTTAAGGTTTGATTCAAACAGCGGCGACAGTGTTTTTAAGCATCCTGCCTAAGATTAGAGCCCCGTGGCGCAGAGTGGTAAAGCTGCAGTACTGCAGTCGGAGCCCTCTGCTCACGACCTGAGTTTGATCCCAGTGGAAGCTGGTTCGGGTAGCCAGCTCCAGGTTGACTCAGCCTTCCATCCTTCTGAGGTCGGTAAAATGAGTCCCCAGCTTGCCGGGGGGGGGGGGAGTGTAGATAACTGGGGAAGGCAATGGCAAACCACCCCGTAAAAAGTCTGCCGTGAAAACGTTGTGAAAGCAACGTCGCCCCAGAGTTGAAAACGACTGGTGCTTGTGCAGGGGACTACCTTTATTTCAAGAGCCCCGTGGTGCAAAGTGGTAAAGCTGCAGTACTGCAGTCGGAGCCCTCTGCTCACAACCTGAGTTTGATCCCAGTGGTAGCTGGTTCAGGTAGGCGACTTCAGGTTGACTCAGCCATTCATCCTTCTGAGGTCAGTAAAATGAGTCCCCAGCTTGCTGGGGGTAAAGCGTAGATCACTGGGGAAGGCAATGGAAAACCACCCCGTAAAAAGTCTGCCGTGAAAACGTTGTGAAAGCAACGTCACCCCAGACTCAATGCTTGCATAGGGGACTATTTTTTTTAACCTTTTACCTAAAGTTACAGCTGTGGCCTGAGAAATCCCTGGTGATTTGGGGGCGGTAATAATAATTATTGCACAGCAGTGTGTGTAGTACAGCCAGGAAACCCTAAGATTGTCTGGGATCCAGAAGTTCTAGCTCTTTTAGCATACTGCACCACTAGGTGGTGACTGGCGAGCAATGCTCCCTCTAAGCTGTGAAGTCTTGTGAGAAAAAATTCTACTCTTGTGACCTCCTGGCATTAATGTTGTGAGCTGCTCCATAAATTAGCTTTCTCTGGGGCCGTTTTTTCCAGAGCTAAGACAAAAATCTGTGAGCCAAAGGCTAAAAAACTGTGCGCTAACTCCCACTAACACAGCATAGAGGGAACGCTGGTGGCGAGCTAGACTTGTTTTTAAGGCAAGAGCCATTTCAGATAGGGTTGCCAATCCCCAGGTGGGGGCAGGGGATCTCCCGGTTTGGAGGCCCACCCCCCCACCCCCCCACCCCCGCTTCAGAGTCATTAGAAAGCGGCCGGGGAGGGGAGAGAAATGTCTGCTGGGAACTCTGTTATTTCCTACGGAGACTGATTCCCATAGGAAATAATGGAAAATTGGTTTGCTGGTATCTGGGACTCTGGGGGAATGTGTTTTGAGGGAGAGGCACAAAATTTTCAGTATAACATCCAGTGCCCCTCCTGAAGACATTCTTCAAATTTCAAAAAGATTGGACCAGGGGGTCCAATTCTATGAGCCCCAAAAGAAGGTGCCCCTATCCATTATTTTCTATGGAATGAAGACATTTAAAAAGCTGTGTGGTCCCTTTAAATGTGATAGCCAGAACTCCCTTGGAGTTCAGTTATGCTAGTCACTACCTTGCTCTCAATTTCTCCTGGCTCCAGCCTTGGATCTAGGGTTGCCAATCCCCCGGTGGGGGCAGGGGATCCCCCAGTTTGGAGGCCCTCCCCCCGCTTCAGAGTCATCAAAAAGCAGGGGGGAGGGGTGGGAAATGTCTGCTGGGAACTCTGTTATTCCCTATGGCAACTTATTCCCATAGGAAATAATACAGAATTGATCCACAGGTATTTGGAGCTCTGGGGGGGTCTGCTTTTTTAGGTAGAGGCACCACATTTTCAGTATAGCATCCAGTGCCTCTCCCCAAAGTACCCCACAGGTTTCAAAAAGATTGGACTAGGGGGTCCAATTTTATGAGCCCCCCAAAAAGGTGCCCCTATCCTTCATTATTTCCTATGGAAGGAAGGCATTTTAAAACGTGTGCAGTCCCTTTAAATGTGATGGCCAGAACTCTTGGAGTTAAATTATGCTTGCCACACCCTTGGTCCTGGCTCCACCCCCAATGTCTCCTGGCTCCACCCCCCAAAGTCCCCTGGCTCCACCCCCCCAAAGTCACCAGATATTTCTTGAATTGGACTTGGCAACCCTAATTTCAGAGGTGGTTTGCATTTTGCAATTGCCCTCTTCTGCATCATGTCCCTGGTATTCCTTGGAGCTTGCCCTTCCAGTTTGGTGCGGTGGTTAAGTGCACAGACTTTTATCTGGGAGAACTGGGTTCAATTCCCCACTTCTCCATGTGCTGATGTGACCTTGGCTCCACCACAAGTTCTCTCAAGGCTGTTGTGCTCAAGAGCAGTTTCTGTCAGAACTTAACTGTGAGGAAAAGCCCCCTACTTTTCATACATATGGACATCATGATCACCAGTATGGTTGCCAGGGTGCCTGGAGTTTTGACTCTCACACATCTGCTCTAAGAAGTGGACTTTGCTTACAGTTTCTAAGGCTTATGTGGATACTATAAACCTCAGCTTTGCAGCAGCATTCTACATCTCTGAAGGGTGTTAGCCAGAACTACAGACATGCTCCAGCTGCTCCTTGTGTGCCCAGTCTTGGCCACTGCAGTGGAAGAAGCCAGGCCACCATGTTTCCAGCCTGCTTCCATGAACCAAAGGCTTAACACCACCAGAATCCATCTTGCTTTCCTGATCCAAGCATATCCTGCCAGGCTGGACTCCATTCCTTCTTAGTGGGAAGATCACCCACCCTGTGTCACCCTTTGCCTGCAAGCAACCCATTTGCCTCATGAATGGATTAATAGCCCAACTGTTAGTCCTGATTGTTTAGCAGAACCTTAAACAATGTTTCCTGCCCATAAGCTGATGGGATAAGAAGAAGAACATCTCCTGTCATTGTCAACTCTTTTGTCTACACCGGGGATACCTAGGCCAGTATTTGATTCCCTATTGTCACCTTCCCAGATAATCCCATTTAACCATAAGTATCCAGCCATTCCGATTCTTACCCCAGTCTAACTCCTTGGAGCCGCCTCAGGCCATGTTGCAACTTGGAAATTTCCAGGTTCACAGGACTAAGGTGAAGTTCATTGGTTAAAGCTGACACCCAATTGGATGTCACCAAAGAACTCACCATTGGCTCTGCTAATGTCCAGCCTCCTTGGTCATCACAGAGCCTTCCCCCTGCTCCTCCCCAAGACCTCCCAGCACCTAAGGGGTCTAAGGGAGTCTATTTAACCTCTGACCCAACTCCACTCATGTGTGCATCTAACAGTATCCCAGGTCCGCTGTCTAGATCCATCCCCAATTCCGGCCACAGTTTTGGGTCCATTTCCCCTGTCCTCTCATGTCGCCATTGGAAACCTTCCTGGAAGACTACGATGGTAAATATTACCCTGTCTGTTTATCCATATATGTTCCCCTATCGATCTATCTGTATTTCCTTAGACCTGTGTGAATGTGTGATTGTTTTGTATTTTTATCTTGTGTGAAAGAACTATTATTCTAAATAAATTACAATTGGTTTTTATTAAATTAGAGTCCTTTTATTGAGCATTTACTATCTGGATGGTTGAGCCTGGTATACATTTGGTAAAAAGATTCCTATTAAGCCGGGTGTCCACCTAACTAATTCCCCAACCTCGTTTTAAGGGCATTTGGCTTAACAGCCTGTGGAGAAACGCCATTTTAGTCAGTGGTGGTGCTTCATTTGGCAGGGGTCACTAAATCCCTCAGCAGGCTTTGTAGCCTTCCCCTCACTCCCCCCCTCCCTTCCAGAGCCAAACCAACAACGCTAGGGGGGAAATCTCCTAGAGAGGCAGGAAGTGCTTTTGTTCTTGGCATGTGTGTTAGCAGGAAGAGAAGGGCAGTTGGAAGCCAGCGCTCGAGCGAGCATGTGGTGAGCAATGGAGGCTCCTGCCTGGGAGGCCCCCAGGCAGGCAGACTAAGTAAGTAATTCACAAGACAGGACAAGTTTAGATCAGGGCCAGCAGGACGCGTTTATAACACATTTTGTTTGTCAGGCTGTTTGCTGTGCGTGTGCTGTGCTGTGCTAACCTTTTAAACGCAACTGTTTTTGTTTTGTTTTTCTTTCCCTATCTTTTTCTCTTTTTAAATAAATATATTTTTACTGCTTAAATGCTGGCAGTCAAACTCTGTACCACATAGATCCCCAGACCGCTTTAGACCACGCTGTGTTGAGAAGGGGGCCCCGGGGAAGGGGGAAGGCATGCAGTTGGATAAGGTGCCAATCCTCCAGGGGTGCCCCAAAGAAGTGCTGAGGTCTCTGTGAAACCCAAGTACAGGGCGGCAGAGGACCTTGAGGCCGGGCCTCATAGCTGGAGAGGGGGATTGGGAGTCCTGTTCCTCTCAATCTGAACCCTGGGACTGAGCAGGTGGTGGCAGCGAGCCCAAGGGGCAGGAGGAGAAATAGCTCCCTCCAGGAGTTGGCGACTCCATAGGGAGCTGACGGGACCGGGTCTGAAGGCAGAATTGGGCCGGTTCCGCCACACAGCCCCACCCAGCTCACAGGGTGTCTGCTGTGGGGGAGGGAGATAAAGGAGATTGTGAGCCGCTCTGAGTCTCTTCGGAGTGGAGGGTGGGATATAAATCCAATATCTTCATCTACCTCACAGGGTGTCTGTTGTGGGGGAGGAAGGGAAAGGAGATGGTGAGCCGCTCTGAGACTCTTCAGAATGGAGGGTGGGATATAAATCCAATATCTTCTTCATCTTCGGTTGGTGAGCAGGTATCCTTTCGCGCCAAGGAACCATCCCTGGGCAGGGGGAGAAGGGGGGTCTTGGTAGTTGGTGATTCGATCCTTAGGCAAGTAGACAGCTGGGTGGCAAAACCGCGTATTGACCGTATGGTGACTTGCCTGCCTGGTGCGAAGGTAGCGGGCATTACACGTGTAGTAGATAGGCTGATAGACAGTGCTGGGGAGGAGCCTGTGGTCGTGGTGCATGTTGGCACCAACGATGTGGGGAAATGCAGTCGTGAGGTCCTGGAGGAAAAATTTAGGCTGCTAGGTGGGAGACTTAAGGCCAGGACCTCCAAGGTGGCCTTCTCGGAAGTGCTACCTGTTCCACGTGCAGGGCAGGAGAGACAGGCGCAAATTAGAAGTCTCAATGTGTGGATGAGACGATGGTGTAAGGAGGAAGGGTTTAAGTTTGTTAGGCACTGGGATGCTTTCTGGAACAAGCCGGAGCTGTACAAAAGAGACGGTCTCCACTTGTCTCCGGATGGAACCAGGCTGCTGGCGCTTAAAATCAAAAAGGTGGCAGAGCAGTTTTTAAACTAAATCTTGGGGGAAAGCCGACAGGAGATGGAATGTCTCTGGTTCGGGAGGACTCATCTCAAAGAGATGAAGGGTTGGCTTCTATTTTTCTACCGAGTAACGGATCAGAGTTGTCCACTGTGATGGTGACAAACAGTATGGACTGTCTGCCAGAGTCTCGAGGCGGCAGGACAGAGGTGGCGGGCCTAGCTTGCCTGGGAAATTATAAATGTTTGTATGCAAATGCTAGAAGTGTCCGAAGTAAAATTGGTGAATTGGAATGTTTAGTGTTGGGAGAAAACATAGACATTGTGGGAATTTCAGAAACTTGGTGGAATGAGGAGAATCAGTGGGACACGGTGATTCCTGGATATAAGTTATATCGGAAGGATAGGGAGGGAAGGGTTGGATGTGGGGTGGCTCTGTATGTCAGAGAGGATATACGGTCCAGTAAGACTGAGGTCAGAGAATTAGATTCCCTTTTAGAAATGCTTTGGGTTGAAATAGAGGGCCCAAAAGGAAATTTAACTATGGGAGTTTGTTATCGCCCACCAAATCAAAAGAGAGAGGACGATTATAATATGATGGAAGGATTAAAGATAGCGGCTAAACGTAAAAACTGTGTCGTAATAGGTGATTTTAACTACCCGCAGATTGATTGGGTCAATATGTGTTCTGGTCGAGAGAAAGAGATTGAGTTTCTTGATGCTCTCAATGACTGTGCTATGGAGCAGATGGTCTCAGAACCTACCAGAGGTGGGGCGATCCTGGATCTGGTCCTAAGTA
Organism: Heteronotia binoei; assembly: GCF_032191835.1. NCBI lineage: Eukaryota > Metazoa > Chordata > Lepidosauria > Squamata > Gekkonidae > Heteronotia > Heteronotia binoei. Next base: position 173,965,523 of record NC_083226.1, read on the forward strand.
ATGCCCAAGACTTAGTGTGAGACGTAAAAGTGATTGCGCCGCTTGGGAACAGTGACCATAATGTTATTGATTTCACCGTTTGTATAAATAGGGAGTTGCCCAAAAAGACCGCCACAACCACATTTAACTTTAAAAGGGGTAAATTCTCTGAGATGAGGAGGCATGTGAGGAGGAAACTGAAAGGAAAGGTAAATATGGTCAAAACCCTTGGGGAAGCTTGGAGACTATTTAAAACTATAATCCTAGAAGCTCAGATAAAATACATACCACAAGTTAGGAAAGGCACAAACAGGTATAAGAAGAGGCCAGCATGGTTAACAAACAAAGTAATGGAAGCTGTAAAAGGTAAGAAGGACTCCTTTAAGCGGTGGAAAACCAGTCCAAGTGAGATTAATAAAAGGGAACACAGGCAGTGGCAAATCAAATGCAAGACTGTGATCAGGCAGGCAAAAAGGGACTATGAGGAGCATATTGCAAAAAACATAAAGACCAACAATAAAAATTTCTTCAAATATATTAGAAGTAGGAAACCAGCCAGGGAAGCAGTGGGGCCCTTGGATGACCATGGGGTAAAAGGATTACTGAAGGAGGATGGGGAAATGGCTGAGAAGCTGAATGCATTTTTTGCCTCCGTCTTCACCGTGGAAGATGAGAAGTGTTTGCCCGCCCCAGAACCACTAATATTGGAAGGGGTGTTGAAAGACCTGAGTCAGATTGAGGTGACAAAAGAGGAGGTCCTACAACTGATAGACAAATTAAAAACTAATAAGTCACCGGGTCCGGATGGCATACATCCGAGAGTTCTGAAAGAACTCAAAGTTGAACTTGTGGATCTTCTAACAAAAATCTGTAATCTTTCATTGAAATCTGCCTCTGTTCCTGAGGACTGGAAGGTAGCAAATGTCACCCCCATCTTTAAAATGGGTTCCAGAGGAGATCCAGGAAATTACAGGCCAGTCAGTCTGACTTCAATACCGGGAAAGTTGGTAGAAACCATTATCAAGGACAGAATGAGTAGGCACATTGATGAACACAGGTTATTGAGGAAGACTCAGCATGGGTTCTGTAAGGGAAGATCTTGCCTCACTAACCTGTTACATTTCTTTGAGGGGGTAAACAAACTTGTGGACAAAGGAGACCCGATAGATGTTGTTTACCTTGACTTCCAGAAAGCTTTTGATAAAGTTCCTCATCAAAGGCTCCTTAGAAAGCTTGAGAGTCATGGAGTAAAAGGACAGGTCCTCTTGTGGATCAAAAACTGGCTGAGTAATAGGAAGCAGAGAGTGAGTATAAATGGGCAGTCTTCGCAGTGGAGGACGGTAAGCAGTGGGGTGCCGCAGGGCTCGGTACTGGGTCCCATGCTCTTTAACTTGTTCATAAATGATTTAGAGTTGGGAGTGAGCAGTGAAGTGGCCAAATTTGCGGATGACACTAAATTGTTCAGGGTGGTGAGAACCAGAGAGGATTGTGAGGAACTCCAAAGGGATCTGTTGAGGCTGGGTGAGTGGGCGTCAACGTGGCAGATGCGGTTCAATGTGGCCAAGTGCAAAGTAATGCACATTGGGGCCAAGAATCCCAGCTACAAATACAAGTTGATGGGGTGTGAACTGGCAGAGACTGACCAAGAGAGAGATCTTGGGGTCGTGGTAGATAATTCACTGAAAATGTCAAGGCAGTGTGCGTTTGCAATAAAAAAGGCCAACGCCATGCTGGGAATTATTAGGAAGGGAATTGAAAACAAATCAGCCAGTATCATAATGCCCCTGTATAAATCGATGGTGCGGTCTCATTTGGAGTACTGTGTGCAGTTCTGGTTGCCGCACCTCAAAAAGGATATTATAGCATTAGAGAAAGTTCAGAAAAGGGCAACTAGAATGATTAAAGGGCTGGAACACCTTCCTTATGAAGAAAGGTTGAAACGCTTAGGGCTCTTTAGCTTGGAGAAACGTCGACTGAGGGGTGACATGATAGAGGTTTACAAGATAATGCATGGGATGGAGAAAGTAGAGAAAGAAGTACTTTTCTCCCTTTCTCACAATACGAGAACTCATGGGCATTCGATGAAATTGCTGAGCAGACAGGTTAAAACGGATAAAAGGAAGTACTTCTTCACCCAAAGGGTGATTAACATGTGGAATTCACTGCCACAGGAGGTGGTGGCGGCCACAAGCATGGCCACCTTCAAGAGGGGGTTAGATAAAAATATGGAGCAGAGGTCCATCAGTGGCTATTAGCCACAGTGTGTATGTGTGTGTATATATATATTTGGCCGCTGTGTGACACAGAATGTTGGACTGGATGGGCCATTGGCCTGATCTAATATGGCTTCTCTTATGTTCTTATCTTCTTCTTCTGTTTAGCACAAGACAACTGCGTTTTCCCCCCCGAAATGCAGATCTCTGCATACTGTTGAATGCAGTAACGATGGCGTCTTGATTCCAAGAGCCAGCAGAAAATCTCTGGAGGAGGCGATGCTTTATTTATTTATTTATTTTTGCAAGATCTGCTGAACAGGGAAGAACGAAAGGGAAACACGTTGAAGGAACAAGATTAAGTTGTAATGGTTGCCCAACTTTCTGTAATGGGAAACCCAGACACTATTTTGCATGGTTTCATTCCACTGGAGTTGTCCAGGTTGGCATTAAACAATACGAGATTAAGGACTTGTCAGGCAAACTGATGAGTTTTGGATTGATTTCTGTCTTCAGCAATGTTCCCCACGCTTTTGACGGCTATGATTTATAGGGTATTCCTTGGGCCCTTTCATGAGAAGAGCTGTTTATTTTCAGTTTGACGGACGAGATTTCTAATGTTTCGAGTGGAGCCGGGCAGATGGCGGGAAGGACAATAATCGCTGAGGTCGTCTCTCATCCTCGAAGAGGGAAAGGTGCTCCTCATCAATTAACAATGGAGATCGTAGCAAACATGGGGTATCCTCCGGCACATGTGGCCAGGGCAACATGATAACTTTTGCTTCCTCTGGTTTTTTCTTCCCATCATAACAACCCTGGGAGGTTAGCCAGGTGTCAGACACTGGAACAAGAATGTGATGAAATGCTTAGCCGAACTGACTCCATTTTCTAACCCTTATTACTAATCCTGAGAAAGACCTTGCATATCAAAGTAGAGGCCTAGAATGTCACTAACAGTTGGGGTGAAGATTCCTTTCCCTGGAACTGACAAAAGCCACCTTCCTTTGAAGATAAGCGCCTCGGCCATCCCTGAGAAGCGGTAGCAACAACGAGATAAGAAGGAAGGACCGTGTGAAACCTTGCACCACGACCCAGCAATGTTTAGAGATGTGGTTTTTTGAATAATATCCTTTGGTGTAGAATTCTTTAAGACATGCTCTAGTATGCAATATTGTATCAGTTCCAATCTTCCTTCGTTCAGATGCTATGGATTTTCGAATAAAGCCTTAACTTTGTATCAACTCAGCGTCTGGTTGATTTGATATTCCACTGTCTGACACCAGGGTGAGGGTGAAAGGCCTCTGGTTTGGAGTTGATTTGGAGTTGAGAATAAGCAGTGAAGAGGCTAAGTTTGCAGACGACACTAAATTGTTCAGGGTGGTGAGAACCAGAGAGGATTGTGAGGCACTCCAAAGGGATCTGTTGAGGCTGGGGGAGTGGGCGTCAACGTGGCAGATGAGGTTCAATGTGGCCAAGTGCAAAGTAATGCACATTGGGGCCAAGAATCCCAGCTGCAAATACAAGTTGATGAGGTGTGAACTGGCAGAGACTGACCAAGAGAGAGATCTTGGAGTCATGGTAGATAACTCACTGAAAATGTCAAGACAGTGTGCGATTGCAATAAAAAAGGCCATCGCCATGCTTGGAATTATTAGGAAGGGAATTGAAAACAAATCACCCAGTATCATAATGCCCCTGTATAAATCGATGGTGCGGTCTCATTTGGAGTCCTGTGTGCAATTCTGGTCACCGCACCTCAAAAAGGATATTATAGCATTGGAAAAAGCGCAGAAAAGGGCAACTAGAATGATTAAAGGTTTGGAACACTTGCCCTATGAAGAAAGGTTAAAACGTTTGGGGCTCTTTAGCTTGGAGAAATGTCGACTGCGGGGTGACATGATAGAGGTTTACAAGATTATGCATGGAATGGAGAAAATATAGAAATAAGTACTTTTCTCCCTTTCTCACAATACAAGAACTCGTGGGCATTCAATGAAATTGCTGAGCAGTCAGGTTAGAACGGATAAAAGGAAGTACTTCTTCACCCAAAGGGTGATTAACATGTGGAATTCACTGCCACAGGAGGTGGCAGCGGCTACAAGCATAGCCAGCTTCAAGAGGGGTTTTGATAAAAATATGGAGCAGAGGTCCATCAGTGGCTATTAGTCACAGCATATTATTGGAACTGTCTGGGGCAGTGATGCTCTGTATTCTTGGGGGGGGGGGGTTGGGGGGGCAAAGTGGATGGGCTTCTAGCCCCACTTGTGAACCTCCTTTCTTTTTTGGCCACTGTGTGACACAGAGTGCTGGACTGAATGGGCCATTGGCCTGATCCAAGATGGCTTCTCTTATGTTCTTACTCAGTGAGTTTTATGGCTATGGCTGAGTTTGAATCCATGTTTGCTAAATTATAGTATTATCTGTCTATCTATCTGTCTGTCTGTCTGTCTATCTGTCTGTCTGTGCTAGGAAATGGAATAAGAACTGCCATGATGTGAGATGGCTAGGCTGGGCAATACGTGATGACGTGGTCATCTGACTGCTGTTGAGTTGTCTGTTTATCGAATGTTTTTATTGTATTTTATTGCTTTATCATATGTTGTACTCTGCCCTGAGCTCTACGGGGAATTGGCGGAATAGAAATATACTAAAATAAATAAATAAATAAATAAATAAATAAATAATCTATCTATCTATCTATCTATCTATCTATCTATCTATCTATCTATCTATCTATCTATCTATCTATCTATCTATCTATCTATCTATCTATCTATCATCTATCTATCTGGTCTGTCTGACACATTATTTTTAGCTCCATCTCTCCCGATAGAGTTCTGTTGTTCAGTCGCACAGTCAAGTCCTACCTTTGCGACCCCGTGGACAAGTCACGCCAGGCCCTCCTGTCTTCCACCATCCTCCGAAGTCTGCTCAGATTCGTGTTAGTTACATTAATAATGCTGTCCAGCCATCTCCTCTTTTGCCGTCCCCTTCTTCTTTTGCCTTTTGTCTTTTCCAGCATCAGGGTCTTCTCCAGGGAGTGCTCCCTTCTCATTTGGTGGCCAAAGGATTGGAGCTTCAGCTTCAGCATCTGACCTTCCAGGAAACAGTCTGGGTTGATTTCCCTTAGGACTGACTGACTGGATCTTCTTGCAGTCCAAGGGACTCTCAAGAGTCTTCTCCAGCACCACAGCTCTAAAGCATCTATTCTTCAGGATGGTATGTATTGCTGTCCAGAGAGCCAGCTTGATGCAGTGGTTAAGAGCAGGGGACTCTAATTTGGAGATTTCCTCCTCCACATGAAGGGTTGATTCCCCACTCCTCCACATGCAGCCAGCTGGATGACCTTGGGTCAGTCACAGTTCTCTCAGAGCTCTCTCAGCCCCACCTACCTCACAGGGTGCCTGTTGTGGGGAAAGGAAAGGAAGGAGATCGCAAGCTGCTCTGAGACTCCTTCAGCTAGTGAAGGGCAGGGTATAAAATCAATTCTCCACCTCCTCCTCTCCTCAATTTATCTTTACAGCCACTCTGTGAGATCACATTGGCTGAAAAAGAGAGACTCATCCAAAGTCAATCAGTGAGCTTCAGGGTCAACGAGGGGTTTAAACTTGGGTCTTCCCAGTCCTAAACCAGTACTCTGACCACAACACCACGCGGTCCAACTTTCTAGTTCAGTGTTTCCCAGCCTTTTTGAATCCAAGAGCCCCTTTGTAATTCTGACACTCAGTGGTGGGCACAACCACAAAATGGCTGCCACAGGAGGAGGAGCTAACCACGCACACAGTGAGCCCAATTGTAGAGAAGAAGGGTGATTAAACATACATTGGAAATGAAGTGGGGGGGGGTGGTGGAATAGAAACCACATGGTAGAGGTAGTTGTAGCTGAAAAACAAAAATTAAATATTTGCGCAGTCAATCAGATCTCCAGCGGCCAATCAGATGTTCTGCTTCGCAAGCACTCCACCTAGGCCTGCCCACTTTCTGAAAACACTTGGAGGGCAACATGAAAGGTGTTGCTGGAAACCAGGGTACCAGTCGTGAATACTGCATGTCTGTTACGACACATTCATTATGTCCCTAGAAAAAGGGGTCATTTTGTAGAAAAAGAGGTGGCAGAGCTCATTAGCATAACTCATTAGCGTATTCCAACCCCTCCTCCCCCAGCGAAAAGCAACTTGATGCAAGAAAGGAGAGTCCCGGGTGAGCAAGGCCTGCTTGGGATGGCTAGAGATCCAGCCAGCGTAAGCAGGCCTTGCTCTCCTGGGGCTCTCCTGAGCCACCCCCCATCCTCCAGTCAAAAGGCCAGCAAGCCCCAAATCACATAAGAAGTGGAGAAAGGGTGGTGGTGGCTTCTCCAAGGGTTAACGAGGGCTGCCGGTGGCGTGGCAAAGCCCCCAGTGGCTGCCCGGCTGAGGTCTGCCAAGAAATGAAATCCAGCCATCTCAAACAGGCCTCACTTGCCTGGGGCTCTCCTGGGCCGCCCCCACCCCTAGTCAAAAGGTCAGCAAGCCACCCACCACCCAAAATCGCATAAGGAGTGGAGAAAGGGTGGTGCGGGCTTCTCCAGGGGTTAATGAGGCTTGCCGGGGGCGTGGCAAAGCCCCTGGTGGCTGGCTGGCCTCCCGCTCTCCTAATCCAGGGATTGTTCTGCAGCTGCAACTACTATTCAATGGACAAGGTAGGTGGGGAGGAAGAGGGGGAACCGTCAGAAAGGTTCAGGAGCTGCACTCCTGTGAGCTCCTGCTGAAACTGAGGTCTGTCAAGAAAGGACATTTCTTGAGAAATGAAATGAATGTCAAGAAATGAACATCTTCCTAGTAAAACCTGTGGTACATCAGCAACAAATTTTAATTGTGTTTCAATCCCCAGCATGCAGCTGCAATAAATAGATCTTTTCCCTTCGTTGGTCCATTAATACAATTCAAACGTCGGGCTGCTTTGAGATTCGGATGTGCCCGCACTTCCTTGGAGAGCCTCCACGCCGATGTTTAATCTGATTCAAATCAGCGCCTCTCCGCTCCTTCCGCTATGTGTAGTTTGCATTAATTTGTTCAATTTGCTGTGTTTTGTTTAATCTCTCTTTTGTGAAAATTGAAACAAAAAGAAAACTCGCGACAAACGAATGCAGCCCTGCCTGGAAAGGAGATTTACGTTTGCTCCCAAAGCAAATTGCGAAACGTGCCAAACAGCAGGAAGGGCAGGGAGAACTGTGATTGGCTGTGGGGCTGGTGATGTCACAAAGACCATACAAAAGGACCTTAGCACATTTTTGGATGTTCTTTTCCACAGACTCTGGAGACGAATTTACACTGATGCACTAGTTTACTGATACACTGCTTAAGAGCCAGTTTGGTGTAGTGGTGAAGTGTGCGGACTCTTATCTGGGAGAACCGGGTTTTATTCCCTACTCCTCCACTTGCACCTGCTGGAATGGCCTTGGGTCAGTCATAGCTCTGGCAGAGGTTGTCCTTGAAAGGGCAGCTGCTGTGAGAGCCCTCTCCAACCCACCCACCTCACAGGGTGTCTGTTGTGGGAGAGGAAGGTAAAGGAGATTGTGAGCCGCTCTGAGACTCTTCGGAGTGGAGGGCAGGATATAAATCCAATATCATCTTCATCTTCTGTATACCAGGCAAGACTCAAAGTGATTTTTTTGGACATATTCTCATAGGGTTGCCAAGCCCCTGAGCCGAGCTGGGGTTCTCCCACCCTGGGCTGGTGGGGGGAACCTCCCGCAACGTAACCGGCACAATGACGTCACCCGCAAGTGACATCATCGCGCTGGCAATGTCATGCACCAGCTGCTCTAGGCGTTTCCAGGAAAACTCCATGGTTTTCCTGGACGCTCTAGCAATTTGGGAAAACTTTATGGTTTTCCCGGACGCTCTAGCAATTTGGGAGGGAAGGAAAACTCTATAGGTTACGCAGGTTACACAGATTCTAACTTAGCTACAAAAGTAAAACCATCCCCCTCCCCCTCCAAACAACCAGAGGCTGCAGGGGACTTGGCGACCCTAATTTTTCACAAGGACAAATCTGCAAGGAGAGTTTGTGATGGAGAGTGGAAAGTTTGTGATGGCCTCAAGGTCACCCAGAGAGCCCCCACGGTAGAAGTTTTATTTTGTATTTACCTTACATTTGTATGCCGCCCACTTCATACGGACTCTGGGCAGCTCCTTCCTTCCAACCAACATCTGAAGATCGTGTCTTTCAACTCTCAGACCTCTGACGTTTCTCCTGTGTGACTCTTCTATTAAGCAAGTTTGGCCACCTTGACAAAGAGCATTTGCACGAGTAAATTCTGGTGCCTTCGCCCCTGCCTTCAAGACATTCAAACGTATTCCCACCAATTATCATAACAGTGAGTGTATTCTCAGTCCAGACCAAGCCTGTGACAGTTAGGGAGGTATCAGTTCAAGGGCCTCGACGCTGGTTGCCTTAGTAACGTGATGAGTGAGTGTGGGTTAAACAGATTCTAAATTAGCTGCAAAAGTAAAACCATTCCCCTCCCCCTCCAAACAACATCCCCCTATAACAGACAGCAGAAATATAATATGTTTCAAGAACAGAATGACAGGCATTCTCAAAAGACAGCCAATTCCATATAGAAGTTAGGACCCCAACATGCAATTGAGGAATCCCAGGATGCGGTCACAGGGACCTTTAAATCCGTCTTACCCATGATTCCTATTTGGATTTTATGAGCACGTCCAGACAACCACATCTGTCCCTCAAATGCAACTCTTCAGCATCCCGACTTGTCCCAATTTGATGTCGGGATTATTTGACCCAGGAGAAAGTCCGGCCCTTTTCCCCAGAAGCGGCACACATTCGGATTATTCCTGTTTGGACAGCTTATGGCGATACTGCCCCTTGGGATGTTTGGCACCTGCCATTTTTATTTATTTTATTTATTTTGTGGGCTTATATTCTGCCCTGTCTCGTAGACAGGCTCAAGGCGGATCACAACATATAAAATAACAATGAAAAGCCTACAGATCAAAATTAAAACACCACGGGCGTTTTCGTACTTACTTTAAATTAGGGTTCCAAAGTCCCCCGCAGCCTCTGGTTGTTTGGAGGGGGAGGGGGATGGTTTTACTTTTGTAGCTAAGATAGAATAGCTACATGTGCATGACATTGCCAGCGCGATGACGTCCCTCTTCACCGCACAGCGTCTGCACGGTTTTCGCACTAATTGCAACGCAGCACCTGGAAGAGCCGCAAAGTCCCGCGGCTTTTGCGTCGCAAATGTAAACTGGTTTTTGGTGGTTTACATTTGCGACGCAAAAGCCGCGGGACTTTGTGGCTCTTCCAGGTGCTGCGGAGCAATTAGTGCGAAAACCGTGCAGACGCTGCGCAGTGAAGAGGGACGTTGCTCCGGCTTAAGGTAAGTGCGAAAACGCTCCACATTAAAATTACAGTAAAAGCAATAAATAAAACGCACCACCGGCAGACAGGGCACAGCATATCAAGTAACCAGTTTTAGGCTCACATTAAACGACGGTATTAGCAATAGGATAGCACAATGTCGCTACAAGGGCACCACAAGGGAGGCCAAATGATGGAATAATGGGATACCCGCTGCCTCAACCATAGACCTGGCGGAACAGCTCCGTCTTGCAGGTTGTACGAAATGTCATCCGCTCCTCCCATCTTTTTTTTTAAAAAGCCGTAGCAGACATGCACAGGACTGGATCATCAAGAATCTGAGGTGAGGCTTCTACTTCTCTGATCAACACAAGTTCCTCAGGAGCATTATCCCACTATTCAGAAGAACAAGAAAAAAATCTTTTTTTCAACGTGGAGGATTTCCAGATATCATTGTCACTGCCCGTTTCCAGGAACGTAGTTCTTGGCAGTCCCCTAGTTTGAATCGGCAACATTAATTCCCGGAACTACCCCCCCCACACACACACACACACAAAGTAACGTTTGATTCCCCACCTCCCAATGGTTGGGCGCATGTTCAATGAAAACCCCACAGCAGGAATCACCATATGATTGCTCAGCAACTGAATGAGAGTGAGACGACTTTGGATCTGCTTGATCGGATGTCCACATGCTCCAAGAAAAGAGCATGATAGCATTCCATACGTCTGATCATTCAACAACAGGACGATATCGGGACAAGGCGCATTCGTGGATGCTCGTCTGATCGGCCCCGCATCGAATCAATATTCAGCGGTTCAAATTTGAGCACTGCATGCCCGCTTTTAATGGGACGTGTGACCGCACCACCAGAAACATATCTTATTTTCTTTACATTATCTTTACCCAACCTGTCTCCCCAGTGGGAACTCAAAGTGGCTGATATCACTCGCCTCTTCTCTCTTTGATCCTCACAACGACCCTGTGAGGTAGGTCAGGCTGAGAGAGTGTGACTGGCCCCGGGTCACCCAGCAAGCTTCCATGATCCCAATGGGAATTTGAACCTAGGCCTTCCAGAGACTAGTCTGAGATTCTGAACCATTACACCACATTGGCTCAAACTCGAAACTGACTATGTGACATTTCTGTTGGTCATAAGCAAGGGTGGGATTCTAGCAGGAGCTCCTTTGCATATTAGGCCACACACCCCTGATGTAGCCAATCCTCCTGGAGCTTCCAGTAGGCCCTGTGAGAAGAGCCCTGTAAGGAATTCTAGCAGGACCTCCTTTGCCTATTAGGCCACACACCCCTGATGTAGCCAATCCTCCTGGAGCTTCCAGTAGGCCCTGTGAGAAGAGCCCTGTAAGGAATTCTAGCAAGACCTCCTTTGCCTATTAGGCTACACCCCGCTGATGTAGCCAATCCTCCTGGAGCTTACAGTAGGCCCTGTACGAAGAGCCCTGTAAGGAATTCTATCAGGACCTCATTTGCCTATTAGGCCACACCCCTCTGATGTAGCCAATCCTCCTGGAGCTTCCAGTAGGCCCTGTGAGAAGAGCCCTGTAAGGAATTCTAGCAGGACCTCCTTTGCCTATTAGGCCACACCCCCTGATGTAGCCAGTCCTCCTGGAGCTTTCAGTAGGCGTTGTGAGAAGAGCCCTGTAAGGAATTCTAGCAGGACCTCCTTTGCCTATTAGGCCACACCCTCCTGATGTAGCCAATCCTCCTGGAGCTTTCAGTAGGCCTTGTGAGGAGCCCTGTAAGGAATTCTAGCAGGACCTCCTTTGCCTATTAGGCCACACCCCCCTGATGTAGCCAGTCCTCCTGGAGCTTACAGTAGGCCCTGTGAGAAGAGCCCTGTAAGGAATTATAGCAGGACCTCCTTTGCATATTAGGCCACACCCTCCTGATATAGCCAGTCCTCCTGGAGCTTCCAGTAGGCCCTGTGAGAAGAGCCCTATAAGGAATTCTAGCAGGACCTCCTTTGCCTATTAGGCCACACCTCCCTGATGTAGCCAGTCCTCCTGGAGTTTACAGCAGGCCCTGTGAGAAGAGCCCTGTAAGGAATTCTAGCAGGACCTCCTTTGCCTATTAGGCCACACACCCCTGATGTAGCCAGTCCTCCTGGAGCTTCCAGTAGGCCCTTTGAGAAGAGCCCTATAAGGAATTCTAGCAGGACCTCCTTTGCATATTAGGCCACACCCTCCTGATATAGCCAGTCCTCCTGGAGCTTCCAGTAGGCCCTGTGAGAAGAGCCCTATAAGGAATTCTAGCAGGACCTCCTTTGCCTATTAGGCCACACCTCCCTGATGTAGCCAGTCCTCCTGGAGCTTCCAGTAGGCCCTGTGAGAAGAGCCCTGTAAGGAATTCTAGCAGGACCTCCTTTGCCTATTAGGCCACACCTCCCTGATGTAGCCAGTCCTCCTGGAGTTTACAGCAGGCCCTGTGAGAAGAGCCCTGTAAGGAATTCTAGCAGGACCTCCTTTGCCTATTAGGCCACACACCCCTGATGTAGCCAGTCCTCCTGGAGCTTCCAGTAGGCCCTGTGAGAAGAGCCCTGTAAGGAATTCTAGCAGGACCTCCTTTGCCTATTAGGCCACACCCTCCTGATATAGCCAGTCCTCCTGGAGCTTCCAGTAGGCCCTGTGAGAAGAGCCCTATAAGGAATTCTAGCAGGACCTCCTTTGCCTATTAGGCCACACCTCCCTGATGTAGCCAGTCCTCCTGGAGCTTCCAGTAGGCCCTGTGAGAAGAGCCCTGTAAGGAATTCTAGCAGGACCTCCTTTGCCTATTAGGCCACACCCCCCTGATTTAGCCAATCTTCCAAGAGCTTACAAAAAAAGAGCCTTGTAAGCTCTTGGAGGATTGGCTAATTCAGGGGAGTGTTCCTTATAGGCAAAGGAGCTCCTGCTAGAATTCCACCCCTGGCCATGAGAACTTAAGAGTGCTGGAGTAGTGTGGTGGGTTACCATTACATGAAGCACATGAAGCTGCCTTCTACTGAATCAGACCTCTGGTCCATCAAAATCAGTATTGTCTACTCAGACTGGCAGCAGCTCTTCAGGGTCTCAGGCAGAGGTCTTTCACATCACCTACTGCTTGGTCCTTTTTTTAACCAGAGATGCCAGGGACTGAACCTGGGGCCTTCTGAATGCCAAGCAGATGCTGTTCCACTGAGCCACAGCTCATCCGCCTAGGATGGTGGTCTAAGTGGGATCTGGGAGACCCAGGTTCAAATCCACACTTGGGAGCTTGCTGGGTGACTCACACACTAGGGGGCTAGGAAGGCCTTCTACTAGCTACCACCACTCTGGTAAGGATCTACATGGGGGGACCAAGAGCATCCAACCATGCAACGGTCACCTCCAGATTAGACTATTGTAACTCTCTCTACGTGGGGCTTCCCTTGACCGTGCTCCGGAAACTCGGAATGCAGCAGCCCGGTTGTTGGAATCAAGGCCTACATGGCTGCGCAAACTGCACTTCCTACCTCTTGAGTTCAAAGTGTTGGTCCTTATCTTTAAGGCCCTTTACAGCCAGGGGCCTGCATATCTTTGGGATCACCTCTCCCTATATGACCCCTCCCACCCCACCCCCCGGGCTTTGAGGTCTGCTGCTCAACATCTCCTCATAGTCCCTGGTCCAAGGGCCCCCGACTGGCTTCAACGAGGGCCAGGGCCTTTTCAGTCTGGGCCCCTACCTGGTGGAATGAGCTCCCGTTGGAGATTCGGGCCCTGCGGGACTTATCAAGGTTTCGCAGGGCCTTTAACAGAGCTCTTCTTCCATGCTTTTCATTAATCCAGCAGGTGACCTTGAAAGTCATCACTTCCCCCAGCATTTCACCACTATGGTGTTATGATATGCCATTAGCCATCAGCCGCATGCTGTTTACCGCCTACATCTGTAAGATGGTTTGCTGTGCTGCTTCTGTCTTGTAATGTCTGTTTGGTGTAGTGGTTAAGTGTGCGGACTCTTATCTGGGAGAACCGGGTTTGATTCCCCACTCCTCCACTTGCACCTGCTAGCATGGCCTTGGGTCAGCCATAGCTCTGGCAGAGGTTGTCCTTGAAAGGGCAGCTGCTGGGAGAGCCCTCTCCAGCCCCACCCACCTCACAGGGTGGCTGTTGTGGGGGAGGAAGGTAAAGGAGATTGTGAGCCGCTCTGAGACTCTTCGGAGTGGAGAGCGGGATATAAATCCCATATCTTCATCTACCTCACAGGGTGTCTGTTGTAGGGGAGGAAGGTAAAGGAGATTGTGAGCCGCTCTGAGACTCTTCAGAGTGGAGGGCAGGATATAAATCCAATATCTTCTTCTTATGATATTATTTTCGCTCTGTTGTTTTATTATCCTAAGCCGCCCTGAGCCCGCTTGTGGGATAAGTGGGGTATACATCTAAAAATTAAATTAAATTTTTAAAATTAGAGCCGGGTAGAAATCTCTCCCTCGCTCTTGACCCCCACACATAATCAGCCTTTAGAGAGCCAGACTCCAGTTTTCTACCACAAGCCTTTTAAACGTTGGGCCATCTTTACTTGGTCTTACCCAGAATCCACTCTGCATTTCGGAGCCTCCAACTTCCATAAACCAAAGTGAAATGAAGGAGCAGCTGTAAACTTCTGAGATCCGTAAATTTCCCCACCCTTAACCCCGTGGGGCTGTGAAAACACTACACAGTCCATTTCTCATGATTGCTTTCCCCGGGTTCTGATCGGAAGCAATTGTGTTTGAGTTTTAGCCCCTGTAGGTTTAGAAGGCAGGTGGATTTTGGTAAAATAGTGCTTCTGTCACCCATCGTTGTAATCGATGTTTATAGGGATGGATTGTTGAAGTGGCAAAGGATTTGAGAGTTGCCGGGCTTTTGCTTCTGTTTTGTTACACTCTCGAGAGTATCTTAAAATCAGGATGGAAAGAGGATGTTGAATAGTTTTAACGGCGTGTTGGCAGCCATTTTGAACAAAGAAGGCCAGATTACATGCTACTGTAGTCATGGTTACAGAAAACGGTTTCCCCATGAATGGTTCGCTCTTTGGTAGTGTATAGTTTGGCTGACTTATAGGGCTACCAACCTCCAGGTGCCACCTGGGGATCTCCCATTATTACAACAGATTTCTTCATAAAACAAAGATCATTACCCTGGGAGAAAATGGCTGCTTTGGAGGGTGGACTCTATGTCATTATACAGAAGAAGAATTGCAGATTTATACCCCGCCTTTCTCTCAGCATCAAAGACTCAAAGCGGCTTACAATCTCCCATATCTTCTCCCCCCACAACAGACACCTTGTGAGGTGGGTGGGGCTGAGAGGGCTCTCCCAGCAGCTGCCCTTTCAAGGACAACCTCTGCCAGAGATATGGCTGACCCAAGGCCATTCCAGCAGGTGCAAGTGGAGGAGTGCAGAATCAAACCCGGTTCTCCCAGATAAGAGTCTGCATGCTTAACCACTACACCAAACTAGTACCAGTAAAATACCAGTAAGCAGGGCCAGCGCCAGGCTTTTTGGTACCCTAGGTAAGGTCCCCCACCCCACTGGCCTCCCCCTCTGCTGACAGCCACCCACCAGCCCCCAACTTCCTGCTCTGCCCGCTTGCCTGCCATGGTGTGCTCTTCCTCCCCCACACCAGTGGGCAAAGCCAGACCAGAGCCCTGCTACTGCCCCCCTCCCGTGTAGCAGCTCCTGGCCCTGCGTGGCTCAGCCCCCACAAGGCAGGGAGGCAGGTAGGTGGGCGTTCTCTGGTGTGCCACCTCCCTCAACTGCTGCTGCTATCACCACACTGGTGGTAAGTGTAATTCAGATAATATCTGGGGACTTTGGAGATATGGCTGGGAAACTTTGGGGGTGGAGCCAGGAGACTTTCCCTAAAATAAATAAATTAAAACACAGCAGTGCAGTTCCCCTGAATACCTTTCAAGCATACGGGTTCAATGACGAGTCAAAGTTGATACAAGACTACGTTTATTGATAAACCGATACTTTCAGTGTAACAGATTCTTGAGAGTGATGCTGCCAATACATTGATACACTACTTTTAAGGCTTACTTCAAAAGGATCCCACAGGGTGGGGGAGCGGGGGAGCTCTCACACATAAACTATCGTAAATGTCTACATTCTCATAGTGTTATCAGGACTCTGTCCTTGCTTTCCCCAGATGTGTCGCACTCCCTACCAGGAATGTATGGGGAGGTGCTGATTACTTCTTCTCAAGTTTCAGTTCCCACTACTTCTACTTTGCAAGCAATAAAGCAAAAAGGGGGAGGGGAAAGAATAACAAAGTTAGCAAAGCTTGGTCCTCCATGATACTTCACAGGCCAGTGTTATGAAGGACCCTATAATAATCAATTATCAATGGAATTTCACCATGCTTGACAATACCGTCTTCATTTCCTTATCCAAGCAGCTGCAAATCACCTCTCTCTCTCTCTCTTTCTTTCTCTCTCTCTCTCACACACACACAGAGAAGCAAAATTAAAACAGTTTGCAATCCCACACTTGTGTGGTCTCACTGGGGCAATTTTCTCATGAGTTGCTGAACTTCCAATAACCCAGGGAAACCAAAGGTTCAAGCTTACCCTTTACTATGCAAACTACCTCTGAAAAGCTTGTACCACAAATGGAGGGCCTGGGCTGCTTTCACAGCTCCTGGGAGCAGCCACGTTGTTCTGTCTGCTCCCCCCGCCCCCCTTCAGCCTTAAAGACACAGACACACCATCCCAAAAGGAAGCCTTTGCAAGCTTTCTCCTAGCGTTCTAAAGGGGAAAGACACACGGTAGCTGTGGGGGCAGAGCTTCCCCTTGCTGGCCAGCTGATTGGGTGTGGGAAGGAGCATGGGAAAGCAGGAGAACCCTCGCTGGGACCTGGGGATTTACAAGCCTAGGAGGGGAGGAGCCTCAGCAGTGTACAATGCCATAGAATCCACCCTTTAAAGCAGCCATTTTCTCTCAGGGAGCTGATCTCTGTCAGCTAGAGATCAGTTGTGAAAGCAGGAGTTCTCCCTCACCTAGAGGTTGGCAACTTTATTAGTTTTCCAGTGTAGATTTAAAAAAAAATGATTTGATTAACACTTTCTAGATAGGAAGGTTGAATTTTCTAAACACACTTTTGAAAAGGAACTACATGGTTAGACAGCCAGGTTGGTAGCACTGGGGGAGGTCTGAAAGTCCCTTGCAACACAGAAACAACCCCTCCCCCCATTGATTAGGAGGAGACTGTGAAGAGAAGTTGTTGTGTTCCCCTCTGAGGGCAAAATCTCACATTCCTTCTAAGGCGGAAGAGTCAAGTGTGCAGCTCAAGGGCCGAATCAGGCCCCTGGAGGGCTCCTATCAGGCTTGTGAGCCTCACTGTCATCTGTTACCTTCTCTCTCTCTTTCTTCCTTCTACATCACAACTTTCTTTGCCAGGCTTTTTCAATCACACAGGACCTACAGAGCAAAGCCGCTATTCTCTCCACTGGCTGAGCAGCACAGGAAGCAACTTATGTACAAAAGCTCGCAATGCCGAGCCATTTCATGTTTTCCCCTGGATCTTAGGTTCAAAGCATTGACCATGAGATTTCTGTAATGAATTTCAATAAATCAAAAGTAGGGTTGCAACTTACAGACATGCACCTGAACAACACCTGAATAGCATACTCAGGACTGCTACAGCACAGACATTGTCTCCAGAATTTGGTGCAATAGTTCAGAGCAAGAGGTGTCGGTTATCAGAGACTGTTAAATAAACAAAATATTGCAAGAGTGCTAATCTTTTAAGCAATTTATTTTTATATATATATATATATATATATATATATATATAATATATATATATATATATATATATATATATATTTAATTGTGTTTGCTGTGTCCTTTATAAAGTTTTTATCACTGCTACCTGGCATTATGTCATATCACACATATGGTGTAGTGGTTAAGTGTGCGGACTCTTATGTGGGAGAACCAGGTTTGATTCCCCACTCTTCCACTTGCACCTGCTAGCATTGCCTTGGGTCAGCCATAGCTCTGGCAGAGGTTGTCCTTGAAAGGGCAGCTGCTGTGAGAGCTCTCTCAGCCCCACCCACCTCACAGGGTGTCTGTTGTGGGGGAGGAAGGGAAAGGAGATTGTGAGCCGCTCTGAGACTCTTCGGAGTGGAGGGCGGGATATAAATCCAATATCTTCTTCTACCTCACAGGGTGTCTGTTGTGGGGGAGGAAGGTAAAGGAGATTGTGAGCCGCTCTGAGACTCTGACATTCGGAGTGGAGGGCGGGATATAAATCCAATATCTTCATCTACCTCACAGGGTGCCTGTTGTGGGGGAGGAAGGGAAAGGAGATTGTGAGCCGCTCTGAGACTCTTCGGAGAGGAGGGCGGGATATAAATCCAATACCACCATCACCCGACAAGGTCTCATTTATGTCAGATCTGGCCCTCAGAACAAACGAGTTTGACATTCCTGTTCTAAGGCCTGTAGAAAAATAAATATGCTTTATGCCTGAAAGTTTCCTGGTTTCCAAAGCAGAAAAATCTTTCTCATGCCCTCCACAACAGTTACCTGGGCTTGTCAGGTTCTGCCACTGGTCGTTCGGAGACCAACTTGTAAAGTGGCCTGAGCCGTCAATGGCAGGAGGGAAGGCGAGTTTTAGCAGAAATTTAATCAACTCTCCCCTGTTAAATATCCAATTACATGAGTGACAAGCAGAAAATGAATGAATCCCTTTTAACGTAATACAAAAGAACACGCAGCAGAAGGGAATTTTTATCATTAAAGATATAATGAGATCATGAACACCACCAAAGGGGCAAGTTAATCAAATAAGATCATTTTACGACAAGCGGCTTGTCGGGAGGGGTGAAAAAAAAAATCTATTTTGCTCCAGCATCTGAGTTGCATTCAAGTTAATAATTGAGCAACTGAGCTGTTCTACCCAAACTTGTTAGAAGATGTCAAATCTGAATGAAGAACGCGGAAGAAACGGATTGTGGATGGAAATCCTGGGATGTCGATGAATGCTATTACAGGGTCCACAGCGACTTCACTTTTTTAAAAAAGAAATTGAAAATGTATCAATTTTACAGAAATGAGGAGACAATAATGCATTCCGTGTTCATCACAATTAATTCTCATAGGCAATTTGGACCCAAGCATAATCTCTACCTGTTCTCATTAATGCGATTAGGATTCTTAGGAGTTAGCAAGAATCACCATGTAATTCTAATTGTGTCAATTCTAGTCCGTGTTTCTCTCAACTTGGCCAAGGACGTGAATTCCCCAGCCCCCATTAATGTTAATTCCCAAGCTCTTCCATCCAAGATTTCACTTTAACATCCTCGCAAAAGTTTGATATGTAAATCCTGGCTGCATCCCATAATTTTTTTTTGACAAAGTTACAGAGCTTTCTTTTGTAGCAGGAACTCCTTTGAACAGAAAAACATAAGAGAAGCCATTTTGGATCAGGCCAATGGCCCATCCAGTCCAACAGTCTGTGTCACACAGTGGCCAAAAAACCAGGCACTATCAGGACGTCCATCAGTGGAGCCAGGACACTAGTAGCCTTCCCACTGTGCCCCGCCCCCCACCAAACATCAAGAATACAGAGCATCACTTGCCCCAGAGAGTTCCAACAATTTTTGTTGTTCAGTCACACAGTTGAGTCCAACTCTTTGCGACCGCATTGACCAAGTCACACCAGGCCCTCTTGTCTTCCACCATCTAGCCTGGAGAGGAGGCAGCTGAGAGGTGATATGATCACCATCTTCAAGTACTTGAAGGACTGTCATCTAGAGGATGGCGTGGAATTGTTTTCTGTGGCCCCAGAAGGTAGGACCAGAACCAATGGGTTGAAATGAAATCAAAAGAGTTTCCAGCTCAACATTAGGAAGAACTTCCTGACTGTTAGAGCGGTTCCTAAGTGGAACAGGCTTCCTCGGGAGGTGGTGGGCCCTCCTTTCTTGGAGGTTTTGAAACTGAGGCTAGATGGCCACCTGACAGCAATGAAGATCCTGTGGATTTAGGGGGAGGTGTTTGTGAGCTTCCTGCATTGTGCAGGGGGTTGGACTAGATGCCCCTGGAGGTCCCTTCCAACTCTATGATTCTATGTTTCTATCTGTTCAAATTCATGTTAGTTGAATCAGTAACGCTGTCCAGCCATCTCATCTTTTGCTGTCCCCTTCTTCTTTTGCCTTCTGTCTTTCACAGCATCAGGATCTTCTCCAGGGAGTGCTCCCTTCTCATTGGTGGCCAAAGTATTTGAGCTTCAGCTTCACTATCTGACCTTCCAGGGAACCTAATCTTAAATAGGTACACACATGGCCCAGCCCGACATAGCCTGGCCCGGCCAGACACAGATCCGGCCCTCGTAACAATTGCGTTCGACACCCCTGCTCTAAATACCAAACCAAAGTTCCAAAAGCATGTTTTCTGGATGCTTCTCTACAATCTGTTGATAACCTCGACTTGTATCCTATTAAGCCAATCCAGGAGCACTCAGGTAATTGATTCCACAGGTGAAAGTGATCTGTAATCAACTTAAGAAATAACTGAGGTTTCTCATTACTTGAGGCTCAAGTGAGTCAGGGCGGTGTGATCCATATTAGTCAAAGGGACAAGCTGGATTTGTCATAGAAAGTCAGTAGTTCACAGGATTCTTAATTGAAGAGTCATGGGTTTGTGCCAATTCCGGGAGGACAAGATGGTTTGATTAGGCTGCTTGGAAAACAGAGCAGACTATAAGGATTTCTAGACCGGGCCAGTTTGAGTGGAAACAACTATGCTCAGGCTGGAAAGACTGCAACCAACACGGGAAGAGGAAGGTAAATGCTGTTCTTCTGCTTTGCTCAAACCAAGGGGTTCCTATCCAAAACCAAACCGGGAACATTCCCAGGGCTGTAGCCAGGACTTCATGATTGGGGGAGGGGACCGTGCCAGCATTTTTGGTTTGGAGGCGCCTGGGGACCACCCAGTTTGGTCATAAGAACATAAGAGAAGCCATGTTGGATCACGCCAATGGCTCATCCAGTCAAACACTCTGTGTCACACAGTGGCCAAAAAAAAACAGGTGCCATCAGGAGGTCCATCAGTGGGGCCAGGACACTAGAAGTCTTCCCACTGTTGCTGCCCCCCAAGCACCAAGAATACAGAGTATCACTTGCCCTAGACAGAGAGTTTCAACAATACGCTGTGGCTAATAGCCACTGATGGACCTCTGCTCCATTTGTTTATCCAATCCCTTCTTGAAGCTGGCTATGCTTGTAGCTGCCACCACCTCCTGTGGCAGTGAATTCCACGTGCTAATCACCCTTTGGGTGAAGAAGTACTTCCTTTTATCAGCTCTAACCTGACTGCTCAGCAATTTCATTGAGTGTCCAGAAATTCTTGTATTGTGAGAAAGGGAGAAAAGTACTTCTTTTTCTACCTTCTCTGTCCTGTGCATAAACACTTCCTCTGCTTCTCAAGTAATGGAACACTTCCTCTGCTTCTCTGTTCCAAGGAAGGCTTCCTCCCTCAGCATCCCAGCGCTTGGAGGGTCTCTCTCCTTCCCGACAGGGCCAGCGCGTGGGAGTAGGCAAAGTAGACACCCGCCTAGGGTGCCCCCTGGCCTAGGGGGCGCCACTGGGCACTCCCTCCCCGACGTGCAAATGCTTTGCTATGGGATTGTTTGTTTGATGCATCCTGAACTAAATGGTTAACCACTGGGAAAGATTTGTGTAGACTGTTGACTTTTAAGTGCTGTTGTGCTATCCCATCTTTCTCCCTTGTGCCCCCTGCCCAGCACTGTATATGAAAGATGCCTTTCTTTCTTTTTACTTCAATATTTTATTCAAATTTCCATATAACATAAAAATCGTACACCGTACTTAAACATATATAACAAAAAAAACCCCCGCAAAGATGAGGTGAGCAGTTACTCTTTACAAGATTTTTTATATGCAACATTTTGTATCTCTCTCTCTTTGCTCATTCGCCCTTCATTGGAACACTTTCCCTATGAAGAAAGGTTGAAACGCTTGGGGCTCTTTAGCTTGGAGAAACGTCGACTGCGGGGTGACATGATAGAGGTTTACAAGATAATGCATGGAATGGAGAAAGTAGAGAAAGAAGTACTTTTCTCCCTTTCTCACAATACAAGAACTTGTGGGCATTCAATGAAATTGCTGAGCAGTCAGGTTAAAACAGATAAAAGGAAGTACTTCTTCACCCAAAGGGTGATTAACATGTGGAATTCACTGCCTCAGGAGGTGGTGGCGGCTACAAGCATAGCCAGCTTCAAGAGGGGATTGAATAAAAATATGGAGCACAGGTCCATCAGTGGCTATTAGCCACAGTGTGTATACATAGATATAGATAGATTTATAGATAATTTTTTTTGGGCCACTGTGTGACACAGAGTGTTGAACTGGATGGGCCATTGGCCTGATCCAACATGGCTTCTCTTATGTTCTTATTCATTTCAGCTTGGTCTGGTTTCTGTGAAGGCATTTACAGAAACATCGGATTCACAGAGTTGGAACCTTCCTGGGAACTGTTTGCTTCAGGGGTGATTTACTGGGTTACCGTTCTACTTTTAAATGCACTTTGAAGACATAAAGGTTCTCAGAATAGGCTTTGTGTCAAGAAACTCCACTGCGGATTAGTAGGAATTGGAAAGCCATTTTTATGTGGCTCAGAGTATTCTCGAAACGGGCCCCATTGAAATCCCCTTGATTCCATTCTCTTTTTTTAAAATTTCCTTATATTCTTTGCTGCTATGTATTTATTTCAAAGGGGCACACAGGGGGTTAGGGGGTCTTGCTGTGTTCTGGCAGCTCGGCTTTTGCTCCTGCGTGGCAAAAAAGAGAGAGAGAAGGGAATCAAGGCAGCGAGCTGAAGGAAACAAGAAAACCAAAAGACCCATATAATTCACTCAGTGTGAAACGGAGCAGGGCCCTGAAGGAAAAATGCCTATTCGTGGAACCTTTCCTTCTGCGCAAAGGAATGAAGTATGCAAATGGAGACTTGATGTATTTGTGTGAAAGATTTCTGGGATGCTTTACCACTCGGTGAAACGTTCCAGGTCACTTATTAAAAAGAGCATTAGAGACCTGTGAGGCAAACCATCCTGATTTTCTCCCCAAGGGTTCACATGGATATTAACAGGTCTGCAGTGTTTTGGCCTGCAGGTGTCTATAAGCGGGCTTCCTTTCCTACAGCATCCTTATCTCCTTCAAGTCCAGATTCAAGATTGTGGCAATCAGGGCTTTTTTGTGTAGCAGGAACTCCTTTGCCTATTAGGCCACACCCCCATGATGTAGCCATTCCTTCAAGAGCTTACAGGGCTTTTCTCACAGGGCCTACTGTAAGCTCCAGGAGGATTGGCTGCATCAGGGGGGGTGTGGCCTAGTAGGCAGAGGAAGTCCTGCTAGAATTAGTTTCAGGGCTCTTCTCACAGGGCCTGCTGTAAGCTCCAGGAGGATTGGCTACATCAGGGGTGTGTGGCCTAATAGGCAAAGGAGGTCCTGCTAGAATTCCTTACAGGGCTCTTCTCACAGGGCCTGCTGTAAGCTCCAGGAGGATTGGCTACATCAGGGGTGTGTGGCCTAATAGGCAAAGGAGGTCCTGCTAGAATTCCTTACAGGGCTCTTCTCACAGGGCCCACTGTCAGCTCCAGGAGGATTGGCTACATCAGGGAGGTGTGGCCTAATAGGCAAAGGAGGTCCTGCTAGAATTCCTTACAGGGCTCTTCATACAGGGCCCACTGTAAGCTCCAGGAGGATTGGCTACATCAGGGAGGTGTGGCCTAATAGGCAAAGGAGGTCCTGCTAGAATTCCTTACAGGGCTCTTCTCACAGGGCCTGCTGTAAGCTCTTGGAGGATTGGCTAAATCAGGGGGGTGTGGCCTAATAGGCAAAGGAGGTCCTGCTAGAATTCCTTACAGGGCTCTTCTCACAGGGCCTGCTGTAAGCTCCAGGAGGATTGGCTACATCAGGGGGTGTGGCCTAATAGGCAAAGGAGGGCCTGCTAGAATTCCTTACAGGGCTCTTCTCACAGGGCCTGCTGTCAGCTCCAGGAGGACTGGCTACATCAGGGGTGTGTGGCCTAATAGGCAAATCAGGTCCTGCTAGAATTCCTTACAAGGCTCTTCTCACAGGGCCTACTGTAAGCTCCAGGAGGACTGGCTACATCGGTTGTATGCTGCCCTGAGCCCGCTTGCGGAATATGGCGGGATATAAATCTAAATTAAATTAAACTAAATTGGGGGAAGGGGGGTATAGCCCACTATGCAAAGGAGTTCCTGCTACAAAAAAAAAAACCCTCTGAGCTGTAGAGTGGCAGGCTCTATTCGAGGAGGACCGGGTTTGATTCTCCGCCCCTCAAGGGAAGAAAATTGTAAACCACACTGAGACTTCGATTGAATGACAGGGTATAAATCCAATCTCCTGAGCCTGCCTCGGCGAGGAGGGCGGGGTATAAATAAAATAATAATAATAATAATAATAATAATTATTATTATTATTGTTATTGTTATTGTTATTGTTATTGTTATTATTATTATTATTATTATTATTATCATCATCATCATCATCATCATCCTAGCTGGGAGGTACCAGATGGCCATAGTCTATAATTAAGGCACATGGAAACGATGCTAACTTCATGCTTCAGCTGGACAGTGGCTCTGACTAGGCCAAGCCCTATCACGATGGGGAAAGGCTGTGGCTCAGTGGCAGAGCAGCTGCTTTGCATGCAGTAGGTCCCCGGCATCTCCAGGCAGTAGGAGATGGACCAGGCAGTGGGTGACGTGAAAGACCTCTGCCTGAGACCTTGGAGAGCGGCTACCAGTCTGGAGAGACAATACTGGCTTTGATGGACAAGGGGTCTGATTCAGTAGAAGCCAGCTTCACATGTTCAAGTAATCACTACTTAGACAACGCTTAAGCCTCTAGCTTGGACTCCAATATTTTAAAAGGTGTCCAAAGCTAGAGACCTAAAAACCAGGTATTTTCTTGCTGCAGGATTGTAGAGACGGTGTTCCCTAGTGTCCCCATGTGTATCCCCTCCTATCTTAGCAAACCCCATAGTTACCAATATGGCGGTCTGGTAGGGGCTGCCAAGTCCAAGTGAAGAAATATCTGCGGACTTTTGGGGTGGAGCCAGGAGACTTTGGGGGTGGAGACTTTGGGGGTGGAGCCAGGAGACATTGGGGGCGGAGCCAAGATCAAGGCTGTGACAAGCATAATTGAACTCCAAAGGGAGTTCTGGCCATCACATTTAAAGGGATGGCACACTTTTTCAATTCCTTCCTTCCATAGGAAAGAATGAAGCATAGGAGCACCTTCTTTTGGGGCTCATAGAATTGGACCCCCTGGTCCAATCTTTTTTGAAACTTGGGGGGTATTTTGGGTAGAGGCACTAGATGCTATACTGAAAATTTGGCGCCTCTACCCCAAAAACAGCGCCCCCAGAGCCCCAGATACCCGCGGATCAATTCTCCATGATTTTCTATGGGAATAAATTTCCATAGGGAATAACAGAGTTCCCAGCAGACATTTCCCTCCCCCCCCCCCCCCGCTTTCTGACAACCCTGAAGCTGGGGGAGGGCCTCCAAACTGGGGGATCCCCTGCCCCCACCTGGGGATTGGCAACCCTACGGTCTGGCCTCCAGTAATTCTGGAGGAAATCAGTGATTTATTGAAGGGTTTAAAAGCAGGTAAAGCACTGGACCCCGATGGCCTTCTTGCTGAGGTCTTCGCAAGGTTTGCTGACTGACGACTCTTGCCCCTTGCAAAATTGTTCTCTTTCATTGATCTGCATGGCTCCGTCCCAGATTCTTGGCTTGATTCTATAATTATCCCAATTTACAAAAAAAGGGGGGGGCGGGGTTGGAGTTACCAGAAAATTTCCGCCCAGTTAGTTTATTATCCATAGTGGGCAAATTGCATGCCAAACACTTAGAACTCCGATTAACTGACTGGATACATCAAGACAAGAAGAAGAAGAATTGCAGATTTATACCCCGCCCTGCTCTCTGAATCAGAGACTCAGAGTGCCTCACAATCTCTTATATCTTCTCCCACAACAGACACCCTGTGCGGTAGGCGGGGCTGAGAGGGCTCTCACAGCAGCTGCCCTTTCAAGGACAGAGATTCAGAGTGGCTCACAATCTCCTATTATATCTTCTCCTCCCACAACAGACACCCGGTGAGGTAGGTGGGGCTGGAGAGGGCTCTCACAGAAGCTGCCCTTTCAAAGACAGAGACTCAGAGCGGCTTACAATCTCCTATGTCTTCTCCCCCCACAACAGACACCCTGTGAGGTAGGCGGGGCTGAGAGGGCTCTCACAGCAGCTGCCCTTTCAAGGACAGAGACTCAGAGCGGCTCACAATCTCCTATATCTTCTCCTCCCACAACAGACACCCTGTGAGGTAGGCGGGGCTGAGAGGGCTCTCACAGAAGCTGCCCTTTCAAGGACAGAGACTCAGAGTGGCTCACAATCTCCTATTATATCTTCTCCTCCCACAACAGACACCCTGTGAGGTAGGTGGGGCTGAAAGAGCTCTCACAGCAGCTACCCTTTCAAGGACAACTCCTGCAAGAGCTATGGCTAACCCAAGGCCATTCCAGCAACCGCAAGTGGAGGAGTGGGGAATCAAACCCGGTTCTCCCAGGTAAGAGTCCGCGCACTTAACCACGACACCAAACTAACATCTTTGGTCCTGAACAAATTGGCTTCTCCAAAGGCAAATCTGCTAGGGACCATTGCTGCACTCTGACCTTCCTTGCTGAAAAATATATGCATTCCAGGGCAAACAAATTATATGCTGCCTTCATTGACCTGAAGAGTGCATTTGAGTCAACAGATAGAGCCCAACTATGGATTAAGTTAGGAAACCTGGGAATGGACCCTCATTTGCTGTTTCTCTTGAGCAAACTTCATTCCAATACTTTTTGCCTAGTGAAATTTTCTTCTAGTGGTGACCAGACTACTAAAACCCCAGTGTCAAAGGGGGTTAAACAAGGTTGCGTGCTGGCCTCGCATCTTTTAAATTTATTTTTTACTGGCCTAGCACAATTTTTGAACCCTGTTAATGGTCATCCCCCTAAACTAGCAGATCGAGCGGTCCCCTTATTACTTTATGTCGATGACACTACCATTCCCTCTTGTACAAGAGTGGGCCTGCAAAGGTATCTGAATGCCTTCTATGACTACTGTAATTGTAATTCACTTTTATTACTTATGTCAAATCTAAAGTAGTCGTCTTTTGAAATTGCTGGCGCCTACGGAGATGGTTTATTGGCAACTCAGCAATTGAGCAAACAACATTTTTTTAAATACTTGGGGATCACTTTTAACCACAACCTAAGCCTTGTGGTGCAGAGTGGTAAAGCTGCAGTACTGCAGTCCTAAGCTCTGCTCACGACCTGAGTTTGATCCCCGGCGGAACCTGGGTTCAGGTAGCCAAATCGTGGTTGACTCAGCCTTCCATCCTTCCGAGGTCGGTCAAATGAGTACCCAGCTTGTTGGGGGAAAGTGTGGATGACTGGGGATGGCAATGGCAAACCGCTCCGTAAAAAGTCTGCCGTGAAAACTTTGTGAAAGCAACGTCACCCCAGAGTCAGAAACTACTGGTGCTTGCACAGGGGACTATCTTTACCTTTTTTAAGCTGGGTATCACATTGTAACAAGACCATCAACTTGGCTAAATGTTCAGTTGCTCAAATCAAACAATTTTTTCTTTGCAAGGGGCAACCAACTAGTCCCGGCAGCAATTAAAGCGTTCAAAGCTAAAACGCTAGCCCAAATTCGCTATGGTATCCTTCTATGGATCTCAGCATTTACTAGGAAAGTGAAGGACACTCAAGCCTCATTCTTTAGACAAATTCTCGGTGTGCCAAAATGTGTGTCCCACTTTGCTCTCTGCTCTGAAGTGGGTCAGTCTTTGGTGGACACAAAAGCCTGGGTCACAGTGTTTAAATTCTGGCTCAAAATTCCTTTTAGAACAGATCCTTGTTGGTTGTCTGAAAAGAGATCCATATAGCTCATCCTGGTCAGCAGTTCTTATGTCCAAACTTAACCAGTTGGGGATAGCGGCTGATGGTTTTCTTACATCTGATGAGTCATATATCTTCAGATGTATTAAACTGAGATTGTTGGAGGAAATGAAACTATGACCAACAGGCCCTTATATCTGCTCCCCAGCATCCTTAAGTCTCAATTTTTTTTTGTGGCAAAATGGCCCATTATCTATCAGACTTAATTATTCCTAGTCATCTCAGGGCATTTATGTTGGCTTGACTAAATGCGTTTCCCTCCAAAGTTTTACAGGGGAGCGATCATCGAGTCCCTTTATGCGATAGACTCTGTTCCTGCGGAGCGAATATTCCCGACTCAGTTGAGCATATATTGCTTGATTGTTCTATATTGATTGTTCCTGATTGAGAGCCAATTTGGTGTAGTGGTTAAGTGTGCGGACTCTTACCTGGGAGAACCGGGTTTGATTCCTCACTACTCCATTTGCACCTGCTGGAATGGCCTTGGGTCAGCCCTGAGTCCACTTGCGGAGAGGGCGGGATAGAAATTTAATGTAATAAATAAATAAATTTAATGTAATAAATAGCTCTGGCAGAGGTTGTCCTTGAAAGGGCAGCTGCTGTGAGAGCCCTCTCCAGCCCCACCCACCTCACAGAGTGTCTGTTGTAGGGGAGGAAAGTATAAAAGATTGTGAGCCGCTCTGAGATTCAGAGTGGAGGGCAGGATATAAATCCAATATCATCTTCTTCTATATATCGTAATCTCCGTAAAGATCTATTTTGCAAGCTTTCCTTCTCCCCAGATCTGTCCAATCTGCCACCCTGTCATTATTTACTGAATGATATTGAGTGGGAGGTTAGCGAGGCTGTGGCAAAAGTTTGGGCTGACATCCTGAATTTTAAATCTGACCGTGTATGCATGCATTTGTAATCTCGGTTTCTTTTTGATTTTATCTCCAATGTTTAATTTTTTTTCATATTCAGTGTATTCTTATTTGCAGCTGTTATGCCATTAAAGGTTTCGTATGGTATGGTGTTGTCTAATGAGATCTTATTTCTCAAAGTATTTAAGAAAAAAACAAGGCTTTTTTTGAGGAGGAGGAATGCACAGGAATGAAAAAAGAAAAAAGCCCAGCACAAAACAATGGTGATGTCAGGGGGTGTGGCCTAATTAATATACAAATGAGTTCCCGAAGAAACCTTCATATATATTTACCAAGACCTGGTTTCTTGTGTGCAGATAACCTTGAGGGGTCTACAGGTCCGCATGCTGCTCACTCATATATAAATTTTTGTGGCCACTGAGTGACACAGAGTGTTGGACTGGATGGGCCGTTGGCCTGATCCAACAGGGCTTCTCTTATGTTCTTATGTGACGCAGAGTGTTGGACTGGATGGGCCATTGGACTGATCCAACAGGGCTTCTCTTATGTTCTTATGTGACACAGAGTGTTGGACTGGATGGGCCATTGGCCTGATCCAACATGGCTTCTCTTATGTTCTTATGTGACACAGAGTGTTGGACTGGATGGGCCATTGGCCTGATCCAACATGGCTTCTCTTATGTTCTTAAAATCGTGATTGCTTCTAAAGTGCTACTGGATTCGAACGGGGTTGTTCTACTGCAGACTAACACAGCTAACCTCTGGAACTCTCTTCAAGGGTGTTTTTACATTCCATTTTGATCCAAAGTTATTGAGTAGTCAAATCGCCTGCCACTGTTCCGCTTTAATGATTCCCTTTTTACATTTGCGGATTTGCTGCGCTCATTTTGCAGAGCTAAGCTTCTGTATTGCAGTTCATGCGCAGGCTGCTGATGTCAGTTACAGGAACTGCAGATATATGGTGCTGAGACGTCGCATTTTATCCTGAAGCCTGATGGCTACATTCTGCAGATCTTTCCAACGTCCAGTTTCCTTATTACTCTACGATGTGGATTATTGTGAGCAAAAATTAAATTTTGGGAGATGAGCTGTGATCAAGGCAGCCAGAATACCGTTGCTTAGTACAGGGATGTATACAATTGCACAGAAATCATCGCCGTACAAATGTAAATTGAGGCAAGCGACGCGATGTAAAAAATTCCGCTGCTGTCAATTCTCATGCAAATTGGTGGCACCTTGTGGCTTTCAAAGGGACAGGGAGTGGGGTCTTAAAATACAGAGGAGAAATTCTACAACCGTTCATTTGATACGCCTTTGAGAAATGTCCAGATCAAAACCAGTTGCAAGAAAAACGAGGCAACAACAGAGACGGCAGTCATTTCGCCTAAACAAATGTAAATGTTTTGGGAAGCAATGACGTAAGACAGTTATGAGCACATGGAAACGGGGAGTTTCCAATGTGGAGATAGAGAGCAACAAACTGTCATTGTAAAAACACCCGAAACATTACAAGAAAGCTAACAGTGCCAAAGCCAAAACCAACCCATCCAACCAGTCACTGCAACCCAACCCAACCAAGAATGACTTCATTTCATGCCAAAACGATACCTGGGAAAGCTCTGGCGGATCTACTTCAGGGAGTCCAGCCATAAACACATTAAAGGTCATTTTTTTTTTCGTAGCCACCCACCAAACCTCAGGACACTTGGAGAAGGCTTCAGTAGATGTCCTCAGCCGGTGGACAAGTTGATATGAGTTCTCCACTCCCACTAGCATGTTTCTTCCTCCTTATTTCTTAATAAGAAATGCTCTTTTAATAAGTGGCCTGTAGGGCTGGGGTACAATAGGTACCATAGAGTTATCCCCTTCCAAAATGCTAGACCATCCAGGAAAACTATAGAGCGGCCGATGTGCAATGTAAATTCTGGCTGCATCACATAATTTAGACCAAGTTACAGGGCTTTTTTTTTTTTTGTAGCAGGAACTCCTTTGAACATAAGCACATAAGAGAAGCTATGTTGGATCAGGCCAATGGCCCCTCCAGTCCAACACTCTGTGTCACATAAGAACATAAGAGAAGCCATGTTGGATCAGGCCAATGGCCCATCCAGTCCAACACGCTGTGTCACATAAGAACATAAGAGAAGCCATGTTGGATCAGGCCAGTGGCCCCTCCAGTCCAACACTCTGTGTCACATAAGAACATAAGAGAAGCCATGTTGGATCAGGCCAGTGGCCCCTCCAGTCCAACACTCTGTGTCACATAAGAACATAAGAGAAGCCATGTTGGATCAGGCCAATGGCCCCTCCAGTCCAACACTCTGTGTCACATAAGAACATAAGAGAAGCCATGTTGGATCAGGCCAGTGGCCCCTCCAGTCCAACACTCTGTGTCACATAAGAGAAGCCCTGTTGGATCAGGCCAATGGCCCCTCCAGTCCAACACTCTGTGTCACATAAGAACATAAGAGAAGCCACGTTGGATCAGGCCAATGGCCCATCCAGTCCAACACTCTGTGGCACACATTGGCCAAACCCCAGGTGCCATCAGGATGTCCACCAGTGGAGCCAGGACAGTAGAAGCCCTCCCACTGTTGCCCCACCAAGCACCAAGAATATAGAGCATCACTGCCGAGACATAAGAACATAAGAGAAGCCACATTGGATCAGGCCAATGGCCCATCCAGTCCAACATTCTGTGTCACATAAGAACATAAGAGAAGCCATATAGGATCAGGCCAATGGCCCATCCAGTCCAACACTCTGTGTCACATAAGAACATAAGAGAAGCCTTGTTGGATCAGGTCAATGTCCCATCCAGTCCAATACTCTGTGTCACACCGTGGCCAAAAAACCGCAAGTGCCATCAGGAGGTCCACCAGTGGGGCTAGAAGCCCTCTCACTATGCCCTCCCCAAGCACCAAGAATACAGAGCATCACTGCCCAAGACAGAGAGTTCCATCAATATGCTGTAGCTAATAACCACTGATGGACCTCTGCTCCAGATGTTTATCCAGTCTTGGAGTCGTGGCAGATAACTCACTGAAAATGTTGGCATGTACGGCAATAAGAAAAGGCAAATGCCATGGTGGGGATGATTAGAAAAGGGATTGGAAACAAATCAGCTGGTATCTGATCTAACACAGCCTAATCCAACATGGCTTCTCTGCTGTTCTCTCAGAGAGTCCGTTGGAAAGTTACACCTCTTGTAGGGCGTTCTTCGTAGCCTCCCTTCTATATAAACATCCCTTCCCGCTGTGTAAATACTGTTTTGTTCCATTGCATCTGTATAATTTTTTGCTCATGATACATATTGTGACAAACAGTTGAAGCTGGGATTAATGAACAATAATCTAGTTGTGTACAAAAGAACATATGGTTGGGAGGGGAGGAAAAAAAATAACCATTTAATTATCGGAGTGCCTTGTGGGAGTTTATTTCACAGAACCTCCATAATTATGTTGACAACTATTTGACAATAGGGCTTTTTTTTTGTTCTCAGAGTTATTTCTTTGTGGAGACTCAGATTCTTCAAAGAGTGGAAGAAAAAGGGTACGATGAGGGTTTTGTTTCTTGAAATTTGCTTGGGATGAATTGATGAGAAATGATGTTATTTTTTCCCCCCACTCACACAACATGTGTTCTTTTTTAGAGGTTCAAAAGCTGCAGATTGATGAATAATGCAAAAGAGGATGTTATAGCTCCTTTCTTGGGTGTTATTAGAATGTTTGCCTGCAACAGAACAGCAGTTTTCGAATTCCTCAAATGGTGAAGAAGAAGAAGAAGACTGCAGATTTATACCCCGCCCTTCTCTCTGAATCAGACTCAGAGTGGCTTACAATCTCCTATATCTTCTCCTCCCACTACAGACACCCTGTGAGGTGGGTGGGGCTGAGAGGGCTCTCACAGCAGCTGCCCTTTCAAGGACAACCTCTGCCAGAGCTACGGCTGACCCAAGGCCATTCCAGCAGCTGAAAGTGGAGGAGTGGGGAATCAAACCCGGTTCTCCAAGATAAGAGTCCGCACACTTCACCACTACACCAAACTGGCTGTTGAACACAAGGACCAAACTGGAACACAAGGATCAAACTGAACAAGCACAGTCAAAACACATAAAAATTAACCCCCTCCCATTGAATTAAGAGCCCCATGGCGCAGAGTGGTAAAGCTGCAGTATCGCAGTCGGACCCCTCTGCTCACGACCTGAGTTCGATCCCCGCGGAAGCTGGTTCAGGTAGCCAGCTTGAGGTTGACTCAGCCTTCCATCCTTCCGAGGTCGGTAAAATGAGTACCCGGCTTGCTGGGGGGGGCGGAATGTAATGACCGGGGGAGGCAATGGCAAACCACCCCGTAAAAAGGTCTGCCGTGAAAACATTGTCACCCAGAGTCAAAAACGACTGGTGCTTGCACAAGGGACCTTTCCTTTTCCTTTTTCCATCAAATGCATGAATTCTTCCTCCACTATTTTAACCTGATTGCCCTCTTCCTGTCTCAGCACCTGGATAAGATCTTAACTGAAGTTTCCCTAGAAGCTGAAATACCTACACTGGGGGTGTCAAATGTCTGCCCCTCAGGCCAGAACCCACCCACTCAGGGCTTTAATCAGTCCCCCTGGACTTTTACTCCCCCTCCTACCCTCAACCATTTGAAGCTTTGAGGCTGACGAAGTTCCCAGCTCTTTCAGTTCCCTGCCTTTTCTGCCTCGTCTTTGCAGACTGGAGCAAAAACCAAAGCTGCAAGGAAAATATGGAATGGGGTTTTCCATTAAGGTCTCTGTGCCCAGATAGATAGGGCCCAGAGACCTCATGGAAAATCCACTTCACATTTTCCTTGCAACTTTGTCTGTGCTGCAGTGTCTTAGCAGTCCTATATCGAGAGCTGAAGCTGGAGTTGTGTGCTTGCAAATAAGGGTTGATGCTTTGAGTCAGCTTGTCTCTGCTCAGTGGACCTTAGAACTGGTGCTTAGTGAGTATTCTAACTTGGGAACCCACAGCAAAAGGAGGATATTACACCGGAGAGCCATTGCCAATCTGAGTAGACCTTGCCATGCCATTTCATGGTTTTCCAGGCTCAGACCATTTCATATTTTTAGTTTCTGTTGTGGTCCTTGTGCATTTTCTTGATGTTTTATTTTACAGATTGCAATGCCAAATCCCCACTATTCCCCCCAGCTTTCCATTTTAAACAAAATATTGCAAGAGTTTTAAGCATGCTTGCATTTTAATTTTAAAACGAATACCTTTACTTGTGTTTGTTTGCGTCCTTTATAGGAAGAAGAAGAAGACCACAGACTTATACCCCGTCCTTCTCTCTGAATCAGAGTCTCAGAGCGGCTTACAATCTCCTTTATCTCCTTCCCCCACAACAGACAGCCTGTGAGGTGAGTGGGGCTGAGAGGGCTCTCCCAGCAGTTGCCCTTTCAAGGACAACTCCCTGTAAGAGCTATGGCTGACCAAGGCCATTCCAGCAGCTGCAAGTGGAGGAGTGGGAAATCAAACCCGGTTCTCCCAGATAAGAGTCCGCACACTTAACCACTACACCAAACTGGCTCTCCGATAATTCCTAACCAGGTGTGACTGCAATTCCCAAACAGGTGTGGCTACAACTGGACCGCTGCTTCCATGCACTTTCACAATGAATCCTTCCTCAGGCTGAATCTGATATAAATGAGACCTTGTTGGGCCAAGCCAGACCGGGCCTTGTATGTACCTATTTAAGATTAGGTAGCAGAGATGGAAGAAGAAGAAGAAGAAGAAGAAGAAGAAGAAGAAGAAGAAGAAGAAGAAGAAGAAGAAGAAGAAGAAGAAGAAGAAGAAGAAGAAGAAGAAGAAGAAGAAGAAGAAGAAGAAGAATTGCAGATTGATACCCGCCCTTCTCCCTGAATCAGAGACTCAGAGTGGCTTACAACCTCTATATCTTCTCCCCCCATGACAGACACCCTGTGAGGTGGGCAGGGCTGAGAGGGCTCTCACAGAAGCTGCCCTTTCAAGGACAACCTCTGCCAGAGCTATGGCTGACCCAAGGCCATTCCAGCGGGTGCAAGTGGAGGAGTGGGGAATCAAATCCGGTTTTCCCAGATAAGAGTCAGCACACTTAACCACTACACCAAACCAGCTCTTTCAGATTATGTTTTATGACACATGGCCCGCCCCTCCCCAAAGTCCCATATGTGTCATATTTGGCCCTCCTAACAAATGAGTTTGACGTCCCCAACCTAAACTGTGGCTATCATGCTTTGAACATACCATGAGTAGACAAGGCTCACCAGAAATGACAATAATGCCAGGAAAACCCAAAAGCAGCAGGAAAAGAGGGAGACCCAACAGGAGGCCATGATGACCCTCCATTTGCATGATCCGAGCAAGGCCATTAAGGAACAGGATGTTTTATAGGATATTCATTCATAGGACCACCATAAATTGCAAGGGACTTGATGGCCCTTAACACACTCACATAGCATCTGGATCTGAATTATCTGCTCCCCGGTTCCATCTGTAATTGACCTCTCTTTGATCCTTAGTAGGGATTAGAACTGATAAAAGGAAGTCCTTCTTCACCCAAAGGGTGATTAACACAAGGAATTCACTGCCACAGGAGGCGGTGGCAGCTGCAAGCATAGACAGCTTCAAGAGGAGACTGGATAAACATATGGAGCAGAGGTCCATCAGTGGCAATTTGTCACAGTGTATTGACGGAACTCTCTGTCTGGGACAAGGATGCTCTGTATTCTTGGTGCCTGGGGGGCACAGTGGGAGGGTTTCTAGTGTCCTGGCCCCAGTGATGGACCTCCTGATGGTACCTGGGGTATTTTGGCCACTGTGCGACACAGGGTGTTGGATTGGATGGGCCATTAGCCTGATCCAACGTGGCTTCTCTTATGTTGTTATGTTCTTATAACTTCTTTTTGAGGCTTGTCTATCATGGGTAAATTGCCGATCTTCCATTGGTGAAATCCCATCTCAAGTTCTCCTTTCACAAGAGATCTTTCTACTTTGTTCCTATTCAATCCATCTATAATTGCTGGCATTAAGGTAAAGGTAGTCCCCTGTGCAAGCACCAGTCATTTCTGAGTCTGGGGTGATGTCGCATCATGACGTTTTCACGGCAGACTTTTTACAGGGTGGTTTGCCATTGTCTTCCCCAGTCAGCTACATTTTTCAGCCCAGCAAGTTGTGTACTCATTTTACTCACCTCAGAAGGATGGAAGACTGAGTCAAGCTGGAGCCAGCTACCTGAACCCAGTTTCCGCCGAGATTGAACTCAGGTCATGAGCAGAGTTTGGATTGCAGTACTGCAGCTTTACCACTCTGTGCCACGAACCTTATAAGCAAGCATTTCTGCTGCCAAGGTATCACAAATCATGCCCCCCAGCTCAGGTTCCCAACTCTGATTTCGAAAATTCCTAGCAAATCAGCTGTTTCATCCAGGTGGGGTTGTCAGCTCCCAACAGGATCTCCTAGTTCAGGGTGATGAGAACCAGAGAGGATTGTGAGGAACTCCAAAGGGATCTGTTGAGGCTGGGTGAGTGGGCGTCAACGTGGCAGATGCGGTTCAATGTGGCCAAGCGCAAAGTAATGCACATTGGGGCCAAGAATCCCAGCTACAAATACAAGTTGATGGGGTGTGAACTGGCAGAGACTGACCAAGAGAGAGATCTTGGGGTCATGGTAGATAACTCACTGAAAATGTCAAGACAGTGTGCGTCTGCAATAAAAAAGGCCAACGCCATGCTGGGAATTATTAGGAAGGGAATTGAAAACAAATCAGCCAGTATCATAATGCCCCTGTATAAATCGATGGTGCGGTCTCATTTGGAGTACTGTGTGCAGTTCTGGTCGCCGCACCTCAAAAAGGATATTATAGCATTGGAGAAAGTTCAGAGAAGGGCAACTAGAATGATTAAAGGGCTGGAGCACTTTCCCTATGAAGAAAGGTTGAAACACTTGGGACTCTTTAGCTTGGAGAAATGTCGACTGCGGGGTGACATGATAGAGGTTTACAAGATAATGCATGGGATGGAGAAAGTAGAGAAAGAAGTACTTTTCTCCCTTTCTCACAATACAAGAACTCGTGGGCATTCGATGAAATTGCTGAGCAGAAAGGTTAAAACGAATAAAAGGAAGTACTTCTTCACCCAAAGGGTGATTAACATGTGGAATTCACTGCCACAGGAGGTGGTGGCGGCCACAAGTATAGCCACCTTCAAGAGGGGTTTAGATAAAAATATGGAGCACAGGTCCATCAGTGGCTATTAGCCACAGTGTATGTGTGTATATAAAATTTGTTGCCACTGTGTGACACAGAGTGTTGGACTTGATGGGCCGTTGGCCTGATCCAACATGGCTTCTCTTATGTTCTTATGGCTGTCATCTGTGTCCTTCTCCCTCTCTCTTGCTTCCTTCTGCATCACAGCTTGCTTTGCATGGCTTGCTCAATTGCACAGGAGCTACAGAGCGAAACCTCTATTTCTCCATTGGTTGAGGCT
This sequence comes from Heteronotia binoei, assembly GCF_032191835.1. Lineage (NCBI taxonomy): Eukaryota > Metazoa > Chordata > Lepidosauria > Squamata > Gekkonidae > Heteronotia > Heteronotia binoei. Next base: position 174,002,434 of record NC_083226.1, read on the forward strand.
CCTCCCTTGGGGAGGAAGGAGTGGTGGAAGAGCTTGCTTTGCCAGGCTCTCCCAATCGCACAGCAGAGCTACTGAGCCAAGCCTCTTTTCCTTCTATTGGCTGATCCCCCCCACAGTCCCCTGGGGAAGGAAGAAAAGAGCCAGAGTTTCCTTTGCCCAGTTCCCTGGATTCCATGAGAGAAATACAAAGAAGAAAGAAAGAAAGAAAGAAAGAAAGAAAGAAAGAAAGAAAGAAAGAAAGAAAGAAAGAAAGAAAGAAAGAAAGAAAGAAAGAAAGAAAGAAAGAAAGAAAGAAAGAAAGAAAGAAAGAAAGAAAGAAAGAAAGAAAGACTTCACTGTCTGTTGTTTTGCCTTTATGAAGATTTAGTTGGCAAAGTAACAGCACCCGACGGACAAAGAGAGAAATCTTATGCAACCCTAACTTAGATGTCTGTAACTCTGCATTATTATAATCTTTCCTGCCAATTTTTCCTCCGTTTTCTATCTCATATTTTCTTCTTCTTCTTCCCTCCCCCCACTTCTTCTGTGTCTCTGTACTGGGCTTTGAAATAGCTCATTTGCTACAACCTTCCCTTCAAATCCCCGTTGAAAATACGAAGCGGGGCCGTCGTATCCTGTAAAATGCTCCATACAATTGCAGCAATTGATATTAACCTTTTGGAAATATTTCGGTTGCATCGTTCCGAATTAGTGATCTCGGAAAGCCTCGCTAATATATTTGCATCTTGGAGTTTGTGTGTGTTTTAGCTTAAATTTTTGCCAAGGTCACACGGGGGAGGCCGTTTGCCTTTTATGATGCAAATCAGAGGGGCTCCCCCCCCCCACACACCTGGCTGGCTCCACAATAAATAAAGAAGCCTGTTAAATATACAACTCTCATTTTGAAAGGCTGAAGGTCATCCAGGAGTCTTTCGATGGCAGCCGGAAGAGAGATTGATCTCTTAATGAATGTTTGCATTCGGTTGCTTTCCATCTGGTCTCTGACTTTTCAGTTTTCTCTGTAGAGTCTGTGTGGTGAAGTGGCGAAGTGTGCAGACTCTTATCTGGGAGAACCGGGTTTGATTCCCCACTCCTCCACTTGCACCTGCTGGAATGGCCTTGGGTCAGCCATAGCTCTGGAAGAGGTTGTCCTTGAAAGGGCAGCTGCTGTGAGAGCCCTCTCCAGCCCCACCCACCTCACAGGGTGTCTATTGTGGGGGAGGAAGGTAAAGGAGATTGTGAGCCGCTCTGAGACTCTTCGGAGTGGAGGGCGGGATATAAATCCAATATCTTCATCTACCTCACAGGGTGTCTGTTGTGGGGGAGGAAGGTAAAGGAGATTGTGAGCCGCTCTAAGACTCTGATTCAGAGAGAAGGGCGGGGTATAAATCTGCAGTCTTCTTCTCCTCCTCTGGGGTTGCCAGGTCCAACTCAAGGAATATCTGGGGACTTTGGGGGTGGAGCCAGGAGACTTGGGGGTGGAGCCAGGAACAGTGCCAGCCCTAGGGTGCAGGGCACCCCAGACAGGCTCCCTGCCTGACACCCCGGTGCCACTTCCCACCCCCTCCTCCGCAGTGCTACGCCCCGTCGCCCGCCCCCCTCCCTCTTCCCCTCCCCCCAAAGTGCAATGAGGCTGGGCCCTACTGACTTTGAGGCCTCCAGCATCTATGTATTTTTATAAGCTTTGTGGGGGGACGGAGTCTGGTGGAAGGGAAGGGAGGGGTCTGTCAGTGGCTGATGGTAGCAGCAGCAAACTTTGGGGGCAGAGCACAACAGAAGGGAAGGGGGCGGGCAGTGACTGGCAGCAGTGGTCCCTATGAAGAAAGGTTGAAACGCTTGGGGCTCTTTAGCTTGGAGAAACGTCGACTGCAGGGTAACATGATAGAGGTTTACAAGATAATGCATGGGATGGAGAAAGCAGAGAAAGAAGTCCTTTTCTCCCTTTCTCACAATACAAGAACTCGTGGGCATTCGATGAAATTGCTGAGCAGACAGGTTAAAACGGATAAAAGGAAGTACTTCTTCACCCAAAGGGTGATTAACATGTGGAATTCACTGCCACAGGAGGTGGTGGCGGCCACAAGCATAGCCACCTTCAAGAGGGGGTTAGATAAAAATATGCCACTGTGTGACACAGAGTGTTGGACTGGATGGGCCATTGGCCTGATCCAACATGGCTTCTCTTATGTTCTTATGTGACACAGAGTGTTGGACTGGATGGGCCACTGGCCTGATACAACAGGGCTTCTCTTATGTTCTTATGTGACACAGAGTGTTGGACTGGATGGGCCACTGGCCTGATCCAACACGGCTTCTCTTCTGTTCTTATCTGACACAGAGGGTTGGACTGGATGGGCCACTGGCCTGATCCAACAGGGCTTCTCTTATGTTCTTATGTGACACAGAGTGTTGGACTGGATGGGTCACTGGCCTGATCCAACAGGGCTTCTCTTATGTTCTTATGTGACACAGAGTGTTGGACTAGATGGGCCACTGGCCTGATCCAACAGGGCTTCTCTTATGTTCTTATGGGACACAGAGTGTTGGACTGGATGGGCCACTGGCCTGATCCAACAGGGCTTCTCTTATGTTCTTATGTGACACAGAGTGTTGGACTAGATGGGCCACTGGCCTGATCCAACAGGGCTTCTCTTATGTTCTTATGTGACACAGAGGGTTGGACTGGATGGGCCATTGGCCTGATCCAACATGTCTTCTCTTATGTGGTGGCGGCGAGCTTAAGGGGTGGGTGGAGCATGGTGGAAGGGAAAGGAGAGGCCTGCTGGTGACTGGCAGCAGTGGAGATGGGGTGAGGGAGAGAGAAGCAAACTAGGCTGTTGTCTTGGGCACTGGGAGGAGGGAGCCAATTCAGCGCCCCCCTCCTGGTGCCCTAGGCTACCGCCTAGTTTGCCTAGTGAGCAAACTGGCCCTGGCCAGAAGCAAGATTGTGACAATTGCAATTGAATTCTGAAGGGAGTTCTGGCCATCCCATATTAAGGGACAGTGTTCCATTTCAATGCTTTCCCTCCGCTGAAATAACGAAGGATGAGGTACCTTCTTTGGGGCTCATAGGACTGGACCCCCAAACTTTTTGAAACTTAGGGAGCGTTTTGAGGAGAGGCACCGGACGCTATGCTGAGAATTTGGTGCCTCTACCTCTAACAATTGCCCCCCGAGAGCCCCCAATACCCACAGATTCTCCCTAGGGTATAATGGAGTGCCCAGCTTTCTGATAACCCTGAAGTGGGGGGAGGGCTTCCAAACTGGGGGATATCCTGCCCACAAGGGGGGATTGGCAACCCTAATTTTCTCAGATCCTACGAACAGCTGCATGGAGCCCATTTGTCGCAACCGCACACCCCGAGCAAAGGGGAAAAACCAAGAGAGTCGACTGTTTTGTATGCTTGGAGATTTTTTAAAACCACACTAATTGCAGGGGTGGCCAAACTGTGGCTCAGGGGTCACATGAAGCCGTTTCACACATATTGTGTGGCTCTTGAAACCCCCACTGCCCTGCCGACCAGCTTGGAGAAGGCATTTAAAGTTAAAGTTGCTTTCTTTCCACCTCTCCTCCCTCTGTTTTCCTTCCTGCCTGATTGTTTTTACTTATTTATTTATTGGATTTATATCCCGCCCTCCCCACCAAAGCAGGCTCAGGGTGGCTCACAGCAAGTACCAAAACAATAAAACAACAGATAAACACTAGGATTTAACAATTAGGACAGATTAAGTAATAGCCATTAAGATCATTTTAAACAATTGTAAAACAATTCTGGTACTAACATAGTCGTTCCAATGCATTCAGCAATGTTGGGCATCCTCTTACACTATTATTCAGTTGAAGGCGAGTCGAAAGAGTGCTGTTTTACAGGCCTTGCGGAACTGGGCAAGTTCCCACAGGGCCCTTACTTAGGGTGACCATAATGTCTGAAGGCCAGCCAGGGACACTAGGGGGGGGGGAAGGGGGTGCGCGCTTCCGGTGATGTCATGCCACCACCGGAAACAGGAAGTGGCATCACTTCCTGTGACATCATTTCCCCCGCGTCACCTGCCGGAAACAGGAAGTGACGTCACTTCCGGTGACGTCACTTCCGGTGATGTCACGCCACCACCGGAAACAGGAAGTGGCATCACTTCCTGTGACATCATTTCCCCCGCGTCACCTGCCGGAAACAGGAAGTGACGTCACTTCCGGTGACGTCACTTCCGGTGATGTCATGCCACCACTGGAAACAGGAAGTGGCATCACTTCCTGTGACATCATTTCCCCCGCGTCACCTGCCGGAAACAGGAAGTGATGTCACTTCCGGTGACGTCACTTCCGGTGATGTCATGCCACCACCGGAAACAGGAAGTGGCATCACTTCCTGTGACATCATTTCCCCCGCGTCACCTGCCGGAAACAGGAAGTGACTTCACAGCACTTCCTGTGACGTCCCCAAAAATCCTGGAGGGCTTCCAGCGACCAGCGGAGGCCACGGAGAGGCCTCCACCACTGCCGCCGGGCCCCGCGCGCGGGCGGGGAAGGCGGGGAGTGAGGGTGGGAGCGTCCCTGCGCAGGCGCAGGGACGCTCCCTCCCTCACTCCCCGCCTTCCCCGCCCGCGCCCGCGGCCCACCGGCTCCGGGGCTGCCTAAACCGGGACCTTTAATGGTCCCGGTATAGGCAGCCCGGGATCCGGGATTTTGTGGCCAGATCCGGGAATGTCCCGGGAGACCGGGACGGTCTGGCCACCCTACCCTTACTTCTTCCGGGAGTTAGTTCCACCAGTAGAGAAGGCCCTCTCTGTAGCCGACTTCAATCTCGCCTCGCTCAGCCCAGGAACTGACAGTAAATTCTGCGTCCCAGATCTATTGCGATTTTACTGGTTGTGAGCCGCTGTGCGCTTGCCCCGACAGGGAGGGTGGGATATAAATCTAATAAACCTATAAACCTAGAATCATAGAGTTGGAAGGGACCTCCAGGGTCATCTAGTCCAACCCCCTGCACAATGCAGGAAACTCACAAATACCTTCCCCTAAATTCACCTAAACCAACCAACCAACCTACCTTCCTTCCTTCCTTCCTTCCTTCCTTCCTTCCTTCCTTCCTTCCTTCCTTGAGTCAGTTTGGTGTAGTGGTTAAGTGTATGGACTCTTATCTGGAAGAACCAGGTTTGATTCCCCACTCCTCCACTTGCGGCTTCTGGAATGGCCTTGGGTTTGCCATAGCTCTTACAAGAGTTGCCCTTGAAAGGGAAGCTGCTGGGAGAACCCTCTCAGCCCCACCCACCTCACAGGGTGTCTGTTGTAGAGGAAGAAGATAAAGGAGACTGTAAGCCACTCTGAGATTCTGATTCAGAAAGAAGGGCGGGGTATAAATCTATGGTCTCCTTCCTCCCTCCCTCCCTCCCTCCCTCCCTCCCTCCCTTCCTTCCTTCCTTCCTTCCTTCCTTCCTTCCTTCCTTCCTTCCTTCCTTCCTTCCTTCCTTCCTCCCTCCCTCCCTCCCTCCCCTGTCTTGCAGCTCTCAAACTTCTGACGTTCCTGTCTTGCATCTCTCAAACATCTGATGTTTGCACTATGTGGCTCTTACATTAAGCAAGTTTGGCCACCCCTGCTAATTGGAGCCCAAATAGAAGGAACTTGGTCCTCAGCCATCCTGGGTCTTGCATGGCAGAGAAAGAAATAGGATTAAAATTGGATAAACAAATAAATAAACACACACGCAAATAAACAAACCAACAAAGCACGTCGGATCCTTGTTTAGCCTCAAAGGCAATTTCCTATGATTCCCTGGAGGCCATGAGAAATAAATTGGTTAGAATTGACACACTCAAAGGTCGCTGGCATTGCGGCTGATTGACAGGCCAGTTCCAAGTTCAGGAGCATCTTCTCCCCCGCCCCCTCCCCTTCTACTCTTTAAGCAGTTCTGTCTTTTTCGTGCAACTTCCCTTTGAAATTATACAAATCAGACAGGAATGCATTGAAAGGAAATGGCTTTATAAGAGACGGCGAGTGTTAAATATTCCATTAAAAGGTGCATTATGCTGGCATAAAAGGAGGGGAGTTTCTCTTAGAGTGTATTTCTTCGGTGGGTTTATTGCCCGGAAGTGCCGAAAACAGACGGATGATTTATGTTATCAGCCCCCATTCTTATACTTTGCAGTTGGGTGCACAAGAAACACAAAGCAGAGAGGGTGATGTCTTGGGCAGGGATTGATTGGGCGGCGGAGTGCTCCGGGGAGCGTGGGAGAGTTCTTTCAGACGTCAAACGCAGAAGAAGAAAGGAAAGCGCCCTGTTCAGTCCCACAGACATTAGCTCAATGCTCCCTGCTACGACCCTGGAAGGTGGATCAGTATTATAAGCGTCCCTTTGTTTGCAGATGGGAAGGTGAGCCCATGAGGCTGGCGATTGCTTCACACCGAGGAAATCAAATAGGGTTGGCCAAGTCCAATTCAAAAAATATCTGGGGACTTTGGGGGTGGAGCCAGGAGACACTGGGGGCGGGGCCAGGAGCAAGAGTGTGACAAGCATGACTGAACTCCAAAGGGAGTTCTAGCCATCACATTTCAAGGGACCGCACAAATGTCTTAGAAATAATGAAGGATAGGGGCACCTTCTTTTGGGGCTTATAGAATTGGACCCCCTGGTCCAATTCTTTTGAAACTTTGTGGGTATTTTGGGGAGAAGCACTGGATGATCTGCTGAAAATGTGGTGCCTCTATCTCAAAAAACAGCCCCCCCCCCAGAGCCCTGTGGATCCCCATTATACCTTATGGGAATTGGTGTCCATAGGGAATAATGGAGTGCCCAGCAAACATTTCCCTCCCCCCTCACTTTCAGATTGCCCTGAAGTGGGGGGAGGGCCTCCAAACTGGGGGATCCCCTGCCCCCACCTGGCAACCCTAAAGTCAAACCAGAGAACTCACGTATGAGTAAGGCATATGACTATTAAACACTCGGTGAGAGTTTCTACTAATGCGTATATTGAAAAACAGTGTTTAGCCACAGTAATATTCACTCATTAATCCAGAACTATTTTGCAGTACATTTTACAAAGGCGATGTGCAATGTTCTTTCTTTCTTTGTAGGAGAAGAAGAAGAAGAAGACGATGACGACATGGGATTTATATTCCGCCCTCCACTCAGAGCGGCTCACACAATCTCCTTTATCTTCCTCCCCTACAACAGACACCCTGTGAGGTAGGTGAGGCTGAGAGAGCTCTCCCAGAAGCTGCCCTTTCAAGGACAACTCCTACAAGACCCATGGCTGACCCAAGGCCGTTCCAGCAGCTGCAAGTGGAGAAGTGGGGAATCAAACCCAGTTCTCCCAAATAAGAGTCCATACGCTTAACCACGACACCAAACTGGCTCTCCGATAATTCCTAACCAGGTGTGACTGCAATTCCCAAACAGGTGTGGCTACAACTGGACCGCTGCTTCCGTCCACTTTCAGAATGAATCCTTCCTCAGGCAGCTCGCCAAAGGATAAAGCATTTCAACTGGCACTGCGCTGTATCCCCAATAGATCTTTTTGTCAAAAGTGACAAAAGGAGAGCCAGTTTGGTGTAGTGGTTAAGTGTGCGGACTCTTATCTGGGAGAACCGGGTTTGATTCCCCACTCCTCCACTTGCACCTGCTGGAACGGCCTTGGGTCAGCCATAGCCCTGGCAGAGGTTGTCCTTGAAAGGGCAGCTGCTGTCAGAGCCCTCTCGGCCCCACCCACCTCACAGGGTGTCTGTTGTGGGGAAGAAGATATAGGATTGTAAGGCACTCTGTGTCTCTGATTTAGGGAGAAGGGCAGGGTATAAATACAGTCTCCTCCACTACATCCAGTTTGGTGTAGTGGTTAAGTGTGCGGACTCTTATCTGGGAGAAGCGGGTTTGATTCCCCACTCCTCCACTTGCACCTGCTAGCATGGCCTTGGGTCAGCCTTAGCTCTGGCAGAGATTGTCCTTGAAAGGGCAGCTGCTGTGAGAGCCCTCTCCAGCCCCACCCACCTCACAGGGTGTCTGTTGTGGGGGAGGAAGGTAAAGGAGATTGTGAGCTGCTCTGAGACTCTTCGGAGTGGAGGGCGGGATATAAATCCAATATCTTCATCTACCTCACAGGGTGTCTGTTGTGGGGGGGGAGGAAGGTAAAGGAGATTGTGAGCCGCTCTGAGACTCTTCAGAGTGGAGGGCGGGATATAAATCCAATATCTTCATCTACCTCACAGGGTGTCTGTTGTGGGGGAGGAAGGTAAAGGAGATTGTGAGCCGCTCTGAGACTCTTCGGAGTGGAGGGCGGGATATAAATCCAATATCTTCATCTACCTCACAGGGTGTTTGTTGTGGGGGAGGAAGGGAAAGGAGATTGTGAGCCGCTCTGAGACTCTTTGGAGTGGAGGGCGGGATATAAATCCACTATCTTCATCTACCTCACAGGGTGTCTGTTGTGGGGGAGGGAGGTAAAGGAGATTGTGAGCCGCTCTGAGACTCTTCGGAGTGGAGGGCGGGATATAAATCCACTATCTTCATCTACCTCACAGGGTGTCTGTTGTGGGGGAGGAAGGGAAAGGAGATTGTGAGCCGCTCTGAGACTCTTCGGAATGGAGGGCGGGATATAAATCCACTATCTTCATCTACCTCACAGGGTGTCTGTTGTGGGGGAGGGAAGTAAAGGAGATTGTGAGCCGCTCTGAGTCTTTTCGGAGGAGGGCGGGATATAAATCCAATATCTTCTTCTTCTTCTAGCACAGCTCCGCACTTCTCTCGTCCTGGGCTTCTCTTGAAAGGGCCCTGAGATGTGACAAACAAACAAAGAATCCTAGAATCATCGAGTTGGAAGGGACCTCCAGGGTCATCTAGTTCAACCCCCTGCACAATGCAGGAAACCCACAAAGACCTACCCCAAATTCACAAGATCGCGGAGTGGTGCCACAGCATGGGCATAATCTAGATCAGGTCCTTGCAGCAATCTCTTTTTTATATAAAAAAAAATAGGTGGAATTGTTTCTCTAACATGGCATTGAGAGCCACAGGTTGGACCCGTCCCCACGGCCACATATAGCTTGGTTCCCCGATTACAAGCCTGTGCAACAATTGCTACTCCGTAGCTCCTTCCATTCTCATGCTGATCTTTGTCACGACCTATGGATTTATGCCACACTATTTTCTGCATCCATTACTATGTCAAGGTAATGAATGGTACAAGGCATTTGCATATCCGGGATGAATAGCAAATTGTATCAGGAAGCCATTATGGGGGTCTCACAATCATGGTAAATCTCACCCTCCCTTTCCTGCATTCCGAACCACCAATCACTCCCTTTCCACCATCCATTCAACCACTGAGTCATTCAGGATAGGTCAACGGGGTCAACCAATCCGACGAGAGCATACTGGAAGACGTCAACTCCTTGCAGCTCGATAATTCACTCCCGTTAATTCCCAGACCCTCGTTCTCTTGACAAATGAGCGCGGAAAATGGCACGAAATTAATCGGCAACACTTTATTATAAGTGACAAATGGTTATTAATTTCTACGAGGCTCATTACAATAACATTAATCATGGCAAAACCCTTTTTTTTTTTTTTGGCCCATTCGTGCAGCCATGAAGATGCCATTCCGCAAGAATCCCGATCTGATTTTGCATTAATAAATGTCCACTTGCTTTAACGCCTACCTCCATTAATCAGATTTCTCTGACAGAAGTTGGAACAAAGAGGAAGGGTTTTTTTTTTTAAAAAAAAAAACACCCTGCTAATAAGGTCATGATTCAGACCCACATTAACTGTGGGTAAGTCTATTGATTTCAGCAGGGTTACTGGCAGCGAATTCTTAGAATCATAGAATCATAGAGTTGGAAGGGACTTCCAGGGTCATCTAATCCAACCTCCTGCACAATGCAGGAGACTCACAAATATCTCCCCCTAAATTCACAGAATCTTCATCACTGTCAGATGGCCATCCAGCCTCTGTTTAAAAACCTCCAAGGAAGGAGACCCCACCACCTCCCGAGGAAGCCTGTTCCACTGAGGAACCGCTCTAACCATCAGGAAGTTCTTCCTAATGTTGAGCCGGAAACTCTTTTGATGTAATTTCAACCCGTTGGTTCTGGTTCTACCTTCTGGGGCCACAGAAAACAATTCCACATCATCCTCTATATGACAGCCCTTCAAATACTTGAAGATGGTGGTCATATCACCTCTCATCCGTCTCCTCTCCAGGCTAAACATCCCCAGCTCCTTCAACCTTTCCTCATAGGACTTGGTCTCCAGACCCCTCACCATCCTCGTCACTCTCCTCTGGACCCGTTCCAGCTTGTCTGTATCCTTCTTAAAATGTGGTGCCCAAAACTGAACACAATATTCCAGGTGAGGTCTTAACAGAGCAGAGTAAAGCTATACCATCACTTCACGTGATCTGGATACTATACTTCTGTTGATACAGCCCAAAATTGATCCACTAAGACCCCTAGATCCTTTTCGCACATACTACTGCTAAGACAAGTCTCCCCCATCCTATAACCATGTATTGGATCTTTCCTACCTAAATGCAGAACTTGACATTTCTCCCTGTTAAAATTCATTTTATTGGTTTTAGCCCAATTTTCCAGCCTGTCAAGGTCATCCTGTATCCTGTTTCTGTCTTCTACTGTATTTGCAACCCCTCCCAATTTAGTATCATCTGCAAATTTCATAAGCATTCCCTCTATTCCTTCATCCAAATAATTTATAAAGAAGTTGAACAATATAGGCCTCAGGACAGATCCTTGAGGCACTCCACTTGTCACTCCTCTCCAAGAAGATGAGGATGTTTCATGAGATAAACAGCCAATATCCCTTATTTGAGTATGTCATTATAAAACATTATTCTGATACACTATTATTAAAGAGAAATACATTGGAATACTGTGGATGTATAGTTATACTCACTGAGAATGGGTTTAACATATGCAATGAGATTAAAAAAAAAACCCAATATCTCTGTTCAGTCCTGGGGAGGTGTTTGTTCCAAGTTTCTTTTTGTGTTTTAACAATTTATTAATAACATATGGTTACAATATTTATTTATCTTTTTCTTATACTAACCATATGATATTCCCCCCCCCTCCCTCCAATATTGACTTCCCCGAAGTTATAAATTTAAGTTTCATTATAAAGGTACCATTAATCTATCAAAATATAATACTTTGGATTAATACTAAAAAATTGTCCAATGTCTTTTTACGTTCCACTCTTTCTGCATATATCCTTTGAATTTCTTCCACTCCTTTTTGAATAAGTCTAAGTCATAGTTTCTTAACGTTTTAGTTAATTTATCCATCTCACTCCTTGTTTGTTCCAAGTTTCATAATATTTTGTAATTCAGCAATTTCTCTCTCCATTCTGTTCTTGAAGTTCCTTTGCAGTAAAACAGCTACTTTGAGGTCACCCATGGAATGCTCTGGAAGGATAAAGTTAAACAAATTCTTGTTGGAGTGCAGCCCCTTATTTCATGAACATGCCATGTAGATGGATCCAGGCGGGCGGCCGTGTTGGTCTGAAGCAACTAAGTTGGATTCCGGTAGCACTTTTAAGACTAACAAAATTCTATTGAGAATGTAAGCTTTCACGTGCTAGACAATGAAATGGGGGACAGTTAGCAGTGCTGCATACGTATTTTATCTTTCTGTGCAGAGAAACTATGAAGAGTTTTAATGAAGACGTGTGTGTAATATTTATTTACGTCTTGCGGCTCTCAAACATATGACATTTATTCTACGGGGCTCGTACACTATGCAAGTTTGGCCACCCCTGTTATATCCAAAGAGATCTACATTCTGACCAGTATCTGATGAAGAGAGCTTTGAGTCTCAACTAGGGTTAACATGTACCTTCATCACCTGGATGGAGGTATCGGGGGGTGTTCCTGGACACGCCCCCCATGCAATGATGTCACCCAGAAGTGACATCATCACATTGAGGAGGTTGCACAGTAATGTTCTGGTTTGGGGGCAAAACTCTATGGTTAAAACCAGCTTCAAACCATAGAGCTTTGTCCTCAAACCAGAGCACCACTGCGCAGCATCTTCGGCATGATGGCATCACTGTTGGGCAACGTCATTGCATTGGGGACGTCGTGCAGTGATGTTGCTATTCGGGGTGCTGACTGGCAGTGTAGAGAAGCCCTGAAAACTGGGGGGGGGGAATCTGTTAGAAATATGTTGCGTTTAGCAGAGTAACCTACAATAACAGCCAGGCACACAATTTAGCTTAAAAACAAATTAAGTTTACTTTATCAAAGATTTCAGGTTTTCACGGCTGGCATCATCATTAGGGTTTGTAGAATCTTTCGGGCTCAAGTGCCGTGTTCTACTGGAGAAAGTTTTTCTTCCAGATGTTTCGTTCTCGGCTGCGGAGAACTTCCTCAGTGGCGTTGCAGCCGGAGCAGGCGCTCTGACCTTCTTGGCTGCTGTACATTGAGTGAGGCCAGGGCTGCTGGAGAGCTGCTATTTCTAGGCTGGAGGGGGTGTGGTGAAAGGGCAATAGGTTTGTGGATGTGCCCATTGTTTGGTGGGGCTTCCTGGAAGGGTAGTGATAAGGAAACTGGCTGTTGAATGTGACCATAGTTCTGTGTTAATTGCTGGGAGGGTCTGGAAGAAAAACTTTCTCCAGTAGAACACGGCACTTGAGCCCGAAAGATTCTACAAACCCTAATAAGTTTACTTTACTAGTGAGGGAAGGGAATAACTTGGAGTTCTACAAAACAACAAATATCCTATCTGACTCCTTAACTACATGTTGTCTCTCTTGAGTCTAAACTGCAACTGCGTGGTGATCTGAAGGCTAAAGACAAAGGGCCATAAATGATACCTAATGCTTTCCCTCAGACCACCACTCAAATGTATTGACCAGCCAATCAGGGCTCTACCTTACAGGTCACTATGCATATTGACACCTGGCCTCTGGAGGGAAATATGTGCAGACATTCTGATTGGTCCCACCATTGACTGGCTAAACAAAAGCATGCATAAGCAAACAATTAACTCATGACGACAGGAAGTGACATTGCCAAAAGCCCAACAGGATCTCCTGCCAGGATCTGGGGACTGAGAACCCTAGTCTCAGTGTTTATAACCCCCCAAGATTGTTGGTCTCTAAGGTGCTACCAGAGCCCCGTGGCGCAGAGTCGTAACGCTGCGGTACTGCAGTCGGAGCCCTCTGCTCACGAACTGAGTTCGATCCAAGCAGAAGCTGGGTTCAGGTAGCCGGCTCGAGGTTGACTCAGCCTTCCATCCTTCCGAGGTCGGTAAAATGAGTCCCCAGCTTGCTGGGGGGCGGAATGTGTAGATGACCGGGGAAGGCAATGGCAAACCACCCCGTAAAAAGTCTGCCGTGAAAACCTTGTGAAAGCAACGTCACCCAAGAGTCGGAAACGACAGGTGCTTGCACAGGGGGCTACCTTTACCTAACTTTTTAGGTGCTACTGGGTTCAAATCTGATGGAACAGGTGCCTTCCCCCAATGGAAGATTTCTTATCCCGTGGAACTATACGTTTGGATTCAGCTCAATTGAATGAACTAACTCCATTTTTTAATCCTTTGGTTTCGGTGGGAATCCTATTCATGGTTCTTTTCCATGTAATTCAGATAATATTCAGATAACAGTCTCAGCGATTCTCTCGCCTGCCAAATCTCCCTGCAGAATTTCAGACATACTGGAAAAGGTGGTCCAGTTCTATAAACGCATAAATAAAAACTTTGAAATTTCAAAAACCAGCGTCCAGAAAGTGATATCAGCTCCCATGAACTTGGGTAGATGTTTGCTCCACAAGATGATTCTTGCATAAACAGGAAGCAAATAGTCGTAAATCAAAGTGAACAGGAAGTATTCTGTGAAAACAAAATGATTTCTTCGTAACGTTGGTGATGAATGGAAGATGAAAAAATCCAAAGGAGAGGAGGAAGAAGACGACGACGGCAGATCTCCCAGTGAAATGTATTGGAAATCAAGAAAAAATTAAAAGGAATTCAAATTGGAATCTCAGGCCTGCAATAACAAATGGAAGCAAAAATAAATCCAAGAGAAACAAGGAATTAGCAACAGCATTTTATTGGAACTGTCTGGGGCAGTGATGCTCTGTATTCTTGGTGTTTGGGTGTGGGGTGGGCAAAGTGGAAGGGCTTCTAGCCCCACTTGTGAACCTCCTGATGGGTTTTTATTTTTTTTTTGGCCTCTGTGTGACACAGAGTGTTGGACTGGATGGGCCATTGACCTGATCCAACATGGCTTTTCTTATGTTCTTATGAGAAGCAGAGAGTGAGTATAAATGGGCAGTCTTCGCAGTGGAAGACGGTAAGCGGTGGGGTGCCGCAGGGCTCAGTACTGGGTCCCAAGCTCTTTAACTGGTTCATTAATGATCTGGAGTTGGGAGTAAGCAGTGAAGTGGCCAAGTTTGCAGCTGACACTAAATTGTTCAGAGTGGTGAGAACCAGAAAGGATTGTGAGGCACTCCAAAGGGATCTGTCGAGGCTGGGTGAGTGGGCGTCAACATGGCAGATGAGGTTCAATGTGGCCACGTACAAAGTAATGCACATTGGGGCCAAAATCCCAGCTGCAAATACAAGTTGATGGAATGTGAACTGGCAGAGACTGACCAAGGAAGAGATCTTGGGGTCGTGGTAGATAACTCACTGAAAATGCCAAGACAGTGTGCGATTGCAATAAAAAAGGCCAATGCCATGCTGGGAATTATTAGGAAGGGAATTGAAAACAAATCAGCCAGTATCATAATGCCCCTGTATAAATTGATGGTGCGGTCTCATTTGGAATACTGTGTACAATTCTGGTCACCGCACCTCAAAAAGGATATGATAGCATTGGAAAAAGTGCAGAAAAGGGCAACTAGAATGATTAAAGGTTTGGAACACTTTCCCTATGAAGAAAGATTAAAACGCTTGGGACTCTTTAGCTTGGAGAAACGTCGACTGTGGGGTGACATGATAGAGGTTTACAAGATTATGCATGGGATGGAGAAAGTAGAGAAAGTAGTACTTTTCTCCCTTTCTCACAATATAAGAACTCATGGGCACTCAATGAAATTGCTGAGCAGTCAGGTTAAAATGGATAAAAGGATGTACGGTACTTCTTCACCCAAAGGGTAATTAACATGTGGAATTCACTGCCACAGGAGGTGGCGGCGGCTACAAGCATAGCCAGCTTTAAGAGGGGACTGGATAAATATATGGAGCAGAGGTCCATCAGTGGCTATTAGCCACAGTATATATGTGTGTATATATGTACGTGTGTGTGTGTGTACATATATTGGCCACTGTGTGACAGAGTGTTGGACTGGTTGGGCCATTGGTCTGATTCAACATGGCTTCTCTTATGTTCTTAAGAGCAGAGGTCCATCAGTGGCTATTAGCCACAGCATATTGTTGGAACTCTCTGTCTGGGGCAAGTGATGCTCTGTATTCTGGGTGCTTGGGGGGGCAACAGTGGGAGGGCTTCTAGTGTCCTGGCCCCGCTGGTGGACCTCCTGATGGCACCTAGGCTTTTTTGGCCGCTGTGTGACACAGAGTGTTGGACTGGATGGGCCATTGGTCTGATCCAATATGGCTTCTCTTATGTTCTTAAGAGGAAGATGGTCCGGGAGAGAAAAGGGGACAATGGGGGTGGGGAATGGGGAGGCAAGAAAAGAGAGGAGAAGAGAAGAGATTGCACTCCACCCTTCACTTGGAGTCTCAGAGCGGTTTGCAATCTCCTTCCCCTTCTTCTCCCCACCACAGACACCTGGGTGGAGCTGAGAGAGCTCTGACAGAAACTGTTCTTGAAAGGAACAGCTCTGCAAGAGCTTGGGACTGACTCAAGATCGCATCAGTGGTTGCATGTGGAAGAATGGGAAAACAAACCTGGTTCTCCTAGATAAGAGTCTGCATGCTTAACCACTATACCACACTGGTTCTCAACGGCAGGTGGGAAGCAGGCAGTGGGAAAAGTGGGGGACAGTAGAGTTGCACTCTCTGAGGCAGCACAAACCTAATCTGGCATTTTAAATGGCCAAGTTCAGCTCCGAAATGGCTTTGGAGTCCATGGGTCAGACGTATGGATGCCATAACATCTAGTTTGGCCCTGAAACTTGTGCATACGCAACTGCTAGGCTTGCCAATCCCCAGGTCCCAATGGGGGATCTCCCAGTTTGGCAGGCTCTTTCCCACCCCCAGTCAGATGGCCAGTGGGAGGAAGCCCTGCCCCAACAGCCGCCGTGTGCCTTCAAACCCTGGGAGGCTTAAGAAGATGCTGGAAACAGCTAGCTTCTAGAAAGGTGTGTATGCCTTTAAATCTTTGAGCCAGGCTGAATGGGGGGGTGGGTGGGGCTAGCCTGCAGAACAAAGTGCCTGTTGAAGGGGGAGGGAAGAAGCCCAGAACTTCCATTTGTTTTCCAGTCCCTTAAGAAGAAGTTTGCACACTAAAATAGTAACCTCTGGTTTCCCTGTGTTAGTTTGAAAAACTGGGTTGAGTATAGAGCAGTCAACAACTCCCATGGCGAGTAAATTGCCCCAGTGTGCTCTAACTATGTTATTTTGGCTGCTATGTGCGTGTGAGAGAGAACGAGAGAGAGAGAGTAGAAGTGGAAGTGCAACCAGCTGCTGGAGATGTGGAAACGATGACTGTATTCAGGGAAACTGCACTGCCGCATTTTTATTTATTTACTTTAGGAAAAAGGGAAGGTCTCCTGGCTCCACCCCCAAAGTCTCCTAGCCCCACTTCCAAGTTCCACAGGTATTTCCTGAGTTTGACTTGGCATCCCTAGCACCTGTATCCTCTTTTGAGGACCCCAGAAACAAATTCCTAGACTGAACCAAGCACGGCCACAAATCCCCTATGCAACTGTGGCCGGAAACAAGTGTAAGCTGTAATGCAGAGAGATGTTTCCCCACCTTCCAATAAAATATAGGATATAATAAACAGCACTTCTATAAAATGCCAACCCATATTCTGTGAATTACTGCAAGCGGATTTCCTCGTCGTTTGGACCGAGGTAAAGCATCTTGTAACGATGACTGCACCATAAATCCACTTAGCTCTAACTCTCTCTCTTTTTCTTCACTGTGCATAATGTGTCTCATCTTGTTTACTTATTACTCGTGGTTTATTTATTAAACTGCTCGCACAAAGAAGCTATCAACCCCGAAAAGGGTGGGGGCGCGCCGCTGAAGACAAAGGGAAAAGTTTCCTATTGTGTGCAGTGAAGCTGGAGCGGCGCTGAATTATCACACTCGGACATGTTCAAGACGAAAAATGTGGGTTTTGCAGCATGTAAAAAAAGCTTTCCTCACCCCTATTTTCCCTCTTTCAATGATATTTCCCCCCGTCTCTTTGGAATTGTGCTATTTGCTAACTTGATGTTCCTTCTATCTTTATGTTCCTGCTATCTGTTTTCCTACATAATCCCAGCCAGTCAGGGATCACATCATTTAGATGATCAGATGAGAAAAAAAAAATCAGATTTGGCTACATGGTGATGTCAGTTTGGTGTAGCAGTTAAGTGTGCAGACTATAATCTGGGAGAACCAGGTGCGAGCTCCCATTCCTCCACACATGAACCTGCTGAGTGACTTTATGCTCTCTCAAGACCACTCTCAGCTCCACCTACCCCACAAGGTGTCTATTGTGCGGAGAGGAAGGGAAGAAGATGGTAAGCTGCTCTGAGACCCTTGAGTAGGATGTTTAGCCTGGAGAGGAGGCAGCTGAGAGGTGATATGATCACCATCTTCAAGTACTTGAAGGGCTGTCATGTAGAGGATGGTGTGGAATTGTTTTCTGTTGCCCCAGAAGGTAGGACCAGAACCAATGGGTTGAAGTTAAATCAGAAGGGTTTCCGGCTCAACATTAGGAAGAACTTCCTGACCGTTAGAGCGGTTCCTCAGTGGAACAGGTTTCCTCCTTGGGAGGTGGTGGGCTCTCCTTCCTTGGAGGTTTTTAAACAGAGGCTAGATGGCCATCTGACAGCAATGAAGATCCTGTGAATTTAGAGGGAGGTATTTGTGAGTTTCCTGCATTGTGCAGGGGGTTGGACTAGATGACCCTGGACATCCCTTCCAACTCTATGATTCTATGATCACCATCTTCAAGTACTTGAAGGGCTGTCATATGGAGGATGGTGTGGAATTGTTTTCTGTGGCCCCAGAAGGTAGGACCAGAACCAATGGGTTGAAGTTAAATCAGAAGAGTTTCCGGCTCAACATTAGGAAGAACTTCCTGACCGTTAGAGCGGTTCCTCAGTGGAACAGGCTTCCTCCTTGGGAGGTGGTGGGCTCTCCTTCCTTGGAGGTTTTTAAGCAGAGGCTAGATGGCCATCTGACAACAATGAAGATCCTGTGAATTTAGAGGGAGGTATTTGTGAGTTTCCTGCATTGTGCAGGGGGTTGGACTAGATGACCCTGGACATCCCTTCCAACTCTATGATTCTATGATCCCCATCTTCAAGTACTTGAAGGGTTGTCATATAGAGGATGGTGTGGAATTGTTTTCTGTGGCCCCAGAAGGGAGGACCAGAACCAATGGGTTGAAATTAAATCAAAAGAGTTTCCGGCTCAACATTAGGAAGAACTTCCTGACCGTTAGAGCGGTTCCTCAGTGGAACAGGCTTCCTCGGGAGGTGGTGGGCTCTCCTTCCTTGGAGGTTTTTAAACAGAGGCTAGATGGCCATCTGACAGTGATGAAGATCCTGTGAATTTGGGGTAGGTATTTGTGGGTTTCCTGCATTGTGCAGGGGGTTGGATTAGATGACCCTGGAGGTCCCTTCCAACTCTATGATTCTATGAGTGAAGGCAGGATATAAATCCATTCTTCTTCTTCTTCTTTTCCTTCTGCTAGAGGCAAACTACACATTACATTCCTTAGTGAGTCGCTACTCGATTTCCCAGTAGAACAGGAGAACAGATAGAGGGCAAGAGTTGGCAGTTGGTGTTCAACAGATTATGCCTGTTTGATCGTTGAATCTGATAAACCTCTTGATTGTGCTGTATAATTCACTGCTCACTGCCTACCTATATCTATGGGCTTATAATTTCCAATTTTGTTGGTCCTTCCTGACAACTAAACCCCTCACCCTTTTCACAGAATTATACAGATTCTGACTCAGAGAGAAGGGCAGGATGTAAATCAACAGTCTTCTTCTTCTCCTCCTCCTCCTGCTGAGATCCAGTTTGGTGTAGTGGTTCGGTGAGATCCAGTTCGGTGTAGTGGCACGGTTCGGTGAGATCCAGTTCGGTGTAGTGGTTCGGTGAGATCCAGTTCGGTGTAGTGGCACGGTTCGGTGAGATCCAGTTCGGTGTAGTGGTTCGGTGAGATCCAGTTCGGTGTAGTGGCACGGTTCGGTGAGATCCAGTTCGGTGTAGTGGCACGGTTCGGTGAGATCCAGTTCGGTGTAGTGGCACGGTTCGGTGAGATCCAGTTCGGTGTAGTGGTTCGGTGAGATCCAGTTCGGTGTAGTGGCACGGACTCATCTGGGAGAACTGAGTTTGATTCCCCATTTCTCCACTGGCACCTGCTGCCGTGACCTTGAGTCAGCCACAAGTTCTCACAAGAGCTGTTCTGCTCAAGAGCAGTTTCTGTCAGAGTTCTCTCGGTTCCATCTGCCTCACAGGGTGTCTGCTGTGGGGAAGGGAAGGGAAAGGAGATTGTAAACTGCTCTGAGACTCCTCCAGGTAGCTTCTCAGCCTTTTGGCTAAGATCA
The DNA here is from genome assembly GCF_032191835.1 of Heteronotia binoei. Classification (NCBI taxonomy): domain Eukaryota; kingdom Metazoa; phylum Chordata; class Lepidosauria; order Squamata; family Gekkonidae; genus Heteronotia; species Heteronotia binoei. Next base: position 174,022,103 of record NC_083226.1, read on the forward strand.
AGTGTAGTATAAAGTGTGTAGTGTTTCCTGCATTGTGCAGGGGGTTGGACTATATAACCCTGGAGGTTCCTTCCAACTCTATGATTCTATATACCATAGAGTCCACCCTCAGAAGCTGGCATTTCTACAGAGGAACTGACCCTTTTGCCTGGAGATCAGTAGGAACACTGGGAGATCTCCATGTAGGGTTGCCAATCCCCAGGTGGGGGCAGGGGATCCCCCGGTTTAGAGACCCCCCCCCCTCTTCAGGGTCATCAGAAAGCGGGGGGAGGGGAGGGAAATGTCTGCTGGGAACTCTGTTATTCCCTATGGAGATTTATTCCCATTGAAAATCATGGAGAATTGATCTGCGGGTATCTGGGGCTCTGGGGGGGCTGTTTTGGGGGGTAGAAGCACCAAATTTTCAGTATAGCATCTAGTGCCTCTCCTCAAAATACCCCAAAAGTTTCAAAAAGATTGGACCAGGGGGTCCATTCTATGAGCCTCAAAATAAGGTGCCCCTATCCTTCATTATTTCCTATGGAAGGAAGGCATTGAAAAGGTGTGCCGTCCCTTTAAATGTGAGGGCCAGAACTCCTTTTGGAGTTCAATTATGCTTGTCTCAGGCTTGATCTTGGCTCCACCTCTAATGTCTCCTGGCTCCACCCCCAAAGTCTCCTGACTCTACCCCCAAAGTCCCCTGATATTTCTTGAATTGGACTTGGCAACTCTATCTCCATGTCCTACCTACTCTATGCTCTTTTCCATGTTTGAGCTCCTCCCTTCAGTCCCCACCCCAATTTATCATCACTATTAATTCCTTAAGCCAGAGGTGGGGAACCTCCATCACGAGAGCTGTATACAGCCCTCGAGGTCACTTGGTGTGGCCCTTGGGGATTGCTGGACTGAACTGAGCCATGTGGCAGCCTCCCTGGGGCCTGGCTGGCCAGCGAGAATCGTGGGGCCCAGCTGTGCTGTGCAGCAGCCTCCCCAGGGCCAGGCAGAGATCACAGGGCCCGGATGCACTGTGCGGCAGCCTCCCTGGGGCCTGGCTGGCCAGCCGGAATTGCTGCAGGGCTTGGAAAAGTTACTGTCACAGTTCAGTTTGATTATCCCAGATGGTGTGGCCTAATATGCTAATATTAGGGGATGTGGTCTAATATGCTACTGAGTCCTGCTGGACTTTTTCTACAAAAAACCCCATGGACCTATGCATTTGCCTAGGGTGGTGGGCCGTGTGTGTGTGTGTGTGCCAGATGAGGCTCTTCCCACATGACTTCAAATAGAAAAACAATTGTTTGCATTAATTTTGCTGGCCTGAATCAATCTCCCTCGGCGGAGCACTGTTTTTTAAGTTGATAATTTTGTATGGCCCGCGAATGATGTTATAAATCTCCATATGGCCCTTGGCAGAAAAAAAGGTTTCCCACCCCTGCCTTAAGCATTCTGGAATAAAATAGCTCGCTTTAGTGCATGATGGGAAAGCTATTAGACTACATGGTTTCCATCTGCATATGGTTATTCTGACTTGAAGAAGGTTTGTCTTCTGAAACATGACACTTACATAAGAGATGTGTTTCAAGTCCATCAAGTCAAGTGTTCCAAAATGGACTAGAAAAAAATTCAATGGAATATCTTGACATCCTCCTAAATATATATGTAGAAGAAGAAGAAGAAGATATTGGATTTATATCCCGCCCTCCACTCCGAAGAGTCTCAGAGCGGCTCACAATCTCCTTTACCTTCCTCCCCCACAGCAGACACCCTGTGAGGTGGGTGGGGCTGGAGAGGGCTCTCACAGCAGCTGCCCTTTCAAGGACAACCTCTGCCAGACCTATGGCTGACCCAAGGCCATGCCAGCAGGTGCAAGTGGAGGAATGGGGAATCAAACCCGGTTCTCCCAGATAAGAGTCCACACCCTTAACCACTATACCAAACTGGCTCTCCATGTATGGTCTGATTCTAGACCAACTTAGATTTTCATCACGTTATTTGTGATTGCTGGTGGAAACTTGGTATTGTCGGGCCGGGAACTTCAAAGTAAACGGGCCATAGTTTGTAGCAGCTTAATCCATTTTATTTGCGAACTAGTTGTCTGTAGCAAGGACGAATTGGAATGGATACATTTCAAAGCGTTACATGCCATTTTAGCTTCTAACATCAAAAGTAAACAATAAAGCCATTCTCACACGTTTGGGAGGCAATAGATGGTTCTCATGCTCCCTTATCTCTTTCCCAAGGAAAGGCCCCTGCTGGTTACCTTGAGGCGTAGAGCTATCTTCAAAGCCCGTCTGCATTTGTTAGGGCTATGTGAGGAATTTCCCATGGGAGCTGTTTATTGTTGCAACGGTGTTTGAAATGCAAACTTCTAAGCAAAAGGGTTAGTAGAGCCATTCAAGATGGAGTTAGTTAGGGCAAGGGAACATGAACAGTACAGAGCATTTTAAATAGTAAGTTACAAGGTCTGACAGGTATTTTGTAGAGTGCCTGCGTGTACCTGTTTATGTTGGACTGTATCCTTGGATGAGTGCCTGTGAGCACACTTTTGTGACTTCTGAGCTGTTCATTTGTTCAGCTCTAGAAGTTCTCAGTAATTTATCATACTCTGATGATTGAAGGTGACTGAAATTGTATAGAACATACAACACAGAGACTTTGAATGGGTCCCTTGGAGAAAATGGCAGCTTTAAAGGGTGGTACTGCATGCTGAGGCCCCTCCCCTCCCCAAACCTTTCCTCTACCAGATCCACCCCCAAAGTGTCCAGGTATTTTCCAACACAGACCTGGCAACCCTAGTGAGACAGGATGCTGGATTAGATGGGCCACTGGTTTGATCCAGCAAGGCTCTTCTTATGGTTTTATGAAGGCCTCCACCTCTCTGCCCTGTCATTGGATCTCCAGAGGAACTGGTTGGCCACTGTGCGAGACAGGATGGTGGACTGGATAGACCACTGGTCTGATCCAGCAGGGCTCTTCTTATGTAGGCCACCTCATCCTCTCTGCCCTATTGTTGGCTATCTAGAGGAACTGGTTGGTCATTGTGTGAGAGAAGATGCTGGACTAGATGGATCACTGGTCTGATCCAGCAAGGCTCTTCTTGTGTTCTCATGAAGGCCTCATCCTCTATGCTCTGTTGTTGGCTGTCCAGAGGAACTGGTTGGCCATTGTGTGAGACAGGATGCTGGACTAGATGGACCACTGGTCTGATTCAGCAGGGCTCTTCTGATGTTCTTAGGAAGGCCTCAGCCTCTTTGCCCTGTTGTTGGCTGTCCAGAGGAACAGGTTGGCCATTGTGTGAGACAGGATGCTGGACTAGATGGACCACTCGTCTGATCCAGCAGGGCTCTTCTGATGTTCTTATGAAGGCCTCGGCCTCTTTGCCCTGTTGTTGGCTGTCCAGAGAAACTGGTTGGCCATTGTGTGAGACAGGATGCTGGACTAGATGGACCACTGGTCTGATCCAGCAGGGCTCCTCTGATGTTCTTATGAAGGCCTCGGCCTCATTGCCCTGTTGTTGGCTGTCCAGAGGAACTGGTTGGCCATTGTGTGAGACAGGATGCTGGACTAGATGGACCACTGGTCTGATCCAGCAGGGCCCTTCTGATGTTCTTATGAAGGCCTCAGCCTCTTTGCCCTGTTGTTGGCTGTCCAGAGGAACTGGTTGGCCATTATGTGAGACAGGATGCTGGACTAGATGGACCACTGGTCTGATCCAGCAGGGCTCTTCTGATGTTCTTATGAAGGCCTCGGCCTCTTTGCCCTGTTGTTGGCTGTCCAGAGGAACTGGTTGGCCATTGTGTGAGACAGGATGCTGGACTAGATGGACCACTGTTCTGATCCAGCAGGGCTCTTCTGATGTTCTTATGAAGGCCTCAGCCTCTTTGCCCTGTTGTTGGCTGTCCAGAGGAACTGGTTGGCCATTGTGTGAGACAGGATACTGGACTAGATGGACCACTGGTCTGATCCAGCAGGGCTCTTCTGATGTTCTTACAGTGTTGTTAATGGCTGCCTGTCTGTATGTGCACATGTATGTTTTTCCAAAGCCTTACAGGACACACACCTGTCTTTATTTTGTATTGTTTGAGTTACTAGCTGTTAAAAAAATTAAAGCTGGATTGGAGCGACAACCATGCAAAGAAATTTTAAAAATATATATTTTAAGAGCAAATTCCAAGATCAGGGACAAAATCTGTTCCATAATTACGTCGTAAGGCATATGAAAGCCGGCAAACACAGATTCTGTGCAGCCACAAAGGTGTTTAGCCACTGCAATAACTGCACAGGAAACAAGCAAGAAGATCTAAGGTTCAGGTCTGATAACGGCCATCAAAAACAGTATGAGCCCCATGCAAAACATGCTTTGTGTGATGTTCACAGCTTCCCTGGTTTTTAATCTTCATTCATGGTATCTCTGCTCTCGATAATGACTGATAACGGACTGCAATGATTTCAAAGCATGAATACCTCATGCAAACTTGTTAGCAAATATTTTATGCAGCAGTTATGTACTTCGAGAGAGTGAACTGGCTGTGTTGAATCTGGCTTCTTTTGAAACAAACTGTAAGAGAACATAAGAGAAGCCATGTTGGATCGGGCCAATGGCCCATCCAGTCCAACACTCTGTGTCACATAAGAACATAAGAGAAGCCATGTTGGATAGGGCCAATGGCCCATCCAGTCCAACACTCTGTGTCACATAAGAACATAAGAGAAGCCATGTTGGATAGGGCCAATGGCCCCTCCAGTCCAACACTCTGTGTCACATAAGAACATAAGAGAAGCCATGTTGGATAGGGGCAATGGCCCATCCAGTCCAACACTCTGTGTCACATAAGAACATAAGAGAAGCCATGTTGGATCAGGTCAGTGGCCCCTCCAGTCCAACACTCTGTGTCACACAGTGGCCAAAAAGCCAGGTGCCATCTGGAGGTCCAAAAGTGAGGCCAGGACACTAGAAGCCCTCCCATTGTTGCCCCCCAAGCACCCAGAATACAGAGCATCACTGCCCCAGACAGAGAGTTCCATCTATACCTTGTGGCTAATAGCCACTCATGGACCTCTGCTCTTAAGAACATAAGAGAAGCAGTGTTCCCTCTAAGCTGAGTTAGCCTGAGCTAGTTCACAGATTTTCAGCCTCCAGCTCACACATTTTTTCCTGGAACAGCCCTCTCATCGCCTTTGACATGAAATACTCTCTATGGAGGTGGCACCGGACAGACCATCATCCTCTTCAGTTGGTTTTAGCCAATCCCCAGGTGGGAGCAGGGAATCCCTCAGTTTGCAGACCCTCTCCCCGCTTCTGGGTCTTCAGAAAGCTGGGAGGGGGAGGGAAATTTCTGCTGGGCACTCCATTATTGCCTATGGAGACTGATTTCTATAGGGTATAATGTGTTAGCCGAATTGCCCTCAAGAGAGGTTTGAGGAATTAGTTTGGTAGGCAATTAAGGGTTTAGTGAAATCCAGGACCTGTGTATACAGAAGATGTCTCCCAGGAAAATCACTCAATAATGAGGAAATGTTGACTGAAGCAAATAATATGCATTTTAAAATAAAGGCAAGCATACAAGGAAATAAATTCATTCAGCACACATACAGGTCTAAGAAATAGAGCATGAAATAGACAGGGGTAACAGGGATGGACAAACAGGGTAATAATTACCGGTCGTAGTCTTCAAGGAAGGCTCCAATACCAACGAAAAAGGATGGGGGAGAGGAGAGTCAGGCCACGAATCTCCCTATGAGGACCATAAATTGATCAGGTTTTGGGGGTGTATCTAAACAGCAAGGTAGGGGTACTGCCAGCTGCACACCTGAGGATCATTGGGCTAGACATTTTATGGTCTACCTTGTGTTCCCAGGGCAGATGGGCAGCCTCCAAAGAAGAATTATTTTCCTGTTCTGAAAGGCTTGATCTCTGACTGGGGAGGGGGCGTTGCTTATGCTGATCATTTCTAATTCCTGGAACCCAAAGAAATAGGAGGGACGGTGGCTCAGTGGTAGAGCATCCGCTTGGGAAGCAGGAGGTCCCAGGTTCAATCCCTGGGATCTCCAACGAAAAAGGGTCCAAGCAAGTAGGTGTGAAAAACCTCAGCTTGAGACCCTGGAGAGCCGCTGCCAGTCTGAGTAGACAATACTGACTTTGATGGACTGAGGGTCTGATTCAGTTGAAGGCAGCTTCATATGTTCATATGTCCCATTGGGGAGGGATGGTGGCTCAGTGGTAGAGCATCTGCTTAGTAAGCAGAAGGTCCCAGGTTCAATCCCCGGCATCTCCAACTAAGAAGGGTCCAGGCAAGTAGGCGTGAAAAACCTCAGCTGGAGACCCTGGAGAGCCGCTGCCAGTCTGGGTAGAAAATACTGACTTTGATGGACCGAGGCTCTGATTCAGTAGAAGGCAGCTTCATATGTCCATATGTCCCATTGGGGAGGGACAGTGGCTCAGTGGTAGAGCATCTGCTTGGGAAGCAGAAGGTCCCAGGTTCAATCCCTGGCATCTCCAACTAAAAAGGGTCCAGGCGAATAAGCGTGAAAAACCTCAGCTTGAGACCCTGGAGAGCTGCTGCCAGTCTGAGTAGACAATACTGACTTTGATGGACTGAGGGTCTGATTCAGTGGAAGGCAGCTTCATATGTTGATATGATGACACTAGGTCAGCGACACTAGGTCAGCGACACTAGGTCAGGTGGGTCATGATGCAGTGACGTGGTACATGACCTCTGAAAAGGGGTGGCTCCACGATGACGTTTGGAAAGATTGAGGGGATTAACCATATTACACAACCTTATCTAGAGTGGCAATAGAAGGTCAAATTGATATCTAAGGTGACACCCGACTTACACAATAACACTGAATTCAAAGTTGGGCTTGGTCTTTGTCTTCCTCCTCTTCAGGCTGGCGCAGGACGTCTGACAGGATCCGTGTCTGAGGAAAGGCCTGAAGCAATCGCTGGATACGTAGGGCTCCCGCTTCTCCCTTATGGTGTCTGGAGGTGCATGAAGGTGATCGCTAGTGATGTTAGCCTGGGCAATGGCTTCCATCTAAAAGGAGTTGATGACCACATGACTGGACAGCTCACGGCGGTGGCACGACCTCTTTCACTGCAACAGCCCGGGATTTGTGCACACAGGAAGGCTGGGAGGTTGTTTTGCTCAGGCTAGGACCCCTAAGAGAAGGAGCTGCTGTAAAGGTGAGATCCACTGCATTCACATAGGCCTGTCAGGCAGCTGCTTGGTCAAGGCCTATGTTTTTGAGCAGATGTGTGTGAGTTGGAACTCCAGGCCTCCTGGCAACCAAAGTCAGTGATTACGATGTTCATATATACACAAAATAGGGGGTTCTTGCTCACATAGGAGAGCCAGTTTGGTGTAGTGGTTATAAGTGTGCGGACTCTTATCTGGGAGAACCGGGTTTGATTCCCCACTCCTCCACTTGCACCTGCTGGAATGGCCTTGGGTCAGCCATAGCTCTGGCAGAGGTTGTCCTCGAAAGGGCAGCTGCTGTGAGAGCCCTCTCCAGCCCCACCCACCTCACAGGGTGTCTGTTGTGGGGGAGAAAGGTAAGGGAGATTGTGAACCGCTCTGAGACTCTTCAGAGTGGAGGGCGGGATATAAATCCAATATCTTCATCTACCTCACAGGGTGTCTGTTGTGGGGGAGGAAGGGAAAGGAGATTGTGAACCGCTCTGAAATTCTTCGGAGTGGAGGGCAGGATATAAATCCAATATCTTCTATCTTCTTCATCTTCTTCACATAACGGAGAATTGGTCCATGGATATCTGGGGTTCAGAGGGCTGTGTTTTGAGGTAGAGGCACCACATTTTCAGCATAGCATCTGATACCTCTCCTCGAAAAATCTCCCAAATTTCAAAAAGATTGGACTGGGGGTCCAATTCTATGAGCCCCAAAAGAAGGTGCCTCTATCCTTCATTATTTCCAAATGGAGGGAAGGCATTTCAAAGGAGCGTGGTCCCATTAAATATGATGGCCAGAACGCCTTTGGAGTTCAATTGTGCTTGTCATACCCTTGCTCCTGGCTCCATCCCCAAAGTCCCCAGATATTTCTTGAGTCGGACCCTAGTTGGTCTGCTGATTTTTTTTTTTTTTATGAGCTCCATTTCAGCCACACTGCTGTTCACGCCCACCAAGCATACAGTCTTCCTGGTGTCAGATCCCCTGGGACTGCGTTAAGAAGTGGGGATAATTTCTCCAAATGCAAGTTTTGTTGGAATACATTATTCATGCACTGGAAGGGGGGGAGCGTTGATATTCTCAGGCACTTAAGTAGTATTCAGCTACCCAGAGCTTTGCTTATTACCTACTGGGAAGAGCTGGAACACTGCAAAACATATACCCCAGATATAATTTATTGTGATTAAGTATCGAGAGAGGAGTAAACAGATCTACTGCTGCGATTTTTAGTTCTTTGTCTTATAGCACAGCAAAACTGTGTATTCCCTGGCAGCGGGGGGGGGGGGGGATTCTCCTTTCAATGCCTGGTTAATTACTGCATTTTTATCCTCCTCTATTATGGTTACTTTATACTTTTTCCCCCTCACTCAGCTTTTAGTTGTGTCTTTAAAGCACTTGGTTATGAAAGATGAGGGGTAAAAACTGAAAACCAAAAAAAGAAGAAGCAATATTCTCACATCCTTCCTTGACCCGTGCCAGTCTGGGTTCCGACCGGGCCATGGGACGGAGACAGTGCTGGTCGCCTTGGTGGATGACCTCCAGCGGCATCTGGATCGGGGCGGCTCTGCGGTACTGATGTTATTAGACCTGTCGGCGGCATTTGATACAGTCGACCATCAGTTACTAAAGCGCCGCCTTGCCGACATAGGGGTTAGGGGGCTGGCCTTACAGTGGCTTTCCTCCTTCCTCTCCGATCGGGGACAAAGGGTGGCCATTGGGGGCGAGCGATCCCAGAGGCACACACTTGATTGTGGGGTGCCTCAGGGAGCAGTTCTCTCCCCAATGCTGTTTAACATTTATATGCGCCCCCTTGCCCAGATTGTCCGGAGGTTTGGGCTGGGTTGCCATCAATATGCAGATGACACCCAGCTCTATCTACTAATGGACGGCCGGCCTGGCTCCGCCCCAGGGAACCTGGATCGGGCCTTGCAGGCTGTAGCGGCATGGCTTAGATTGAGTGGGTTGAAGTTGAACCCAGTGAAGACAGAGGTCCTTTGCGTGGGTCGCGGCGCCCAGGGAGGGGAAATAGCTCTCCCAACCTTCGACGGCGCACTATTGGAACCAGTGCGCCAGGTAAAGAGTTTGGGTGTTTTACTGGAGCCTTCATTATCAATGGAGGCCCAGATAGCAGCCACTGCCAAGTCAGCATTCTTTCATCTGAAGCGGGCAAGGCAGTTGGCCCCCTTCCTGGAACGCCGCGACCTCGCAACAGTGATCCATGCAACGGTCACCTCAAGATTGGACTACTGTAATGCCCTCTACTTGGGGCTACCTCTGTGCCGGACTCGGAAGCTGCAGCTAGTGCAGAATGCGGCGGCCAGGCTGTTACTGGGGCTCCCGAAATGGGAGCACATACAGCCGGGGCTGCGCGGACTGCACTGGCTGCCGGTTATCTACCGAGTCCAGTACAAAGTGTTGGTTATCACCTTTAAAGCCCTATATGGCCGAGGACCTGCCTACCTAAGGGACCGTCTCTCCCCGTATGAACCCCAGAGGGCACTGAGGTCAGCAAGTAAAAACAAAATGACCATCCCTGGGCCGAGAGAGGCCAGGCTCCAAAGCACCAGGGTGCGAGCCTTTTCAGTTGCGGCACCTGCACTGTGGAACCAGCCCCCGGAGGAGGTGCGGGCCCTGCGGAACCTCGACCAGTTCCGCAGGGCCTGCAAGACTGCCCTTTTTAGATACGCCTATAATGATACGGACTGCTGAGTTGCAATGAACGAAGAACCGCCATCTTTAACACCATTTAAACTGGCAGAATCAGCGCTAGAACAGCTATTACTGCCAGATATATATATAATGTAATTGTAAATTAAGTATTTTAACTGAATTAACGGGTTTTTATATGTGTAATTTTAATTGCTAATCTAATGTTTTACTATTTATGTTAATATATTACTTACTGTTAGCCGCCCTGAGCCGCTTTGCGGGGAGGGCGGGGTAGAAATAAAATTTATTATTATTATTATTATTATTAAAATCCCCATGTGAGAGTATTCAATGTAGAGCTGCATCAACTATTGAAAAGATCTCCCCAAAATCAGTGTTATCTCTCCTAAGGGGTTTCCAAATGGATAGTTTGCCCTGTGTTTGCCCTGTGTGTTGGGAAATGCCGTCCCCCTAGCTCTGCCACATCATCGCGGTTCATTCATGCACATTCAAGAGGTTCCCCAGATTTTCTCTCCAGCCAGCCCAAGCAGGCCTCACTTGATCGGGTTCTCCTTTCTTGCATTGGGTTGCTTTTTGCAGAGGTGGTGGTGGCATATGCTAATGAGTTACACTAATGAGTTCCATCACCTACTTTTCTACAAAACGACCCCTGGCTGCCATGTGAATTGGAAAATTCAGATTTATCAGCTCCTGCCCATACAGCACTCCATTTTCCTCCCAACATAAATTTCCTTTCCTTTCATCGTCATCATCATTGTCATCATCATGAAGAAGAAGAAGAATTTCAATAGCATGATATCACCAATATATTTAACAGGTTCGTTGACTTCTCATTAGGGCTGTCAGTTCATTAAGGGTTTACCGAATATTTACCGAATAGAAGCCTTTTCGGTACATATTCAGAAGTAGTTATTCCGTATAGCAGGGGTGGCCAACAGTAGCTCTCCAGATGTTTTTGCCTACAACTCTCATCAGCCCCAGCTGTCAGCCATGCTGGCTGGGGCTGATGGGAGTTGTAGGCAAAAACATCTGGCGAGCTACCGTTGGCTACCCCTGTCGTATAGACTTCTGAACCTATTTAGTATTTCTGAATATCCGATTTCCAAATAATTCCTAATAGGGCAGGGTGGCCAACGGTAGCTCTCCAGATGTTTTTTGCCTACAACTCCCATCAGTCCTGGCCATTGGCCATGCTGGCTGAGGCTGATGGGAATTGTAGGCAAAAAACATCTGGAGAGACACCGTTGGCCACCCCTGGTATAGGTTATTATTTGGAAATATTCGGTAAAGCTATTGCGTCCATAGAAAACAATGGGGAAAGGCAAAAGGCCGTCTGTGATTGCCTTTCCCGCCTTTCCCTGGACTTTTCCCACCTCTGGCTAGGGTGAGGGGGAGGGGGGCGGATGCTAAATCTAATGACCATCCCCGGGCCGAGGGAGACTAAATATCAGAATACTAGGGTACGGGCATTTTCAGTCGCGGCCCCTACCCTATGGAACCGACTCCCCGAGGAGGTGCGGGCCCTGCGGAACCTTGACCAGTTCCGCAGGGCCTGCAAGACCGCCCTTTTTAAACTTGCATACCTGGACTGTTAAGAAGATCGGCAATTAAGCACCCGCCAATGCGGTTAAGACCACACCGCTGAATAACTGCACTTACTGGATTGTTTTAATGTTATTAAGTTAATGTTACTGTTTTATATTGTTAAATGTAAAAGTTTTAACCATTATATGTTTTTATGAAATGTTGTTAACCGCCCTGAGCCTGCCGAGGTGGGGAGGGCGGGATAGAAAAAAAATTTATTATTATTATTATTATATTATTATTCTGACCAATCAGAGCCATGCATTTTTGCAGATTGCTAATGCATGACTTTGCAGAATCCTGCAGGGCTGTTTCTGTTGTGCAAGTAGGGGGAAGGGAGAAACTGCAGTTCTCCAATGGAATTGCATGTTTTCCCCCTCAAACCAATCAGAGAACAGAAAAATTTATTTTCAAACTGTTCTGTTCTGTCCATGGACAGAGAGAGGGTATTTATTTAGAATCTCTTGCCCCCTGAACTCCATTGCTGTTCCTATTGCGATAGAGAGACTGTGAGGTGGTGCTGAGCCTCTGCTGCTTTGGCACAGCGCTCTGCTGCTCTGCTCTGTGTGGCTTGGTGGTGATCCTCCTGATTCTGGACCTGGACTTCAGCATCTGACTGGATGAGATCCTTCCTTTCCCCCCCTTATTGTGGGAAAGGGGATTGGGGAATTTTTATAAGCAGGTTTTTGCTTCTAACTTTTAGGGAACCTGTTTTCTTCCTGCTTTCGGTAGGTGTCTGGGTGGTTTTGCGTTTTTTTGGGGGGGTTGCTTGGGGGGATAGGGGGTGACTCTGGCCTGGCCTGGCTGGGATTTAATCACTCTATAATTTTATTACATTGTCTAGTTTGTTAAAATTGTTTTTGCGCTGCTGTGCTGTTTTGGGCATCTGGTAGTCTGCTTTGGTTCCATTGCCCATGCCATCTTTCTGTGGCCTGAGTGCCTGCCTGATCTGGTAGGTTTTCTGTTGGAGAGGGTTGCTGGGGTGGGGTGGGAGTGGCTCTTGTCTGGTCTGGCTAATTGTATAAAATTTTCTGGTTATTTGAGAAAAAATTGAACTGTTAAATTTCTGAAATTTTTTGAATTGTTTTGAACTGTTAAATTTTTTGGTTGGCCTGGTTGGTGTGTGTGCTGCTTTTGCTGTGTGATTGTGGGTGCCTGTGGTGTTTTCTCTGCCCTGATTCTGTTGGGGGTTTTGGCTTCTGGGTGCTTCCTGGACTGCTCCATCTTTCTGTGTGGCCTGATGGAGCTGAGTATCTGATTCTGGTGTTGGGGACTGGGTGCCGTTTTCTGGGTGCTAGGTGTCCTGGGTTGTTTTGGGGCCTCTGGCTGAGCTAAGCATCTGATTCTGGTGTTGGGAGCCTTTGATTATGCCCTATGTTGCCATTGAGTTCAATGGCCCATAGGGTATAATTGTGGGATTAGGACATTCTCTTTGGGTGCCCCTGGAGTGGGACCCCCTGGCCCAATCTTTTTGAGACTTGGGGGTTTTGTAGGGGAGAGTCCTCAAACCCCCTCTTCTCCAGGTGGCTTCCAATATACCCTATTTTACCATTGACTTCAATGGCCCATAGGGTATAATGGGAGCTGAATACCGTATATATCCGAATATATCTGTATATTCGGATATATCCGAATACCACTACTCAGTAATATCCGGAATACCAAAAAAAATATTTCTGAATATTTCCAAATTTGGATATTACCCCCAAAAAATTTGGTTGACAGCCCTACTTCTCATCTCCCTTTAAAAAAAAAAAAGCCTTTAGCTCGTTTCACTGTGGAAATCTAAGGGAAAAGGTAAATCTCTGCAAGGAAAAGGGATAGACATTCTCAGCTTTCATTTTTTTTTAAAAAAACTCTTTAGTCCTTTTTCTTGTGGAGGTACAAAAGAAAAGGTATGTCTCTGCAAGGAGAAAGGATACACCCTTTAAAAAGTAGGCTGGTAATTTAGAGAATCTGACATGTATACAGGTATAATGACATATTTCAAGAAGAAGAAAGAAATTGGATATATATCCCACCCTATACTCTGAATCTTAGAGTCTCAGAATGATCACAATATCCTTTTACCTCCCCCCTGTTAGGGAAACTGCTCTCAAATTGAGATTGGGGAATTAGGCTGAGAGACAGTTAGCCCCTAAACGGAATCTTTTATCTATGTATACGAGGCTCAACCGATCAGAGAGTCACTGCTCAATAAAGAAACTCTAATTTAGTAAAAATCAATTGTAATTTATTTAGAATAATATTTCTTTCATACAAGGTAAAAATACAAAACACTCACACATTCACACAGGTCTAGGAAATATAGATAGATCAATAGGGGAACATATATGGATAAACAGACAGGGTAATATTTACCATCGTAGTCTTCCAGGAAGGTTTCCAATGGCGACTTAAGAGGACAGGGGAAATGGACCCAACACTGTGGCCAGAATTGGGGATGGATCTAGACAGCGGGTAATAGGGGTTGCTGAATAGAAAGCACACATGAGTGGAGTTGGGTCAGAGGTTAAATAGGCTTCCTCAGACCCTTGGGACTGGGAGGTCCAAGGGAGGAGAGATGGGAGGTTCAAGAGGGCTGGACATTCCTTACTGACACCTAATTGGATGCCTGCTTTGGCCAATGAACTTCACCTTAGTCCAGTGGACCTGGAAATTTCCAAGCTGCAATATTGCCTGGGTTGGCCCCAGGGTACTTAGGCTGGAGTGAGAATGGGAATGGCTGGGTACTTAAGTTTAAATGGGATTAACTAGGAGGGTGACAATAGGGAATAAAATACATGGCCTAGGTACCACCCGGTGTAGACAAAAGACTTGATGAAGACAGGAGATGTCCTTCCTCTTTTCTCATCTTCTGCTGGGCAAGAGTAATTGTTCTGGTATTGCTGAGCAATTAGGATCAACAGTTGAGCTATTAATCCATTCATGAGTTAATGGGTTGCTTGCAGGCTAGGGTGTGTACGTGTGACTTTCCCACTAAGGAGGAATGGAGTCTCTAGCCTGGCAGGGTGTGCTTGGACAAGCTTGATTGCCTTATGCAAAAGCTGAAGCAGATGCTTGAGATGGAATCAGGAAAGCAAGATGGATTCTGCTTGTTGTTAGCCTTAGATTCATGAAGGCAGGCTGGAAACATGGTGGCCTTGCTTCTTCCACGGCAGTGGCCAAGACTGGGCACACAAGGAGCAGCTGGAGCATGTCTTCAGAGACGTAGAATGCAAAGCTGAGGCTTATGGTATCCACATAAGCCAGAAACTGCAAGCAAAGTCCACTTCTTAGAGCAGAGGTGTGAGAGTCAAATCTCCAGGCACCCTGGCAACCATGCTGGTGATCATGATGTTCACATGTATGAAAAGTAGGGGGCTTTTCCTCACAGTTCCCCCCCTCAAGACCTATGTCACCATCTGGTGGCGAGGTCTTGCAATAACACAATGTCCATATCTGTAGTTGACAGGCGGCGAGTCCACGTAGCTTCAATTGTCTACCGGGGTGTACCGTCTATCTAAAAAGGTTGGAGCCACTATCTAAACTACTCAAAAATCAATTTGGAAAAATATTCCAATAGGCCAAAGGTTCCTTCCTTTGAATACTACGATGCAGGGATAACAGGCATTGGCAACATTGTAGGGCATACAGTATTAAAACACAGGGTTACAACCATTGAAATAAAAGTTGAGTACATAAAATCATTACTGCCATTTAAACCAGATAAATAACAAGAACTGATCTATAAAGCACACACAATCATGACAATAATTGATTAGAAAAACACAGGTACATTAGAATTCGTGGTTACAAGTGAATCCATATCTTAATCTTGAGTCTTCTTTTCTTCTTCTCCCCCCCTTGATAAGCTTCTTATACTGGGGTTTGAAGAGGATCTTCTTCCATGTACCTATTGGGTATGTGAAAGTCCTAGTGGAGGGTGAACTAAAGAGTCTTCCCACCCCCCCTAGCACCCAGCGAAATCTGTCTTTATTGTTGCTAAAAGGGAATTCTTCCTGTAACCCAGCATTGACTTGGCAATGGTGCTTTTCTGTCTGTATCACCAATGGTTCATAGAGCAACAGTGGGCTTTGAGGAAAGAACCAAAAAGGAACCAAAAACATTCACACATGACAACATGGAGATGATTCTGTACCATTGTAGGGAGCAGTGAAAGCAGATCAAAAACGCATACATTCAACCATGAAGAAAGGAGTCTTAAAAAGCTATTAGTGAAGTGTCCTCCTGTCCAGAGTATGGTGACCAGTGAGCTTTTACATCACAAGCTTACATATGTCATGTTAGGGGCCTGCATTGGGCAGGTTTGCCTATTACACTAATCATTCAGGACTTTAGGAGGCTTTTTCCTTGTCAAGGAAGGAAAGTAACATACACAATTCAGAAAACACAACACAAAATATTCTTTGTTGCAACATAAAACTTAAAATAAAACATTGTGCACAATCCAGGAAAATGACCATAGTTTGGGGCGTCCCCCATATGATGAAAATAGTTCCATAAAGAAGAGACAAAAGAAAACCTTTGCTATAGCTTTGGAATATAATAAATTGTCAAAACAATATAACAACTTCAAAAACAAAAACTGAGGCCTCAATAGAACAATGCTAGCTAGCTTTATATGAGAGGGATCATACCCAAAATGGCAGGTGAGCTAGAGCAGATAAATTAAAAACCTGGACATTAGTGAGCTGATCAGGTCCCACTACATCCAGTTTTTCTCTGGGCTAGTTCAGCTAAAACGATCTTGGTATGGGGGTCTCACATGTGAGCATAGATTTCAACAAAAACTTAACAAAACAAGAATTCTGAAAAGCAACATAATGGTTACACATACATAAAACAATTCTTAACAGGACTATCAACAACTCTTAGAACTACTGAGCATGCATTAGACTTGATTTGCAGGTCCAGATTCCCTGCACATCTATATTGAAAGAAAAGATGAGCAAACTTAACAAAACAGTTACAACATCCTAGAAATCAAATTATGGTTAATTCACCTTGACAAACACATTAAACAATTCATAAAAAGAGAAAAGATGTGGCAAGGCATCTGTAGTACCACGAGAAAAATGCTTAGTTGTTGCAAGGGCAAGTCAAAAGAAAGACTTGAAGCACGAAAGCATATCCCTTGACGAAGAAACCTTTCATGGAGTAAAAGGCGGAACTAGGATGATGGCACAATGCTCCAGGTTTAAGGCTTGTGCCAGAGAACGATTTTCCTCTGTGCATACACAGAGTGCAAAGAATGTGTTGCTGGAAGGCAACATGCTGTCAGAAATACCAAGTAGACCAAAATTTGAACATGATACAACAAGACTTGAATTGGGGAGCCTTGATAGGCTCAGCCAACTGGTTATAGATGCACAAATAACACAAAAGGACATTTAGTAGCAAGAAGAAAATCATGATCAGAAATGAACCCTGAGGAATCTACATTAAGAATCTAACAAGTTATTGCTCATTTCCTTGAGAACATGGGAAAATAGAAAAGGGTTTTCACTCAGAAAAAGTCTAGTTCTAACAAGATATAGGTGGAGGCAGAACCATTCAGTGGTCATTATATTGCTTAAAACCAAACAAAGATACTGAGCCCACAAGTTGGGGCCTTTTAAGAACATGTGGATACCTCTTTCCACAGGCAGACTGGATTAAACTAAAATTAAAACTCAAGATTCACCAAATAGCTAAAAGGGAAGATTGATCATAGATGGAACATAGCTATAAATGACATTCAGAGAGCAAAAAATTTTCTTAGCTCTAATGTTTAGCAAAGGGCCTATAGATTGCAAAGCATTTTCCTTGTACTACAAAGCACTGGGAATGCCCAATAGACTTTGAGGAGCAATTTCCTAAAAGTGTTTCCCTTAAAATTAAGGCTACAAAATCTAAGTATAGGAGAGATTGGTACCAGTCACTAGAAAAAAATATTTTAAGACCTAAAAGGTACAGCAAAAATAACAGAAAGAAAGCTTCTAATCTAGGAGAACTCCTAGTATTAGGGCAGTTTACAGGCAGAGGATTTTCTCTAGCAGAGAAGGATTGGCTGTAAGTAGAACTTTGGGATGCCAGCTCCAGGCTGGAGATTTCTAGAAATTTGGGTCAAATTTGAAAATCACAAGGCATGCAGTCCATTTCCTTGGACACTTATTTCCTCCAGAGTCACTAGCCTCAATGTACTGGGGGAAAGGCTATGATTTTGGGAGAGACCTCCAGGTCCCACCTGGAGACAGGCAACCTTACAAAAAGCACAGTAGTATGCACATCTTCCATCCAGGTATTTCTCTGGCTGGGAAGAGGCTGTCTCTGTGAGAGACTGCAATATAAAAAAAAAGTTTTGTAATGAAAAACTTTTGAAATTATATCTTTTTAGACCCAAAATCAGGAGATGAGAATTCAAAATAGCACAAAAATACCTCAACTGTATTTCCACCCCCCCTAGATGAAGAAGGCGGGGAGGGTTTTAACAGACAAACCAAAATTCCTTCCCTCTTGGGTAAAGTGAATGCTTAGCTTTAACAAAAGGCTAAAACAGACACAATGGATTTGGCCAGTACTCTTATCTGACCCTGATAAGTTTTTACAAAGAAAGGTGGAGGAGGAGAATAATGAGCTTTCTGCCTGGGTGGGGCTCAAAATTGTAACTCTTTTCCAGTTTCTTTAACTCAAGCTGAATTTGGCTGAGTTTATTTCAAGAGGGTCTGCATGAGATTTGCCAATCAGTACTACATTAGTTGTTGCTGGAGGTTCTCCTTTCTGTACTTTCAGATTTAAATGACAAACTTGCCCATTTGAGGTTAGCTGTCTTGTGTTGCTGTGACCTTTGAGAAGGAGAGGCAACACCTCTTATATTACAAACACTGAATTTGATCTCTTCTGAGGCTCTGCAAGAAAACTTTCCTAGCCAGCCATCCACTGGAAGATACTGGGACAAAAAGTTCTTTACAAGAATGGTGGCAAACAAAAACTGTGGTTCCTCTTGCCACTGGCTAGTTATAGGTCTATAAGAAAATGAGGCTTTCTCTCAAAGACACTGAGTTGCTTGTACCTTAGGGAGACCTGAGATAAACAAAAAAATTTACCTTCTCAGGGCAATGCGTTTAAAACTCTATTCCTTTGCCTTAGTTACTTATCAAATCTTTACTGCTACAGATTTCCATTGAGCAAGAGGGAAAACAATTAGCATTTCTTCCTGATGGCAGGAGTGCTGAGCATTTGCAATACTTTAGCCAGTTCTATTCGGGCCAATCTGCAGGCACTCTGTACAAGCTCAGAGGCTATACCATTTAAAATTCATAGAACTGAGGCAATAAATATTTTCTGACTTTATAAGCGAGAGAGAGAAAGATGAACTTGGGAGTTTCACAGATTTTCATTCAGCCAATTTGAAAGTTAAAACAGTTTCTTACATCTTGCTCTGAAAGCTTTGAATTAACAAAAACTAGTTCAGTCTCTTTCTCAGGTGCTTGATGCTGGCATCTTTAAAGGGTTAAACTAAATACATACTACATCAAGCTCCCATTACCCTGCAGAGAAAACTAACTCTGCAGGCTGGAACCCTTGCTGGGATTCCAGGAGATCTCCAGGCCTCACCTGGAGAAATGGCCTGGTCTAATTGTAGTCCAAGTCATTGCTTGTATGTTTTCTTGTTTAGTCAAGGGAAAAGGCGCCCTTGTTACCTTTAAACCTTACGAAGCCAGAACTCTCTGTTTTAAGAGACATTCAAGTCTAGGAGTTAGATTTTCCTTTGGGTGGGGGGAGGTTCAGAGACAAAGGAACCTTGCCTGCCCATGTGGAACTACCATTCTCTGAAGTTCCACAGAATTCTGGCTTTCAAATTCCCCAAATGGGATGAGATAAAGACAGTAAATTTCTAGCCAGAAGGGCTGAGACTTGCTCATGTAGGAGTGTCTGGAGCAAGTCCTTGCTAAAAGGAATACCTTGTGCCATGATTGTGGAACTCTGCATAGGCTCAGAGACCACATTTCCTTCATGATTCTGGGGTAAGAGAACTGAAATAGGGACTGCTTTCTCATTTTCATGGGGGAAAGAAGTCTGGGGCTGCACAGCTGGGTTTGCCCCGCCATATTTCCTTTTATCCTGCACTTCCAGAATTTCCAGTCTCCTCTCTGTGGCCCTGCAAGACTCCAGGACATGTTGCAGGAGACTGGCAGTTTCCTTTTCTTTACTAGCTTCTAACTTTTGCTGAAGTTCCTGATTTTTCTCAGCAAGCTTTTGGATTTCTAAATCTTTTTCCTGAGTAGGATTTGTAAGTTTCCCTACCCTTTCCTTATTAGGGAAATCTTCCAAAGCAGTAGCTTTGGGGAGGCTATCTCCATTTTCTGCAAACCCTGTGGCTCTGGGAGCCATGTGCCCTGGTGGCTTCATGGCTTCTGAAAGTGCAGCGAGTAGCACATGTGTGGGCTTCTTATCAAATTGCTTCATGTCTGCTCCAGTGGCTCTAAGCTGGGACCAAGCTGCCATTCTGACCTTGTCTCGAGGGGTCCGCTGAGGCCAGGGTTGCCCAGAGGCTGACTGTGTCTGCCTAGGAGCATAAGCCTGCTTGTGAAGGGGAACCTTTGGGACAAGCTGGGGATGGCAAGAAGAGCTGGAACCAAGGCCATTGTTTTGGAACTTCCAGTTCTGGCTTTCTTTTCCATGCCCATCTTGCTCTTGATTATATTGTGCCTGAGTGAGCTGTGTTTCTAAAACAGCCACTCTTTGTTCAGAGACTTGGGCATGCTTTAAAACATTCTCCAGTCTCCATTTGACCTCATGGAGAGAGTGGGTTAAATTTGCTATCTCCTTCTCATGAGCACTTAATCTAGCTGTGTAGTCTTCATGAACTATTTCCCTTTTTGCATAGTCAGCTTTCATTCTACTCTCTCTTTCCATAAAATTGCCAACTCTGTCAAGATTAGCCTCTAGATCTTTCCAGGTGGTGTTTACCAGGGCTGTTATGCCATAGCACCTCAAGGTGGGTATATTGAGACCTCTGATCACATCGGATATGAAATTTTGATTCTCATAATCTGGTTCCCCATTGTCTTTGGGTAATACTACCTTAGCTGCTTCTGCTAGGAATTTCTTCCTTATTAGATAGCTCACTGGACGCTCATCATGACCTTGTAAGGTCTGATGGTAGAGATCTTTTATATCCTCTCCATCCCAGGTGGCAAATAGTACCTCAGCCATCCATTCTAAGATGGTGGCATTAGACAGGTTCAGGCGATACATTACATTTCTTACTTTGTCTAGTTCAGGGCCTGAGGTGCATAATCTCAGCACATGGTTTAATTCAGTTAAGGAGGCTTCTTTGTAGTGAATTCTAGCGCTGGCCATCCACAACACTGAGGTGTCTATGTTATAGGGGCCAAGGAAGCTGGCAGCCATTTTAATGTCCTCTGCTCCCGAAGATCTGGTTTCCTTCACTACTTTTACAGATTCAGCTCCATTCTGTTTTCTGGCTGTGGTCTTTTTAGTGACCACAGGACGGACTGGGGCTGACCTGCTTTTATTTCCTTCTACCACCTCTTCATCCTCGCTTTCCTCGTCCGAAAAAGCATAAAGGGTGGATGGAGAGACCGTCGCTATAAGAGCGTTTTTACGGTCTAGCTTTTGATGCAGCAAGGCAATCTCCTTTTTACATGCCTCATGATTGGCTGCTTCTCTGTTTTTTCGGATCTTTTCTGTAACAATTTCAACGGCATGTTGCAACTTACTATTTCTGTCTTTTGTTTGTTCCAGCTCTTTGTCCAATGCTTTTAACTGCACTTGGGCCTTTTTCAGAGCGGACATGGTGTCTTGATGCACTAAGTTTAAGGTGTGTTTCTCTGCCTTAATCTCCTCTATGGTTCGACTTGCATGTTGCCAGTCGAGGTCCAAGCAATTGTTTTCCGCCGCCAGTCTGTTTATCTCTGCAGCGTGTCTTCTATGCAATTCTGCCTGTTCTACCTCATGGTTCTGCCGAATTGTATCTATCTCGGCTGCATGGGTCTGGAGTAGGAGTTCCCTGTCGGCGGTATGCTTTTGGGATTCCCGCTCCAGCACCGCCGCATGGCTCTGGAGCATGGATTCCCTTTCAGCAGTTTGCTTCTGGAATTCCCGCTCCAGCACCTCTGCGTGTCTCTTAAGAATTTCCTCTAATTCTTGCTCCTTTTCCTCTATCTGCTGATCCTTCTGGGTTAGCTGTTCCTTGAGTTGTTTAATCAAGGTTGAGCTATCCCGCAAGGCTTCAAACAAGCCCCATGTGGCAAAAAGATCTCTCTTGCCGGTGCTAATTGTTTTATTGCTGCAACCCTCCTCAAAAATGTCTCTGAGAGATTGGAGGGGATCAGAGCCTTGGTTAAAGAGTCCCTTTTTCCAGGGATTATCTCCCTTCTTTACCAACCACTTTTCCAATTTGGGGATCTCTTCCTTCTGGGCAAGGATTTCCATATCTTACAATTTAGTTCTTTTCAAAGTTCTAACTTTACTTGCAGGGCTGGTTTTCCTGCACTATTAGGTGCCTAACCACAGGCCACCAAAATTAACTGATGCAGGAGCCTTCCCTGGCACTTTTCCTGCTTATTGGGGAGCAAAGAACTTGCAGGACACCTCTGTGTGTCTCACAAGTAAAGGAGAGAGTTGCAGGACCTTCCTTAGTTCTCTGCAACACTAACAAATGTTTGTGGCATGGGCTTATGGCCTTGCACACATTGTTGAGCTCCTCAGGAGGGGCTTTTCTCTAGCCTCTGCCTCCAAACAAATCAAAAGTTTTAAAAGTCTCAGAGCCTGAGCTTTTCCTCTGTTGGCCCTAAGCAAAAGGGAAATTTTTCGGCTGGGAAGATTGCCTATCTCCTCAGACCCGGGACAAATTTTTAACCCTAAAGGAGAGCTTCTTGCTCCTTCCACTAAATTCTCTTAAAGGCACAGCCAAGTGAAAGAACTAGCAGCATATTTCCAGATGCTTCCTGGCTCCTATGTGCTATCTTAACACTTGGGTTGGTTTCTTAAGTTCCCTTTTTGTTTTGCCTACTGCCAATCTCTGATTGCGCTTCGGCTTGGGTTTAGGGGGCAGCGAGCCAATCCTATGATTGCGTCTCGGCCAGAAAAGGGAGCCACGAGCCGACCCAACGATCGCGTCTCGGGCGAAAGGGAGCCACGAGCCGACCCAACGGTCGCGTCTTCGGGCGAAATTTTAGGCAACGAGCCGACCCAACGATCGCGTCTCGGCCTTAGAAAGAAAAGTTGCCCGGCAGTCAGATTGCAGCGGTCCTACGACCCACCTGCCTTCTTGACTGTCGGGTGCCTTAGACTAGCCTTGGCCTAGACTCGTGTAAGGACTTGGGTGTGTGTGTGCGTGTGTGCACTACGCTCTAAAGAAAAGGGAGAAGGGAAGGGTGCTCTATCCAGATCTTAACAGCTCTGACCTATCCTGACATTCCCTCCCATGATAGACGCGTTTAGAAAGGCCTCGGGACGGCGGCCAGGCTTCACGGGACTTCCCCCTTGCGTTCTATCGGGCTCAGTCCTCTTTCGAGGTGCCTGGCCTCCTAGGTGCGGCTGAGAAGTCCAGTTGAATGATAGAAATGGGGGTAGCCCAACCCACAATTATATAGAGATGCTCGCTAGAGCCGTTCACACAGAACTCATTCACTCAATCACTCACACAATAGCCTCCCTAGCAAGACTGTTTGAACGGTGCAACCCTACGTCTGTCTGTATGAAGACACGCGTGTCGACTCGCGTGTGTTCCTACAAACAGGATAATGCCCGCATTCTCCACCAATTTCTGTTAGGGAAACTGCTCTCAAATTGAGATTGGGGAATTAGGCTGAGAGACAGTTAGCCCCTAAACGGAATCTTTTATCTATGTATACGAGGCTCAACCGATCAGAGAGTCACTGCTCAATAAAGAAACTCTAATTTAGTAAAAATCAATTGTAATTTATTTAGAATAATATTTCTTTCATACAAGGTAAAAATACAAAACACTCACACATTCACACAGGTCTAGGAAATATAGATAGATCAATAGGGGAACATATATGGATAAACAGACAGGGTAATATTTACCATCGTAGTCTTCCAGGAAGGTTTCCAATGGCGACTTAAGAGGACAGGGGAAATGGACCCAACACTGTGGCCAGAATTGGGGATGGATCTAGACAGCGGGTAATAGGGGTTGCTGAATAGAAAGCACACATGAGTGGAGTTGGGTCAGAGGTTAAATAGGCTTCCTCAGACCCTTGGGACTGGGAGGTCCAAGGGAGGAGAGATGGGAGGTTCAAGAGGGCTGGACATTCCTTACTGACACCTAATTGGATGCCTGCTTTGGCCAATGAACTTCACCTTAGTCCAGTGGACCTGGAAATTTCCAAGCTGCAATATTGCCTGGGTTGGCCCCAGGGTACTTAGGCTGGAGTGAGAATGGGAATGGCTGGGTACTTAAGTTTAAATGGGATTAACTAGGAGGGTGACAATAGGGAATAAAATACATGGCCTAGGTACCACCCGGTGTAGACAAAAGACTTGATGAAGACAGGAGATGTCCTTCCTCTTTTCTCATCTTCTGCTGGGCAAGAGTAATTGTTCTGGTATTGCTGAGCAATTAGGATCAACAGTTGAGCTATTAATCCATTCATGAGTTAATGGGTTGCTTGCAGGCTAGGGTGTGTACGTGTGACTTTCCCACTAAGGAGGAATGGAGTCTCTAGCCTGGCAGGGTGTGCTTGGACAAGCTTGATTGCCTTATGCAAAAGCTGAAGCAGATGCTTGAGATGGAATCAGGAAAGCAAGATGGATTCTGCTTGTTGTTAGCCTTAGATTCATGAAGGCAGGCTGGAAACATGGTGGCCTTGCTTCTTCCACGGCAGTGGCCAAGACTGGGCACACAAGGAGCAGCTGGAGCATGTCTTCAGAGACGTAGAATGCAAAGCTGAGGCTTATGGTATCCACATAAGCCAGAAACTGCAAGCAAAGTCCACTTCTTAGAGCAGAGGTGTGAGAGTCAAATCTCCAGGCACCCTGGCAACCATGCTGGTGATCATGATGTTCACATGTATGAAAAGTAGGGGGCTTTTCCTCACACCCCCCCCAACAACAGACACCCTATGAGGTAGGTTGGGCTGAGAGAGCTCTTACAGCAGCTGCCCTTTCAAGGACAACTTCTACAAGAGCCATGGCTGATTGCAGTTGTTTCCTTCTGTGCTATGAATGCTTGACAGGGAGGGGAGTTATGTTTTTCTTTGAATGCAAAGAACAGAGCTGTGGAGCCAGTTACATTGAAGGGTGAGCCCCCTCTTCCTTCCCTGCCCAGCCCCGAGGCAAATTCAAGCGGCCACTGAATGGACGGACAGGGAGTTTTGTCTTGTCTGTGTGAGCCCTGTGTATGGAGGGCATTATTACTTTATCAAGTTGGCCCTGCTAATGGTCTTCCCTAGGAATGGAAGGTGGGGTCATCTCATCAGACAATGCTGATGAAGGATTTAGGCCCTTGAAAGAACGACGTGAAAAAGCCTCTTTACTTATTAGCAGAGAACCTTCTCGCTTCCACATGTTGCCGACGATTAATTCTGAGAGCCGAAATCTTTCGCCACTCAGTTGCTCTCAGCAAAACCTCTTCTAATTGCATCATACATATGACAATTTTCCTTTTTTTCCCCCATGCTCAAGTGGTTGCCCCGGGGACAGAAGTACTTGGAAAGAACGTAGTTAGCGGATTATTTTTCTGGGGTTGCACTAGGGTTGCCAAGTCCAATTCAAGAAATATCTGGGGACTTTGGGGGTGAAGCCAGGAGACTTTGGGGGTGGAGCATAACTGAATTCCAATGGGAGTTCTGGCCATCACATTTAAAGGGATCACACACCTTTTAAATGTCTTCCCTCCACTGGAAATAATGAAGGACAGGGGCACCTTCTTCGGGGGCTCAAAAAATTGGACCCCCTGGTCTAATCTTTTTGAAACTTGGAGGGTGTTTTGGGAAGAGGCATTGGATGCAATGCTGATAATTTGGCACCTCTACCTAAAAAAAAACCCAGCCTCCCCAGTAGGGTTGCCAAGTCCAATCCCAGAAATATCTGGGGACTTTGGGGGTGGAGCCAGGAGACTTTGGGGGTGGAGCCAGGAGACACTGGGGTGGAGCTAGGGGGGAGGGGTGGAAACGGCGCCGGGGAGTGTGGCGAGCCACCCCATCTCGGAGAGGACGCCGCCGCTGCGCAGCTGCCTCCTCTTTGCTTGGTGTAGTGGTTAAGTGTGCGGACTCTTATCTGGGAGAACCTGGTTTGATTCCCCACTCCTCCACTTGCACCTGCTAGCATGGCCTTGGGTCAGCCATAGCTCTTGCAGGTTGTCCTTGAAAGGGCAGCTGCTGTGAGAGCCCTCTCAGCCCCACCCACCTCACAGGGTGTCTGTTGTGGAGGAGGAAGGTAAAGGAGATTGTAAGCCGCTCTGAGACTCTTCGGAGTGGAGGGCGGGATATAAATCCAATATCTTCTTCTTCTTCTCTTCTCCGCTCGCTGTGGCTGCTCCTCCGAGATGGGCTCAGCCTGAGCCCATCTCGGAGGAGCAGCTGCGGTGGGGCAGGGGGGGGCAGCAGCGGCGCGGCAGCCTTGCCCGCTCCGCCTCTGGGGTGGAATCGAAGGAGGGGGGGTGGAGGTGGGCCAGGGGCATGGCGAGCCGCGAGTCCGGGTCCTAGAAGGGCCCGGATTTGTGGCTCGCCATGCTCCTGGCCTGCCTCTGCCCTTCCCTTCTTTGGTTTTGCCTGCGCTGCTGCCGCCTCTTGGCTGCTCCTCCAAGATGGGCTCAGCCTGGGCCCATCTCGGAGGAGCAGCTGCAGTGGGCGGGGAGGGGGCGGCAGCGGCGCGGCGGCCTTGCCCGCTCCAGGATCGGGCAGCTCGCCATGCTCCCCAGCGCCATTTCCCCCTCCCCCCGCTTCTGTTTTTTTGGGGAGCGGGGGAAGAGGGTGGAAATCCTGGGGTCCCCCGCCAGGGCGGGAGGGTTGGGAAGCCTACTCCCCAGAGCCCCAGATACCCAGAGATCAATTCTCCATTATACCCTATGGGAATCGGTCTCCATAGGGAATTATAGATTGCGCAGCAGACATTTCCCTCCCCCCACCCCACTTTCCGATGACCCTGAAGCAAGGGGAGGGCCTCCAAACTGGGGGATCCCTACCCCCACCTGGGGATTGGCAATCCTAGGTTGCACAAAGCCTCTTGCTTCATCCATGGGCATCTTTTGACTAGGGATACTCTTACAAGGCAGATAAGCTGCCCTAAAGGAATCTTCTGGGGGAGTCATGATCATAGGCCTAGTGTGGCCTACAAGCTCCAGGGAAGCCTGTGTTAGAGTAGTAAGCAGGCCTACATTGCCTAGGATCCCTTCTGTCCCTCTGATTGGATGGGCAGCAGTTCTGGAGGGAAAACATGCCCAGAGAGGTGGGACCTGGGGAGAAACAATAAAAGGCCCAGCTAGAAAAGAAAATTGTTCTCTCTGGAGTAGCGTTGCCAAGCTTTTGCTGGGGGCGGGGTTTTCCCCGGTTTGGGTATCCGCAACCCACCTGCCCCCAAAGAGCTCTGTCATTCTGTGACATGCCCGTCATAATGATGACACCCGGAAGTGGGGTGGGGACGCTCTAGCACTCAGGGTAAAAACTCTGTGATTACCATAGAATTTTTACCCTGAATGCTAGAGCATCCCTTGTGCATGGAGGAGGAGATTGGATGTATACCATGCCCTTCATTTGGTGTCTCAGAGTGGTTTACAATCTCCTTTCCCTTCCTCTCCTTACAACAGACACCCTGTGAGGCTAGTGGGGTTGACAGAGCTCTGAGAGAACTGGAAATGGTCCTTTGTATGAAGGAGAAGAGGGAATAAAACCTGGTTCTCTAGATTAGAGTTTGCCTCTCTTAACCACTATATCACTATGGCTGTCAAAGAGACAGACAGATAGAGACAGAGAGATAGACAGACAGACAGTTAGATGATAGATAGATAGATAGATGATAGATAGATGATAGATAGATAGATAGATAGATAGATAGATAGATAGATAGATAGATAGATAGATAGATAGATAGATAGATAGATAGATAGATAGATAGATAGATGATAGATAGATGATAGATAGATGATTGATAGATGATAGATGATAGATAGATGATAGATAGATAGATAGATAGATAGATAGATAGATAGATAGATAGATAGATAGATAGATAGATAGATAGATAGATGGATAGATGGATAGATGGATGGATGGATGGATGGATGGATGGATGGATGGATGGATGGATGGATGGATGGATGGATGGATGGATAGATAGATAGATAGATAGATAGATAGATAGATAGATAGATAGATAGATAGATAGATAGATAGATAGATAGATAGATAGATAGATAGATAGATAGATAGATAGATAGATAGATAGATAGATAGATGGATGGATGGATGGATGGATGGATGGATGGATGGATGGATGGATGGATGGATGGATGGATGGATGGATGGATGGATGGATGATGGATGGATGGATGGATGGATGGATGGATGGATGGATAGATAGATAGATAGATAGATAGATAGATAGATAGATAGATAGTGGGTGGATGGGTGGATGGATTTATCCCACCGTCTTTACTCCCAGGTATCATTATTTCTTCTTCTTCTTCTTCCTCTTCTTCACTTCAAGCAGGTTTTCTTCTCAAAGACAAAAACTATTATCACTCCTCCCCCCACCATACATATTAAACAGGATTTTAGCCAAAACTCCATTTGCTCCTTTGGGTGTAGGCTGTCCAGAATAAGGTAGCCGAATACCCCGTTAAGGCATTGACGTATGGATTCCTGCCAGATTTTTTTTTTTTAACCTCAAACGGTATTTAAACTTTCAACCTGCGTGCTGAGAACCGGGCTGCTGTGCTCATTTAATTTCCAGCTCTAATTTGTAACCGATGCTTGATTTACTAAATGCCAGGATGGATGAGAAAAGCCTCGGGTAACCACCGACCTTCTTTTTACAGGAATAAGATAACTTTGCTGGATTTAGCATTCAAGGATCTATACAGATTCTATTGGAATGATCTTTTTTTTTTTTTAACCTCCAGTACAAGCAGCGAAATTAAAGCATCTTGTCAGAACAGGTTACAGGTTGATTTGTCTAGGTACATAGCAACATATTTACTATTAGAATGGGTAGTATGGCGAATGGCGAAATAGAGGGGCACCAAAGAAGAGGTACAAGGACTCCTTGAAGAAATCCCTTAGCACCTGTCACATCAACCATCACCAGTGGTCTGACCTAGCCTCAGATCGCAAAGCATGGAGGCACACCATCAACCAGGCTGTCTCTTCCTTTGAGAACGCACGCATAGCTGGTCTTGAGGACAAAAGGAGATTGAGGAAGAATCGCACTGCTACAGCACCAACCCTAAATCAGACTTTTCCCTGCAGCCGCTGTGGCCGGACCTGCCTGTCCCACATTGGTCTTGTCAGCCACCAGCGAGCCTGCTGCAAACGTGGACTATTGCACCCTTCTTAAATCTTCGTTCGCGAAGCCAAGCCGAGAGAGAGAGTATAGCAGTAATGTATGGCTGTGTGAGTTGGACCATAAGGAAGGCTGAGTGCAGAAGAATAGATGCTTTTGAGCTGTGGTGCTGGAGAAGACTCTTGAGAGCCCCTTGGACTGCAAGGAGATCAAATCAGTCAGTCCTAAGGGAAATCAACCCAGACTGTTCCCTGGAAGGACAGATGCTGAAGTTGAAGCTCAAATATTTTGGTCACCAAATGAGAAGGGAGCACTCACTGGAGAAGAATCTTGAGAGTCCCTTGGACTGCAAGAAGATCAGATCAGTCAGTCCTAAGGGAAATCAACCCTGACTGTTCCCTGGAAGGGCAGATGCTGAAGCTGAAGCTCAAATACTTTGGCCACCAAATGAGAAGGGAGCACTCCCTGGAGAAGATCCTGATGCTGGGAAAGACAGAAGGCAAAAGAAGAAGGGGCCGGCAAAAGAGGAGATGGCTGGACAGTTTTACTGATATAACTAGAATTTGAGCGGACTTTGGAGGATGGTGGAAGACAGAAGGGCCTGGCGTGACTTGGTCCATGTGGTCACAAAGGGACTCAACCGTGCGACTGAAAAACAACAACAGTGGCATGAAGAAGATTTCCCTCTATCTACTTCAGGGGTGGCCAATGGTAGCTCTCCAGATGTTTTTTTGCCTACAACTCCCATCAGCCCCAGCCAGCAGGACATAGACACTTTGGCCTCCAAATGAGAAGGGAGCACTCACTGGAGAAGACCCTGATGCTGGGAAAGACAGAAGGCAAAAGAAGAAGGGGAGGGCAAAAGAGGAGATGGCTGGACAGCATTACTGATATAACTAGCATGAAATTGAATGGACTTTGAAGGATGGTGGAAGACAGGAGGGCCTGGCGTGACTTTGTCCATGTGGACGCAAAGAGTCGGACTCTACTGTGCTGTTGAATAACAACAAAGTATAGAAGGATTGATAGCAGACCTTTAGCTACAGTCGGGTCTCTGGAGGCCTAGCTCCCTAACCTTCTGCCTAGGCCCCAACAACTTATCCAAGTCCAGGCCCCCTGACTTTCCATTTTTTATTTTGTTTTTCCTCTCTCTCTCTCTCTCTCTCTCTCTCTCTCTCTCATTGACAGCAATTCCCATCAATGGTGATGGGGTTCAGTAGAGGATCTGCTAAAACTGATTCTCCTGAAAGCTGCCACCTTTTTACTGGGTTGGGGGTGCACTCTCAAAATCACAGATGATCTCCACTCAACAGAGATCAGTTCCCCTGGAAGAAATGGCTGCTTTGGAGCGTGGGCTTTATGGCCTTGTGCCCTGCTGACGTCCTTCCCCACCCCCAACCTCCCTAGACTCCACACTCAAATCTCCAGGAATTTCCCAAATCCAGAGTCGGCAATCTTGTATCAGCTGGAAGCAGGGCTTTTTTTGGAGCAGAAACTCCTTTGCATATTACGCCACACCTCCCTGATTTAGCCAATCCTCCTGGAGCTTACAGAAGGCACTGTATGAAGAGCCCTGTAAGCTCTTGGAGGATAGGCTACATCATGGAGGTGTCGCCTAATATGCAAAGGAGTTCCTGCTATAAAAAAAGTCACGCACTCCTTCTATACATATCTGAATAAAGAAAGGAAATAAAACCACCAGGGTAAAATTATGGTATCCTGTGGAAGAAGAAGTAGACGAAGAAGAAGAAGATGATGATGATATTGGATTTATATCCCACCCTCAGCTCCAAATCTCAGAATCTCAGAGCAGCTCAGAGCAGTTCACAATCGCCTTTATTTTCCTCCCCCACAACAGACACCCTGTGACGTGGGTGGGGCTGAGAGAGCTCTCTCAGAAGCTGCCCTTTCAAGAACAACCTCTGCCAGAGCTACGGCTGACCCAAGGCCATTCCAGCAGGTGCAAGTGGAGGAGTGGAAATCAAACCTGGTTCTCCCAGATAAGAGTCTGCACACTTAACACTACACCAAACTGGCTCTAGATGGCTCTTTTTTCAGTGTGGCTCATCCCCCCCCCCCCACACACACACACCTTTTTTGAGCTCTGAGTTATTTTGGGTCTACAGTAGGCAAAACATACATTCCCTAATTAATTTCCTTATTGGACTGCAAGAGACATTTCTTATGAAGACCTCACCAGCTTCCCCGGGTTCATTCTACATGTTGCATCTGGAAATTAAGGTTTCGTTCTTCCAGATTAAGCTTCCCTGTTCACTCCAAACTGGTTGCTTGTCATCTTTTTTTTTAATATAGCCTTGCGTGAGGATTATGTATAATTCAATCAATGCCTTCGGGCAAACCAGTTGATGATTACAGTGGGGGGAAAAAAGAATCTCATTTTGCCGTATTTTGTTGAGGTAGTTTCATTACGGCATGTCACTCTGTTACAAGGCCTTATGGAATCGCAAGCCCCATAGGACATTTTAAAACATACCTTTTTTTACGACGGTTAAACTCCAAGATAAACGAAAACATTAAAAATAAGGCATTGGGCTCATTTCCTTTTGTCTTTGATGGATACGAATGGGGGGATACAAAAGGGGGGGCTCACCCTATCTTGCTGTCTGCAAAGAAAAAAAAGGGGGGGGGATTCATGTATTACAGAGCAAAGGAACTTTACTTCCCCTGGTGAATTATGATGGATTAGCGGCAAAGGACCAATATCAGAACCGAAACACCCCGAAAGATAAAAATGTTGTCAGCGAAATGGAATATGGCAGGGCTTGCAATAAAAAGAGAGAATTGCCCCCCTTTTCCCTTACGCCAGCCAATTCATTACTCCGACAGGCAATATGATCTGGAGATCTCCCTCGATTACGATTGATCGCCAGACCTCCAAGACCAGTTTCTCGGGAGAAAATGCCTGCTTTGGAGGGTTGGATTCTCTGCCATTGTAGCCCCAAGCCCTCCCCTCCTTGGAATCAGGGGTGGAATTCTAGCAGCAGCTCCTTTGCATATTAGGCCACATCTTCCTGGTGTAGCCAATCCTCAAAGAGCTTATAAAAAAGAGCCTTGTAGGAGGATTGGCGAAATCAGGGGATGTGGCCTAATATGCAAAGGAGCTCCTGTTAGAATTCCACCCCGTCCGGAATCTCCAAGTATCCCCCAATCTAGAGTTGGCAACCCTATATGACTGAATATTCGAGTTTCTGTGAGCGAATCCATTGTAAGATTCTTCGGTTGGGTTCGTGGGAAGGGTCTTTGTGATGGGTCCCCAAATCCCTTGAAGTGAACATGCTGTAAAACTAAACCTGAAATATCTGCATACATCTCCCCCACCCCCTAGAAATCATGCCTGCTAGACCCCAAGTTGGATTAAACATAAGAACATAAGAGAAGCCATGTTGGATCAGGCCAATGGCCCATCCAGTCCAACACTCTGTGTCACATAAGAACATAAGAGAAGCCCTGTTGGATCAGGCCAATAGCCCATCCAGTCCAACACTCTGTGTCACATAAGAACATAAGAGAAGCCCTGTTGGATCAGGCCAATAGCCCATCCAGTCCAACACTCTGTGTCACATAAGAACATAAGAGAAGCCATGTTGGATCAAGCCAATGGCCCATCCAGTCCAACACTCTGTGTCACATAAGGACATAAGAGAAGCCCTGTTGGATCAGGCCAGTGGCTCATCCAGTCGAACACTCTATGTCACATAAGAACATAAGAGAAGCCCTGTTGAAGAAGAAGAAGAAGAAGAAGAAGAAGACATTGGATTTATATCCCGCCCTCCACTCCGAAGAGTCTCAGAGCGGCTCACAATCTCCTTTACCTTCCTCCCCCACAACAGACACCCTGTGAGGTGGGTGGGGCTGGAGAGGGCTCTCTCAGCAGCTGCCCTTTCAAGGACAACCTCTGCCAGAGCTATGGCTGACCCAAGGCCATTCCAGCAGGTGCAAGTGGAGGAGTGGGGAATCAAACCCAGTTCTCCCAGATAAGAGTCCGCACACTTAACCACTACACCAAACTGGCCCATCCAGTCCAACACTCTATGTCACACAGTGGCCAAAAAACTAGGCGCCATCAGAAGATCCATCAGTGAGGCTAGGACACTAGAAGCCCTCCCACTGTTGTAGTTGTACAGTCCACAGACGAGTCCGACTCTTTGCGACCCCATGGACCAAGTCACGCTAGGCCCTCCTGTCTTCCACCATCCTCCAAAGTCTGCTCAAATTTGTGTTAGTGACATCCGTAACAATGTCCAGCCATCTCTTCTTTTGCCTCCTGTCTTTCCCAGCATCAGAATCTTTTCCAGTGAGTGCCCCCTTCTCATTTGGTGGCCAACGTATCTGAGCTTCAGCTTCAGCATCTGACCTTCCAGGGAACAGTCAGGGTTGATTTCCCTTAGGACTGACTGATCTGATCTTCTTTCAATCCAAGGGACTCTCAAGAGTCTTCTCCAGCACCATAGCTCAAAAGCATCTATTCTTCTGCGCTCGGCCTTCCTTATGGTCCAACTCTCATAGCCATACATTACTACTGGGAATACCATCACTTTTGTTGGCAGGGTGATGTCTCTCCTTTTTATTATACTGCCCAGGTATAATTTTCTTATACTGCCTCCCACTGTGCCCCCCCCCCCAAGCACAACACAGAGTTAGGCAAGGTTGGCAGCCAATCCTGCCAACTCCAAGGGGCTTTCCATGTAGGGCTTTTTGAAATAGCAGGAACCAGGGGCATTTTGTGGAAAAAGAGGTGGAACATCCCATTAGCATAACTCATTAGCATATGCCCCCCACCAACCAAAAGCAACCCAATGCAAGAAAGGAGAGTCCCAGGCCAGCGAGGCCTGCTTGGTCTGGCTAGAGATCCAGCCAACCCAAGAAGGTCACACTTACCTAGGCTTCCCAATCCCCAGGTCCCAGCGGGGGATCCCCTGGTTTTACAGGCTTCCCCCCTCCCCCAGCCAGCTGGTCGGCGGGGGAAGCTCCACCCCACAGCCATTATGCAACCTCCAGGAACGATTCCCATAGGGAATGATGGGGAATTGATCCGCGGGTGTCAGGGGCTCTGGGAAGGTTGTTTTTTGAGGTAGAGGTGCCAAATTTTCCATATAGCATCTAGTGCCTCCCAAATTTCAAAAGGATTGGACCAGGGGGTCCAATTCTATGAGCCCCAAAAGAAGGCGCCCCGATCCTTCATTATTTTCTATGGAAGGAAGGCATTCTAAAAGGTGTGCTGTCCCTTTAAATGTGATGGCCAGAACTCCCTTGGAGTTCAATTATGCTTGTCACACCCTTGCTCCTGGCTCCGCCCCCAATGTCTCCTGGCTCCACCCCCAAAGTCCCAGATATTTCTTGAATTGGACTTGGCAACCCTACACTTACCTGAGGCTCTCCTGGGGTGCCACCCCCTCAGTCAAAAGGCCAGCAAGCCACCCTCTGCCCAAAATCACATGAGAAGTGGAGAAAGGGTGGTGTGGGCTTCTCCAAGGATTAATGAGGGCTGCTGGGGGTGTGGCAAAGCCCCTGATGGCTGGCTGGCTGCCCGCTCTCCTCATCCAGGGATTGTTATGCAGCTGCACCTTTCAATGGACAAGGTAGGTGGGGAGGAGGAGGGGGAACCCTCAGAAAGGTTCAGGAGCTGTGCTCCTGTGAGCTCCTGCTGAATCTGAGGTCTGGCAGGAACTCACTTGCATATTAGTCCACACATACCTGACGTAGCCAGTCCTCCAAGAGCTTACAGGGCTCTTCTGACAGGGCCTACTGTAAGCCCTCAGAAGATTGGCTACATCAGGGGGTGTGGCCTAATATGCAAAGGAGGCCCTGCTAGAATTCCTTACAGGGCTCCTCTCACAGGGCCTACTGTAAGCTCCAGGAGGACTGGCTACATCAGGGGTGTGTGGCCTAATAGGCAAAGGAGGTCCTGCTAGAATTCCTTACAGGGCTCTTCTCACAGGGCCTACTGTAAGCTCCAGGAGGATTGGCTACCTCAGGGGTGTGTCGCCTAACAGGCAAAGGAGGTCCTGCTAGAATTCCTTACAGGGCTCTTCTCACAGGGCCTGCTGGAAGCTCCAGGAGGATTGGCTACATCAGGGGGTGTGGCCTAATATGCAAAGGAGGTCCTGCTAGAATTCCTTACAGGGCTCTTCTCATAGGGCCTGCTGGAAGCTCCAGGAGGATTGGCTACATCAGGGGGGTGTGGCCTAATAGGCAAAGGAGGTCCTGCTAGAATTCCTTACAGGGCTCTTCTCACAGGGCCCACTGGAAGCTCCAGAAGGACTGGCTACATCAGGGGGGTGTGGCATAATAGGCAAAGGAGGTCCTGCTAGAATTCCTTACAGGGCTCTTCTCACAGGGCCTGCTGGAAGCTCCAGGAGGATTGGCTACATCAGGGGGTGTGGCCTAATATGCAAAGGAGGCCCTGCTAGAATTCCTTACAGGGCTCTTCTCACAGGGCCTACTGTAAGCTCCAGGAGGACTGGCTACATCAGGGGTGTGTGGCCTAATAGGCAAAGGAGGTCCTGCTAGAATTCCTTACAGGGCTCTTCTCACAGGGCCTACTGTAAGCTCCAGGAGGATTGGCTACCTCAGGGGTGTGTCGCCTAACAGGCAAAGGAGGTCCTGCTAGAATTCCTTACAGGGCTCTTCGTACAGGGCCTGCTGTAAGCTCCAGGAGGATTGGCTACATCAGGAGTGTGTGGCCTAACAGGCAAAGGAGGTCCTGCTAGAATTCCTTACAGGGCTCTTCTCACAGGGCCTACTGTAAGCTCCAGGAGGACTGGCTGCATCAGGGGGTGTGGCCTAATAGGCAAAGGAGGTCCTGCTAGAATTCCTTACAGGGCTCTTCTCACAGGGCCTACTGTGAGCTCCAGGAGGATTGGCTGCATCAGGGAGGTGTGGCCTAATAGGCAAAGGAGGTCCTGCTAGAATTCCTTACAGGGCTCTTCTCACAGGGCCTACTGTAAGCTCCAGGAGGATTGGCTACCTCAGGGGTGTGTCGCCTAACAGGCAAAGGAGGTCCTGCTAGAATTCCTTACAGGGCTCTTCTCACAGGGCCTGCTGTAAGCTCCAGGAGGACTGGCTGCATCAGGGAGGTGTGGCCTAATAGGCAAAGGAGGTCCTGCTAGAATTCCTTACAGGGCTCTTCTCACAGGGCCTGCTGTAAGCTCCAGGAAGACTGGCTGCATTAGGGGTGTGTGGCCTAATAGGCAATGGAGGTCCTGCTAGAATTCCTTACAGGGCTCTTCTCACAGGGCCTGCTGTAAGCTCCAGGAGGACTGTCTGCATCAGGGGGTGTGTGGCCTAATAGGCAAAGGAGGTCCTGCTAGAATTCCTTACAGGGCTCTTCTCACAGGGCCTGCTGGAAGCTCCAGGAGAATTGGCTACATCAGGGGGGGGGGTGGCCTAATAGGCAAAGGAGGTCCTGCTAGAATTCCTTACAGGGCTCTTCTCACAGGGCCTGCTGTAAGCTCCAGGAGGACTGGCTATATGAGGGGTGTGTGGCCTAATAGGCAGAGGAGGTCCTGCTAGAATTCCTTACAGGGCTCTTCTCACAGGGCCTGCTGTAAGCTCCAGGAGGACTGGCTGCATCAGGGGGTGTGTGGCCTAATAGGCAGAGGAGGTCCTGCTAGAATTCCTTACAGGGCTCTTCTCACAGGGCCTGTTGTCAGCTCCAGGCGGATTGGCTACATCAGGAGGGTGTGGCCTAATAGGCAAAGGAGGTCCTGCTACAAAACAGATTGTCCAACAGATTCTCAATGGCTGATAACAGACGGGCTTTGGGGGGCAGTTGGGAGGCCCCAAAAGAGGTGTCGTGAGGCCGCCACACACTCCCCATGCCGTCCATAGGGTGACATGGGCATGTTGAGACAGCTGTTGCATACCATTCCCGTCCCCATACATTTTCAGTAGCGCACTGAACAGTGTTAATTTTAAAAACCTGGATGCAGCTTGGGGCGGCTTGGCAGTTTCGCACCGTCAAGGCACCTCGCTTGCCCCCTTCCGCTTCCGGATGCCAAGGAGGCAACTGGCATGCGGCTCAAAAATTTGCAACCACTTCAGAAGTGGTAGCTTCTGCAGTTGCACTGCGGAGGCTGGAGGATGGGGTGAGGACGGGAGGCAGATGTTTGCGTGGGGAGGGATTCTTTGGGTCAGTTTCAGAGACGTCTCTGAGTCGGCCCAAAGTTCTGGTCTATGAGCAGCCAATGTAAGGTTTCCACGGCTTCCCACTACAAGGTGCCACAAAGTTCCATTGCGCTCTTCTCACACGGAAGCTAGCCCAGTGCCTGCCATCTCCGCAACATCTTACCTTTTATGTAAGCAGGAAGCAATGATTAAAGGGTCGGAACACTTTCCCTATGAAGAAAGGTTAAAACGCTTGGGGCTCTTTAGCTTGGAGAAATGTCGACTGCGGGGTGACACGATAGAGGTTTACAAGAGAATGCATGGGATGGAGAAAGTAGAGAAAGAGGTACTTTTCTCCCTTTCTCACAATACAAGAACTCATGGGCATTCGATGAAATTGCTGAGCAGTCGGGTTAGAACGGATAAAAGGAAGTCCTTCTTCACCCAAAGGGTGATCCACATGTGGAACTCACTGCCACAGGAGGTGATGGTGTTGGACTGGATGGGCCATTGGCCCTATCCAACATGGCTTCTCTTATGTTCTTATGTGACACAGAGTGTTGGACTGGATGGGCCATTGGCCTGATCCAACAGGGCTTCTCTTATGTTCTTATTTGACACAGAGTGTTGGACTGGATGGGCCACTGGCCTGATCCAATGTGGCTTCTCTTATGTTCTTATGTGACACAAAGTGTTGGACTGAATGGGCTATTGGCCTGATCCAGCAGGGCTTCTCTTATGTTCTTATGTGACACAGAGTGTTGGACTGGATGGGCCATTGGCCTGATCCAGCGTGGCTTCTCTTACGTTCTTATGTGACACAGAGCGTTGGACTGGATGGGCCATTGGCCTGATCCAACATGGCTTCTCTTATGTTCTTATGTGACACAGAGTGTTGGACTGGATGGGCCATTGGCCTGATCCAACATGGCTTCTCTTATGTTCTTACGTGACACAGAGTGTTGGACTGGATGGGCCATTGGCCTAATCCAACAGGGCTTCTCTTATGTTCTTATGTGACACAGAGTGTTGGACTGGATGGGCCATTGGCCTGATCCAACATGGCTTCTCTTATGTTCTTACGTGACACAGAGTGTTGGACTGGATGGGCCATTGGCCTAATCCAACAGGGCTTCTCTTATGTTCTTATGTGACACAGAGTGTTGGACTGGATGGGCCATTGGCCTAATCCAACAGGGCTTCTCTTATGTTCTTATGTGACACAGAGTGTTGGACTGGATGGGCCATTGGCCTGATCCAACATGGCTTCTCTTATGTTCTTATGTGACACAGAGTGTTGGACTGGATGGGCCATTGGCCTGATCCAGCGTGGCTTCTGTTATGTTCTTAAGCAATGAAAAAAATGCGTTTGTCTCTGTATGGTAAAGTGGATTTTTCTTCCAAAAGCAGGACAAGAGGGGAATAAATGGCTCTAGAGTTGTAGCGAAAAAAAATAGTCCATAAAAAAAGCCATCTGACGCAGTTCGACTTAAAAACAACCTGGAGTCATTCAGCTTTTGACATCTCTTCATGAGCGACTAAAAGGAGCGCGATCAAAGAAACCAGAGAAGTTTGCAAAAGGCAAACTGCGTGAAGGGATTAGTCTGAAGAGGAAGAGGCCTTGATGCTCAGGCAGAGGAGGGGAACAAAAAGGGCTTTTGTTACAAATTTGGAGCGAACAAGCTTTGAAAGAGAAACCGTGGTTCGTTGGAGGCTGTGAAAGGTGGACCGGAGCAATAGGAACGAATGTTTTGCCATCGAAGGCCAAGCCCGGAGGATCGTGTGCTTCAAATGCTTTCCCAGAACTATCATCCGAAACAAAAAAGAGAGTCTAAGGCAGGGGCGTCAAACTTATTTGTTATGGGGGCCGGATCTGACATAAAGGAGACCTTGTCGGGCTGGGCCACGTGTCTACCTTATTTAAGATTAGGTAGCAGAGATATAAACTTTATAAAGGACACAGAGGGCGATACCAGATGGGCGTTTACCGGGGACGGGAGAGCGATACCAGATGGGCCTTTACCAGGGACGGGAGGCAGGCGGATTAAAAAAGAGTGTCCACACCCGCACATCTGCCTACTGTCCCCATCCCGTCCTGCCCCGGTCCCATCCCAGGGTACCTTTTCACTGGGGCGGCGCCTCCCCAGCCGTCCAGAAAGCCAGGAGGCGCCCAGGGAGCCACCGACGGGACACGAGAGCATTCCAGACGCTCCCTCCGCACCCATGGCCCACCCCTTTCCTGAGTGCCGTCAGGAAGCTCTGGGGTGCTCTATTTCCGGCTGGTTCTCCTTGGGGAGGCTTCAAGCTACCCCGAACCGGCCATCTGGTATCAGCCCGACAAACACAATTAAAGGGTTTAAAAAAAACCAACCTTAAAATAAAACATGCTTAAAACAGTAGCACTCATTGGTCTTACAGCTGCTGGAATGGCCTTGGCTCAGCCACAGGTCTCGCAGAGCTGTCCTTGAAAGGGCAGCTGCTGTGAGAGCCCTCTCACCCTCACCTACCTCACAGGGAGTCTGTTGTAGGGGGAGAAGATATAGGAGATTGTAAGCTGCTCTGAGTCTCTGTTTCAGAGAGAAGGGTGGGGTATAAATCTGCAATTGTATTCTTCTTAAAGGTGCTTTCTTTGTATCTCTCCCATGGAATCCAGGGAACTGGACAAAGGAAGCTCTGGCTCTTTCCTTCATTCCCCAGGGGCTCAGGAGGGGAAGGAGCCTCAGCCAATAGAAGAAAATGCGTCTTGGCTCCGTAACTCCGCTGTGCGATTGAGAAAGCCTGGCAAAGCAAGCTCTCCATCCCTCTCCCTTCCTCCCCAAGGGAGGAGTCTCAGCCAATGGAGAAAATGGAGGTCTTGCTCTGTAGCTCCTGTACGATTGAGCAAGCCGTGCAAAGCAAGCCGTGATGCAGAAGGAAGCAAGAGAGAGGAAGAAGGAAGCAGATGTCAGCCAGTTGCTCGGGGGTCTGATAGAAGCGCCCCGGAGACCTCATTCAGCCCCCGAGCTACATGTTTGACACCCCTGGTCTAAGGACCAGAATACACAGTCTGTGGACAGCAGATATAATTAATCTCCCTCTGCTGTCATCTAGATATAGACAAGCTGGAACAGGTCCAGAGGAGGGCAACGAAGATGGTGAGGGGTCTGGAGATCAAGTCCTATGAGGAAAGGTTGAAGGAGCTGGGGATGTTTAGCCTGGAGAGGAGGTGGCTGAGAGGTGATAGGATCACCATCTTCAAGTACTTGAAGGGCTGTCATCTAGAGGATGGTGTGGAATTGTTTTCTGTGGCCCCAGAAGGTAGGATCAGAAACAATGGGCTGAAATTAAATCAAAAGAGTTTCCGGCTCAACATTAGGAAGAACTTCCTGACCGTCAGAGCGATTCCTCAGTGGAGCAGGCTTCCTCGGGAGGTGGTGGGCTCTCCTTCCTCGGAGGTTTTAAAACAGAGGCTAGATGGCCATCTGACAGCAATGAGGAGCCTGTGAATTTAGGGGGAGGTGTTTGTGAGTTTCCTGCATTGTGCAGGGGGTTGGACTCGATGACTCTGGAGGTTCCTTCCAACTCTATGATTCTATAACTGTGTGCTGTCAAGTCACAATAAACTCATCACAATCCCAGGACCATGTGGTTTTCAAGGCAAGAGACAAGCAAAGCTGGTTTGCCATTGCCGGCCTCTGTTCAGAGGCCCTTGACGAACTTGGTGGTTTTCCATCCAAGGACTAAGCAGACTGGGCCAACCTAGGTCAGGACAGAAGACACACAGAAGTCGTTTGCCATTGCCTTTGTGGTCTCCCATCCAAGTACCAACCATGGTCAACCTTGCTTAGCTACCAAGCTCTGTCAAGAGAGAGCTCATCTCGGCTCTTGGGACTGCTATAGAGGACTTATTTATTGAATAATCATTGTAGTGGCATGGGGTACCTGGCTTGTATTTCATCTGTGCCTGAAGTTCTCTTGTGCTCTTCTCCGTTCTTGTAAGCCCTGTGAACCATAGGCCACTTTAAATGCATTGGGCAGAAGCTCATGGGAGTGGAGCTGCAGAACCTTTACTCTCTCTCTTTCTTTCTTTCTTTCTTTTCTTTCTTTCTTTCTTTCTTTCTTTCTTTCTTCTTCTTTCTTTCTTTCTTTCTTTCTTTCTTTTCTTTCTTTCTTTCTTTCTTTCTTTCTTTCTTTCTTCCTTCCTTCCTTCCTTCCTTCCTTCCTTCCTTCCTATTTGAAAGTTTCCATTTCCTTTCTTTTTTTTTGAATTTTAAATACTTTATTAAAGTTTTAAAAGCAATACAATTAAAAAAAAAACCCTTAAAATCACAGAGCAAAACTTTCTTTCTTATCCTCCTCCACACTCCCAGTTCCGGCTGGCTTGCTGTCAGGGGTGTGCGTCCTAATATGCAAATGAGTTCCTGCTGGGCTTTTTCTACAAGAAAGGCTTTGGGTGAAACAATGGTGACATCAGGGGTGTGTGGCCTAATATGCAAATGAGTTCCTGCTGGGCTTTTTCTACAAGAAAGGCCTTGTGGGAAACAGTGGTGACATCAGGGGTGTGTGGCCTAATATGCAAATGAGTTCCTGCTGGGCTTTTTCTACAAAAAAAATGGCCTGGATGGGACTCCCTTTAAACTGCAGAGTCTTGTGAGCAAAAATGCTACTTTGTGAGCTACTGGCATTAAAGTTACGAGCTACTGCATACATTAGTGTGCTCTGGGTCATCTTTCCTGAACTAAGACAAAAATGTGTGAGCTGGAGGCGAAAAACCTCAGCTTAGAGGGAACACCGGATGGAGTAAGTTGTTATTATGGCAATTCTAATTCAAGAAGCATCTGAAGGTAGATGCTGAGCTGATATAATTTAGTACACCTTCGGTGATGTCGGGGGTGTGTGGCATGTGCAAACACTCGAGAATGCCTCTTCGCCAGGGCTTTCTTTGCTGCTGATGGAAGCCTCAAAGGGAAAAGTGAGTTATGGGGGAAACTGAGGCAAAGGCGGGCGAGGCAGTTGGCTCCCTTCCTGGAACGCGGTGACCTGGCAACAGTGATCCATGCAACGGTCACCTCGAGGTTAGACTACTGTAATGCCCTCTACATGGGGCTGCCCTGTACCGAACTCGGAAACTGCAGCTAGTGCGGAATGCAGCGGCCAGACTGTTAACGGGACTACCTTGGTGGGAACATGTACGGCCTAGGCTGCGAGAACTGCACTGGCTGCCAATTGTGTACCGAGTCCGTTACAAGGTGCTGGTTATTACCTTTAAAGCCCTATATGGCCGAGGACGTGTTTACCTTAGGGACCGTCTCTCTCCATATGTTCCCCAGAGAGCACTGAGATCTAGTTCACAAAATCTTCTGAAAATCCCTGGGCCAAAGGAGGCTAAGTTAAAAACAACTAGGGAGCAGGCCTTTTCGATAATGGCACCCCAATGGTGGAACCAGCTGCCAGAAGAGGTGCGGGCCCTGCGGGACTTTAACCAGTTCCGTAGGGCTTGTAAAACCGCCCTCTTCAACTAGCCTTTTAAGTTGAATTTAGCAGTAACATCAAGCTGTCTTTATATATACTGAGTCTGTAGCACCGTTAAGTTTTACTGGATTTAAGAGTATTTATGTAATTTAATTAATATATGAACAGTTTTATATTGTTACTGTTTTGATTTTATTGTTGTTGTATCAGAATGTAGCACCAGAATGTTAATTTTAGTAATTTTAGAATCTTAATTAAATTGTTAAACTAGCTATTGCTTTTAAATATTTACTGTATTTGATTTGATGTTGTCAGCCGCCCTGAGCCTGCTTCGGCGGGGAGGGCGGGATATAAA
Organism: Heteronotia binoei; assembly: GCF_032191835.1. Taxonomy (NCBI): domain Eukaryota; kingdom Metazoa; phylum Chordata; class Lepidosauria; order Squamata; family Gekkonidae; genus Heteronotia; species Heteronotia binoei. The sequence continues at coordinate 174,064,934 of NC_083226.1, forward strand.
TAAAATGATTGATTGATTGATCATGGTATGTACCATGTCCTGTAAGCCACCCTGAGCCTGCCTCGGCGGGGAGTATGAATAAAAATTTATTATTATTATTATTATTATTATTATTATTATTATTATTATTATTATTATTATTATTGTTGTTGTTGTTGTTGTTGTTGTTGTTGTTAAAGTGTTCTGTTAACCTGCAAAGACTTCCTTCCTGTGGCTTGTTGTTATCCAACAGCATCAGCATGCTCAGTCCCGGAATTATCACAGCATTGTTAGCCTCCTCTCAACTGGAAGGAACTGATTCCTAGTCACAACTTTCATGCCTGAGACTGGGGCAGTCTGCATGGCTTCCAAATCTCTCTCTCCCTCCCTCTCCCTCCATTTTCCTCTCCCTCCCTCTCCCCTTCCCTTTCCCTCTCTCCCTCCTTCTCCTCTCTCCCTCCCTCCCTCTCTCTCCCTCCCTCCCTCCCTCTCCCCCTCCCTTTCCCTCTCTCTCTCCCTCCCTTTCCATCTGTCCCTCCCTCTCTCTCCCTCCCTCCCTTTCCATCTGTCCCTCCCCTCTCTGTCCCTCCCTCCCTTTTCCTCTCCCTCTCTCTCTCTGTCAGAACTTGTATCTTTACTGCTGGTTCCCTATAATGTGACCAATGCTGCAATGTATTTTTACTATGACTTAGAGCTGCTTTGTTACTGAACCAAACTGACTCCATGTTGTAACCCTTGCTTGACACAAAGTGCCTGAATAGTAATTAACCTTGCCCCACTGGTATCCAAAATATTTGGGGCTGTAGAATGAGTTATGTTATGTCTCTGCACATTCTCACACTGGGACCCTTTGAAGCCGAGCAGCATGGCCTTCGGAGTAGGGAGGCATCCTCTCTACTGATAGTGATGGTGAGAAGACAGATGTGCCTGTAACGGTGTGAATTGTGGCTTTGTGAGATGTTTGCTTTATGTGTATAAAATTGTGCTGGTGCTGGCTCTCGCCATCACTGTTATCTTGCCTCTTCCAGTGCTTAGTTCTCTTCAATAAAATCCTAACTTTGTAACCAAGTATGGGATCCGTTTGAAGTTCTTAAGTTCTGACATTATAACAGTGATCCCATTGTTCGTGGCTTATCTGTACTGGAGGCTTGGCCCGATGGCGGCAAAAGTGCCAGACGACGGAGAGCCCACCACCCCAATAGAGGACCCGCCGCTCGACCCAAATGTGACGGGGGTCCGGCGCAAGATTAAGGTCCCGGCGCCTTTCTCAGTCGACGCCGCGTTCCCAGCCCCGCGAACCTGGAGCCCACGGAAGTCCACGGCAGCAATCGACGCCGCGGAGCAGCGGTACCGAAGCATGCTGGGCAAAGGGGGAGCCGGAGACGGCGACGGCGACCAAGAGGAGGGCCCGGAGCCCCGAGGGGGAGACGACCAGATCCGGACCCTCCGCAACGACTTATTCGACTGGGTTCGGGAGATACACGACGACGTGCATCGATCCCGCGTGACGATGGCCGAGGAGTTGCAGCAGAACCTGGGCGCGATCTACGACCAGCTCCGCACCTTGCAAACTGCGGTCCTGGGAGTCCCGATTGGAGGGCTACCGCTGGGGCAACCGCCCGTAGCCCCGCCGGCTCCGCCGGCCCCAGCGCCGCAAGCTCCGGCCGCCCCGGCCCCGCCAGCTCCGGCCGCCCCGGCTCCGCCGGCTCCGGCCGCCCCAGCCCCGCCGGCTCCGGCCGCCCCGGCGCCGCCGGCTCCGGCCGCCCCGGCGCCGCCGGCTCCGCCTGCCCCGGCACCACCAGCCCCGCTGGCCCCGGCTGCCCCGGCGCTGCCGGCTCTGCCCGCTCCAGGGGCCCCGGCGCCACGCGCCCCGATCCTGCCGGTTCTACCGGGCTCCGCGCCGCCGCCGGGGGCGCCGCGAGCCCCGGGGGGGGCCGAGGGTCGAGGAAGAGAATTGAAGATTACTTTCGATGGGAATCCGGAGGACGTGGAGTATTTTACCATACAGTGCGACACGTTCTTCACCCACTGGGGTGCGGATTACCCGACCGAAGCCAGCCGAGTGTACCACATCGCGTCCCGACTGAGAGGCGCGGCCCACAAGTGGTACGTCGGGCTTTTTATGGGAAGAAAACCCGAACTAGCCACGGTGGCGGGGTTCCTGCACGCGATGCTCCGCCAGTATGGCGATCCCCTACGGGAGGAGAAGGCTGTCGCCGCCCTTCAGCGCATAGAGCAAGGCAACCGCTCCACCCGCGAGTATGCCACCGAGTTCCTGGGGTACTGCGCGGCGGCGAGGGGATGGAACGAGGTCATGAAATATACCGCGTTCATCAATGGTCTGAACCCGACAATCCTCGACCGCTGCTACAGTCAAGGGAGACCCGACACGTTGGTCGGATGGATCCAGCTGGCCGGAGAAGTGGAGACCAACCTCCAACATGTGGGGATGCGACGGCAGCAGCTGGCAAAGAAGGCGGCGAAGCTCACACCGACTAAATCCGAAGGGAGGAACACCGCGACCTCCGCCCCGTCTCCCGCTCGCAAGTGCTTCAAATGCGGAGACCCAAATCATCTCGCTGCCAACTGCCCAGTGAAAGTGGGTGCCACCCCACCCACGGCGAAGACAACTACCCCGGGGCCGAAGAAGAAAAAGAGCGGCCGCTCGAAGGAGCCCAGCCGGGGCTCTGTCGCCACTTCCTTGGCGACTGACGAGGATTTTACCACCGACTTGGCTACAGTGGAAGAATCGACCGAAGAATCGGACGACACCGAGTCGGCGGGAAACGACAGCGACCTGCTTTAATGGGTGCCGCAAAGCAGGTCCAACAACAGCCGGCACTCCTCACGGTGAGAGCAACAGGGGGTTTACTGTTTATGGCCGTTACCCTCCTCAACCCTAACCTAAAGAGATTCATGCACGCCCGAGCGCTGATCGACTCCGGGTGTAACAGGGAACTGATCACCCCCCGCCTAGTTGAGGCGTTGGGATTAGCCACTTCCCCCCTACCACAGCCGATGCAGTTCCAGCAGATGGACGGGGGGCCCATGAGAGGGGAGCCATGTGCTTTAGAGACTCAGGCAGTCCGGTGGGAACCGAGGAGCATTGGGGGATCGAAACTTTCGTAATTGCCCCCTCTTGCTCTTTTGACGTGGTGGTGGGCTCGTCTTGGCTCGCCCGCCACCAACCAGACATAAGGTGGGAGGAACAAATTGTCCGGTTCCCGGAGTGGAGGTGTGAGCATCACCACTGGCGCCCCGAATGGGGGCCGCACGCTCCCCCCCAAAACATGCGGGCTTGCCTCACTCTCGAGGAAGTCGCCTCAATCCCCAAGGAATACCAGGATCTAAGATTAGCGTTTAGCGAGAAGGAAGCGGACGAGCTACCGCCCCACCGCCCTACGGACTGTGCCATCGAGCTGATCCCAGGGCAACAGCTTCCCAAGGCGAAACTGTACTCCATGGGTTGGGCGGAAAAAGCTGAACTCCGAAAGTTTTTGGACAAGAACCTTAAGCGCGGCTTCATACGGCCGGCCACTGCCCCCCATGCCGCCCCCGTCCTCTTCCGAAAGAAAAAGGACGGGTCTCTTAGGCTTTGCACAGATTTTCGTGCTATAAACGGGATTTCCATGTCCAACGCCTACCCGATCCCGTTGATAAAGGATTTGTTGAACACCGTAGCAAAGGGCAAAGTATTTACAAAGCTTGATCTCCGAGACGCGTACTTCCGCGTCCGCATCAAAGAGGGGGACGAGTGGAAGACAGCATTCAACACCCCCTGGGACAATTTGAGTACCTAGTCATGCCCTTCGGACTGCAGGGAGCTCCTGGTGTATTCATGAACTTTATCAATGAAGTGCTACGGGAATTCCTGTTTAAGGGGGTGGTGGTGTACCTTGATGACATCATTATCTATTCACAAGATCTAAAGTCTCATGTACCCCTGGTCCGAAAAGTGTTACGCACCCTTTGCAAACACAAACTGTACGCCAAATTGTCAAAATGCGAGTTCCACAAGACCGAATTGGACTATTTGGGTTTCCGAGTGTCGGGGGAAGGATTGGCCATGGACCCCGCAAAGGTCCAAGCGGTACTAGACTGGGAACCCCCTCGAACCCGCAAACAATTACAAAGTTTTATCGGGTTCGCTAACTTTTACCGCGATTTCATTAAGGGGTTTGCCACAGTCATGCTCCCCCTCACGGAACTCCTCAAAACCAAAGGGAAGGGTGAAGAGGCGAAAAAGCCAGGCGCACGCCTAACGTGGACGCCTGAATGCCAAAAAGCTTTCAATGAACTGAAACGCCTCTTCACCTCCAAGCCCGTGTTGGCTCATCCCGACGAGCGGAAACCCTTCGTGGTCCAATGCGACGCCTCTGACGCCGCAGTGGGAGCCATACTGATGCAGAGGGGGGAAAATGGGGTGCTCCGTCCATGTGCCTATATCTCAAGGAAATTTTCCAACGAACAAAGAAATTGGTCGGTCTGGGACAAGGAGGCGTTTGCAGTCATGTTTGCCCTGAAAACCTGGCGCTCCTGGCTCGAGGGAGCGAGAGTGCCCTTTGAAATCTGGACCGATCATAAAAACCTTGAAGCCCTCACCGGGCGCCGCAAAATGACTGCAAAACAAATCCGGTGGGCAGGTTTCTTTGCTAAATTTGATTTTGTGCTGAAACACATCCCGGGCTCAAAGAACTTTTTAGCAGACGCCCTCTCTCGCATGCCACAACACGACAGTCTCCGGGAGGAGGTAGTGGACTCATTAATTTCCCCCTCAGCCATCTCGGGGGGGGTCACTACCCGCTCAGGCAGGCAGACCAGCCCTCCGGATTCAGATCTGCTGCCTCGATTCCTCTCAGAATATAACCAGGAGACCGACCGCCCACCTAACTTGGTTAAAGCCGAAAACGGGCTCTGGCTGCACAATGAAAAAATCTATGTGCCCACCCCCCTCAGAAAAGAGGTCTTGGAGCGCTGCCACTCAAGTCGCCTGGCCGGCCACTTTGGCTATGTCAAAACCCTCAACTTACTCACCCGCCAATTCTGGTGGCCGAAAATTAAAAAAGATGTCTCTGAATTTGTTCTTTCATGCCCCACCTGCCTCATGGCAAAAAGAAGGGGGGGTAAACCCCCAGGCCACCTGGTTCCCCTCCCTACAGCCACCCGACCCTGGTCGGTAGTCTCCATGGATTTCATTGTCGAACTCCCACCTTCACAGGGCAAAACAGTCATCCTGCTCGTAGTCGACACATTCTCTAAGCAAGCCCATTTCATCCCATGCAAGAAACTACCCACGGCCAAAAAACTCGCCCAGCTCTTTTTCACCCACATTGTACGCCTACACTCATTCCCAGACAAGGTCATTAGCGACCGCGGGACGCAGTTCGTTGCCAACTTCTGGCGGGAGTTCTGCAAACTCGCTGGCATCGAGCAGGGGCTAAGCTCTGCCTACCACCCCCAGTCGGACGGACAGACGGAGAGGGTTAATGGTCTTCTGGAACAGTACCTCCGCTGCTTCATTAATTACCAACAGTCCAACTGGGTGGACCTCCTCCCCTTTGCAGAATATGGCTACAACAATAGCCTCCATAGCTCAACCAAAACCTCCCCCTTTCAAATTATCAATGGTTACGAGGGCAAGCCGTTTCCCACTCTCGCCCTCCCCGCCAGCCCGGCCGAACCCACATCCTGTCAGCAATGGTGGGAGGGCCTCCGTGAAGGCTGGAAGGGGATTCAGGAAAACCTGGAGGAAGCGAAAAAAGCCTACAAAAAGCAGTTTGACAAAAAGCACTCCCAAGAGTGGGACCTGAAGGTGGGGGATACAGTTTTCCTGTCCACAAAAAACCTCCCCCTTCCCCAGCCCTGTCGCAAACTCGCACTGAAGTTTCTTGGCCCATTCAAAATAAAAAGGGTAATAAACAAAGTGACCGTGGAACTCGAACTGCCCAAATCTCTAAGTAAGATCCATCCTGTTTTTCATTGCAGCTTGCTTCGGAAAGACCCTGGTGCTACGTCCTTCCATCCCAGGGCCCCACCGCCCCCTCCGACGACAGTGAGGGGTCAGAGTCACCATGAGGTCCAGGAGATCCTGGACTCCAGAGTCAAAAGGGGGAAACTGTATTATTTGATCAGGTGGAAACACTTCCCCCCGAGCTGTGACGAGTGGGTCGAATCTCAGAACGTAGCCGCTCCGCAACTGCTGAAAAAGTTTCACCTACTGTACCCGCACAAGCCCAAGGCTGGCCCCGTGGGAGGGGGCGCTTAGGGGGGGCAGTATGTCAGAACTTGTATCTTTACTGCTGGTTCCCTATAATGTGACCAATGCTGCAATGTATTTTTACTATGACTTAGAGCTGCTTTGTTACTGAACCAAACTGACTCCATGTTGTAACCCTTGCTTGACACAAAGTGCCTGAATAGTAATTAACCTTGCCCCACTGGTATCCAAAATATTTGGGGCTGTAGAATGAGTTATGTTATGTCTCTGCACATTCTCACACTGGGACCCTTTGAAGCCGAGCAGCATGGCCTTCGGAGTAGGGAGGCATCCTCTCTACTGATAGTGATGGTGAGAAGACAGATGTGCCTGTAACGGTGTGAATTGTGGCTTTGTGAGATGTTTGCTTTATGTGTATAAAATTGTGCTGGTGCTGGCTCTCGCCATCACTGTTATCTTGCCTCTTCCAGTGCTTAGTTCTCTTCAATAAAATCCTAACTTTGTAACCAAGTATGGGATCCGTTTGAAGTTCTTAAGTTCTGACACTCTCTCTCCCTCCCTCTCCCCCTCCCTTTCCCTCTCTCCCTCCCTCTCCCCCTCCCTTTCCCTCTCTCCCTCCCTCTCTTTCCATCTGTCCCTCCCTCTCTCTCCCTCCCTTTCCATCTGTCCCTCCCTCCCTTTCTCTCTCTCCCTCCCTCTCTCCCTCCCTCTCCCTCCCTCTCCGTCTCCCTCCTTGCCATCCTAAATCAAACTGTTGTGGGTGCAACACCAGAGAGTGGAGGGATGCAACAGTGGCTGCTGGGCTAAGTCACTTCTGGTTTTAAAAAAAACCTTGGAAGTTGACATAGATTAGTCCTAGGAACTTTATGGTAAACAATAGACTTCCCAGAAATTCCTAGAGCTACCCTATGTCACTTTCAGGTTTTTTCCAATAAGTTGTTTACAAGAAGTAAAAATGCTATAAAACATAACAAAACATTAAGAATTCAACATCAGTTTAAGAGATTAAAGCAATAAGCCAGAGCCCAAAGTACCTAACCCACAAAGAGGGAAAAGTACCTGGCAAATTGAATTGGGCTCCTGAAAGACCAACGAGGTCCTTAAAAGCCCCCACAAAGAGGGCTGTCTTAACCTGGTGCCCAAGAGATGGCAAATTTGGCACCAGGCTTGTTTCAAAGATGGGGGGCCACCACTGCAAAGGCTCTCTCCCTAGTTGCCACCCTCCAAACCTTTTGAGAGGTTGGTATCTGGAGGAAGGCCCCAGAGGTTGAGCACAGTATCCAAGTAGATTGGGATGGGGAGAGGCATTCTGGCAAATATTGTGGTCCTTTACTGATAAGGTATAAGTTAAAAAGAGGCATTCAGTGGTCTCCTTTGGACAGAGAATTCCCCTTTGGCTAAGAGTTCCAGGTGAAGAAGAAAAAGAAGAAGAAGAAGACCACAGATTTATACCCCGCCCTTCTCTCTGAATCAGAGTCTCAGAGCGGCTTACAATCACCTTTATCTTCTTCCCCCACAACAGACACCCTGTGTGGTAGGTGAGGCTGAGAGAGCTCTTACAGCAGCTGCCCAATCAAGGTCAACTCCTGCAAGAGCTGTGGCTGACCCAAGGCCACTCCAGCAGCTGGAAGTGGAGGAGTGGGGAATCAAACCCGGTTCTCCCAGATAAGAGTTCTCCCGTTTCAGATCCAGCTTCCTCTGCTTAACTGCATTGCTCTGTTTGGGGGTGTTTCATGGTCGTACTGAAGCATGACAGAATGCTGAGAGTTGGTTTCACAGGCTGGGCCTCCTTTGAGGTTCCAAACAGCTGCCGTGGCTAGAACATTTCCCTTTTCCCCCTCTCTCCAGCTGCTCAACCAATACTTTTGGGGAAGGGACGGCCAAAAAATGCAATCCCTGGCTGTTCTTCACGTTGCCACAGTAACCTTTCAGCTGCTGCTTCCCAGCCAGCAATATCGGAAGTCCACGGCAGTGATAATTCATCATATTAGGTTAGGGTGGAACGCCCCTAGAATACCAAATGGCTGAAAGAGTGCAATACTAGCGAAAAGGGCTTGTTATTAGGGAAGGCAACCCAGAGGCGTAGGACCAGGCATTGAGCGAACAGTTTTGCTTCCGATTGAACAAGGACATGAGTGGGAGGGCAGGAGGCAATCACGGAGAATGCAGTTCAGTGGGAGAGAATGAACCTCCACGTTCAAAATGCCATCTCAATCAAAGGACTGCCAATAGAACACATATGCCAATAGGAAGAAGAAGATGATATTGGATTTATATCCCGCCCTCCACTCCGAAGAGTCTCAGAGCGGCTCACAATCTCCTTTCCCTTCCTCCCCCACAACAGACACCCTGTGAGGTGGGTGGGGCTGGAGAGGGCTCTCACAGTAGCTGCCCTTTCAAGGACAACCTCTGCCAGAACTATGGCTGACCCAAGGCCATGCTAGCAGGTGCAAGTGGAGGAGTGGGGAATCAAACCCGGTTCTCCCAGATAAGAGTCCACACACTTAACCAATGGAGGGCGGGATATAAATCCAATATCTTCATCTACCTCAGAGGGTGTCTATTGTGGGGGAGGAAGAGAAAGGAGATTGTGAGCTGCTCTGAGACTCTTTGGAGTGGAGGGCGGGATATAAATCCAATATCTTCTTCTTCGCATATTAGGCCACACACCCTTGATGCAGCCAATCCTCCAAGAGTTTGCAGGGCTCTTAGTACAGGGCCTACTGTAAGCTCCAGGAGGATTGGCTACATATTGGGTGTGTGGCCTAATATGCAAAAGAGTAAATCCAAGTGGCTCAGCTGCAGTAGAAGGTGTTTGGATCTAGAACAGAGCTGCTGGTGAGTTGTTGCTGAGTGAGGAGAGCTTGTTTGCCTGGGAGTAATTGCTGGCTCCACCCTCTGCTGTTGCTCTGGCAGTTGAGTCAGAGGTGGGTGGGGGCTTGAGCCTTTAATTTGCAAGGCTCATCCTTGCCAGAGGCAGAAGTGGCTCAGCTGCAGTAGTAGGTGTTTGGATCTAGAACAGAGCTGCTGGTGAGGTGAGTAAGACTTGATTTGCTTTTCTCAAACTGCTGGGGAGCATTACGTAAGGTTGCTGTGAGAGGGAACTGTGTGAGTGCTTGATGCCTGCTGGAAAGGGGTTTCTGATTGCTTTTGTGTAACTGTTGCTGAGTGAGGAGAGCTTGTTTGCCTGGGGGGTAATTGCTGGCCCCACCCTCTGCTGTTATTCTGGCTGTTGAGTCAGAGGTGGGTGGGGGCTTGAGCCTTTGATTTGCAAGGCTCATCCTTGCCAGAGGCACGAGCCTTTGGCACAAGGTGAAGGTCTCTTGGACTGTGGCTCTTAGCTTGGGGGTCTAGCCTGGGGGTTCTGTGGAAAGGTGGGTAGTTACCCACAATTAGTTTCAAGTGGCAGTTGGTAGTGGGATTAAAAGAGAAGTGAAGATAAAGAAAAATTTGAAATGGATTGCAGCAGTATGGTTGGTGAGGGAGCAGAGGCAGTGATGTGTGAAGACTGTGGGATGTTTGATTTCCACCTGAGAGTAGCACGAATTACACTTGCAGTAAGTGTAAGTTAGTGGCCCTGCTGGAAGAGAAGATACAGGGACTGGAGGCTCAATTGGCCACACTGCAGTGTATAAAGGAAGGTGAAGATTTTCTTGGTAAAACGCATGAGGCGCTCTTGAAAGGACAAGAGGAGGGAGGGGAAATGGTATCTCAGCAATTAGAAGAGAACCCAACACAGGAGGAGGAAAAATGTAACCCAAAGGAGAAAGAAAATCAGCAACAGGTTCCAGGATCTCCCCACAGTAACTGATTCTGAACCATTGGAACAAGGGCTACTTCCCCAGCCTCTGCGAAGCTTGAAGGTTCTCAGGATCCTGTGGATAAGAAGCCTGGAACTTCTGCTCCCCGATATAGGAAGAGAAAGGTGGTGGTGATTGGAGACTCCTTGCTCAGAGGGGTGGAGCCCAAAGTGTGCCGTCCAGACTTGTCATCCCGAGAGGTCTGCTGTCAGTTTGGTGTAGTGGTTAAGTGTGCGGACTCTTATCTGGGAGAACCGGGTTTGATTCCCCACTCCTCCACTTGCACCTGCTGGAATGGCCTTGGGTCAGCCATAGCTCTGGCAGAGGTTGTCCTTGAAAGGGCAGCTGCTGTGAGAGCCCTCTCCAGCCCCACCCACCTCACAGGGTGTCTGTTGTGGGGGAGGAAGGGAAAGGAGATTGTGAGCCGCTCTGAGACTCTTCGGAGTGGAGGGCGGGATATAAATCCAATATCTTTATCTACCTCACAGGGTGTCTGTTGTGGGGGAGGAAGGGAAAGGAGATTGTGAGCCGCTCTGAGACTCTTCAGAGTGGAGGGCGGGATATAAATCCAATATCTTCATCTACCTCACAGGGTGTCTGTTGTGGGGGAGGAAGGGAAAGGAGATTGTGAGTCGCTCTGAGACTCTTCGGAGTGGAGGGCGGGATGTAAATCCAATATCTTCATCTACCTCACAGGGTGTCTGTTGTGGATGAGGAAGGTAAAGGAGATTGTGAGCCGCTCTGAGACTCTTCGGAGTGGAGGGCAGGATGTAAATCCAGTATCTTCTTCTACCTCACAGGGTGTCTGTTGTAGGGGAGAAAGGGAAAGGAGATTGTGAGCCGCTCTGAGACTCTTTGGAGTGGAGGGCGGGATATAAATCCAATATCTTCTTCTTCTTCTTCTGCCGGGCGCACGCATCCAGCACGTGACAGAAAGGATTGGAAGACTTATCAGACCCATGGATTACTATCCTTTCTTGCTGATCCACATGGGAACGAATGATACTGCCTGTCACAGCCCTGAACGTATTAGAAAAGACTATGTGGCTCTGGGTCAGAAGGTGAAGGAGCTGGGTGCACAGGTGGTGTTCTCATCAGTGCTTCCTGCTGAAGGCCATGGCTTAGGACGAGAAACAAGAATACTTCAAATAAACAACTGGCTATGTTGATGGTGTTGTCAAGAAAGATTCAGATTTCTGGATCATGGCTTACACTTTTGTCCCCATCTTCAAGAAGGAGAAAAAAGACAACCTGGGTAACTACCAACCCGTCAGCTTGACGTCTATACCTGGAAAAATTTTAGAACAAATCATCAAACAGTCGGTCCTGGGACATTTAGAAAGAATGGATGTGATTACTAAGAGCCAGCATGGTTTTCTCAAGAACAAGTCATGTCAGACTAACCTGATCTCTTTTTTTGAGGAAGTGACTACCTTGCTGGATCGGGGGAATGCTGTAGACATCGTTTATCTTGATTTCAGTAAGTCTTTTGATAAGGCTCCACATACTATCCTTGTTGACAAGTTGGTAAAATGTGGTTTGGATCCTGTTACCATTAAGTGAATCTGTAACTGGTTGACAGATCGCACCCAAAGAGTGCTTGTGAATGGTTCTTCATCCTCTTGGAGAGGAGTGACAAGTGGAGTGCCTCAAGGATCTGTCTTGGGACCTGTTTTGTTCAACATCTTTATCAATGATTTGGATGAAGGAATACAGGGAGGGAATGCTTATTAAATTTGCAGATGATACTAAACTGGGAGGGGTTGTAAACACAGAAGAAGACAGAAACAGGATACAGGATGAGCCTGGCAGGCAGGAAAACTGGTCTATAATCAATAAAATGAATTTTAACACGGGTAAATGTAAAGTTCTGCATTTAGATAGGAAAAATCCAGTGCATAGTTATAGGATGGTAGAGACTTGTCTTAGCAGTAGTATGTGTGAAAAGGATCTAGGGAACTTAGTGGATCATACACTGAACATGAGTCAACAGTGTGATGTGGTGGCTAAAAAGGCAAATGCAATTTTGGGCTGTATCAACAGAAGTATAGTCTCCAGATCACGTGATGTGATGGTATCGCTTTACTCACCTGGAATATTGTGTTCAGTTTTGGGCACCACATTTTAAGAAGGATGAAACAAGCTGGAACAAGTCCAGAAGAAGGCGATAAAGATAGTGAGGGGTCTGGAGACCAAATCCTATGAGGAAAGGTTGAAGGAGCTGGGGATGTTTAGCCTGGAGAGGAGGCGGCTGAGAGGTGAGGATCATCATCTTCAAGTACTTGAAAGGCTGTCATATAGAGGATGGTGTGAAATTGTCTTCTGTGGCCCTGGAAGATAGAACCAATGGGTTGAAATTAAATCAAAAGAGTTTCTGGCTCAACATTAGGAAGAACTTCCTGACGGTTAGAGTGATTCCTCAGTGGAACAGGCTTCCTCGGGAGGTGGTGAGCTCTCCTTCCTTGGAGTTTTTTAAACAGACACTAGATGGCTATCTGACAGCAATGAAGATCCTGTGAATTTAGGGGGAGGTATTTATGAGTTTCCTGCATTGTGCAGGGGGTTGGACTAGATGACCCAAGAGGTCCCTTCCAACTCCATGATTCTATGATTCTCCATCCATCATCTATCTGACTATCATCTATCTGTCTATCGTCTGTCTATCTGTCTGCCATCTATCTTAATTCATATCCCCTTTCTGACTCATTGGTCACCCAAAGCGGCATACAACACTCATCTCTTCTCCAGTTTATCTTCCCAACAACCCTGTCAGGTAGGTTAGGTTGAGAGCTTGTGACTGGTCCAATATCACCCAGCCAGTTTCCACGGCAGTATGGAGATTGGAACCTGGATTGCCTGGATCCTAGACTGACATTCAGGCCGTTTTCGCACTTACCTTTTACTGGCGCGACCACCCTCCTCACGCCGGCGGATCTGCAGGGATTTCCCACCAGAAGCGCCGGCGCAGCCAAAAGAGCCGGCAACTTCCGTCGCGGAGCCAGCTCAAACATTTTCCTGCTTCTTGGCGGTTTCCGTTTGAGCTGGCTCCGCGACGGAAGTTGCCGGCTCTTTTGGCTGCGCCGGCGCTTCTGGTGCGAAATCCCTGCAGATCCGCCGGCGTGAGGAGGGTGTTCGCGCCAGTAAAAGGTAAGTGCGAAAACGCCCTCATACTGCCAGGGCTTTTTTTTTGAGCAGGAACACACAGGAACAGAGTTCCGGCAGGCTTGGTGTCAGGGGGTGTGGCTTTACATGCAAATGAGTTCTTGCTGGGCCTATGCTACAAAGAAAAGCTCTCCCTGCTGCTAGACCACTGCAGCAGATTCATGCATGCTCCCTGGGAGAAAAAGTGGGATGAAAATGGGATGGATGGAACCAAGGGTGGAATTCTAGCAGGAGCTCCTTTGCATATTAGGCCACACACCCCTGATGTAGCCAATCCACTAAGAGCTTACAAAAAAAATCTCCTGGAGGATTGGCTACATCATGGGGGTGTGGCCTAATATGCAAAGGAGCTCCTGCTAAAATTCCGCCCCTGGATAGAACTGAGGTTCGACTGGGAGATTGATAAAAAAAAAAAGGTAGTCCCCTGTGCAAGCACCACTCGTTTTTGATTCTGGGGTGACGTTGCTTTCACAACGTTTTCAAAGCAAACTTTTTACGGGGTGGTTTGCCATTGCCTTCCTCAGTCATCTACACTTCCTTCCCAGCAAGCTGGGGACTCATTTGACCAACCTCGGAAGGATGGAAGGCTGAGTCAACCTCGAGCCGGCTACCTGAACCCAGCTTTTGCTGGGATTGAACTCTGGTCACGAGCAGAGGGCTCCGACTGCAGTACTGCAGCTTTATCACTCTGCACCACGGGGCTCTTGGGAGATTGATACATCCCCAGATTTAAAAATAATGAACAAATTCTATTAATCAGCCATTTTGGCAATCCTTTCGGATTGCAGATGGTAGGGAGTGGACTGGTCGCCATCCAGCCGCTAAAGTCTGCTGTGAACTTGGAATCACATTCAAAGGAAAAAAAAAACACAAGAACTTTGCAAAGAGAGTAGCATCTGGAGAAGGCTGTGGAAGTTTATGGCCATCACTGAGTGAACATCACAGACCCATGGCTTTTTCTGCCTCGCTGCTATGCAGGGAGAGCTGTTAAATGCATATCTGTTTTGTAGTAAAAATCGTCAGACAGTCTTTTGTGCTTTCAATCAATCCCCAAGATGCCTGTTTTATGAGTTAAAGAAAGAAAGAGAGAAAAAGAGACATCTATTCCCTCCTTGACCTTATTAAAAAAAGCAGGGGAGGTGATTGTAGGGGAAGTTTTAATTAATTCCCTCCCCTCCCCTCCCCCTTTTTTTTTGCAGCTTAAAAATGATTTGGGGAACTAGAGGAGGAAAGCTCAATTTCACACAGAGCAGTGCCGTAAATTTTGAGGTTTAATACGGCTTCCTTATCAGGCCTCCTCACCACCACCCCCGCCGCCATTTCAAGATGCGGCGCAATAATGAGGATTTCACAATCAATAAGTCCCTAATGAGAGAAGCCGCTGAAAGGACCGCAATAATAATCTTTTGGCAAATCAATTGAGAAAGCAATGAGGAAAGGGGGGGGGTGGAATATTTGATGAGTTTTGACTTCCTCAATTTTCATCTCTAGTAATATTTTCTTCCTCCTCCTCCTTGTCTTCAGGGGCTGGGGGACGTTTGCATTGTGTAAGATAATTGCATAATTAAGATGTATGGAATGCGTCCATGTGGGCTGCATACAACACAAACTGACTCAGTACGGTGATGCTCTGTATTCTTGGTGCTTGGGAGGGGCAACAGTGTGAGGACTTCTAGTGTCCTGGCCCCACTGATGGACCTCCTGATGGCACCTGGGTTTTTTGGCCACTGTGTGACACAGAGTGTTGGACGGGATGGGCCATTGACCTGATTCAACATGGCTTCTCTTAGGTTCTTATGAGGTCCATCAGTGGCTATTAGCCACAATATATATCTATCTATCTGCGTGTGTGTGTGTGTATACACACACATATATTGGCCACTGTGTGACACAGATTGTTGGACTGGATAGGCTGTTGCCGTGATCCAACATGGCTTCTCTTATGTTCTTATGACTAGGGCAGTGATGCTCTGTATTCTTGGTGCTTGGGAAGGGGCAACAGTGGGAGGGCTTCTAGTGTCCTGACCCCACTGATGCACCTCTTGATGGCACCTGGGTTTTTTGGCCACTGTGTGACACAGAGTGTTGGACCGGATGGGCCACTGGCCTGATCCAACATGGCTTCTCTTATGTTCTTATGTGACACAGAGTGTTGGACTGGATGGGCCACTGGCCTGATCCAACAGGGCTTCTCTTATGTTCTTATGTGACACAGAGTGCTGGACTGGATGGGCCACTGGCCTGATCCAACATGGCTTCTCTTATGAATTATTTTTTGGCACCAGTGGAAGGAGGAAGCACACATGTACCATAGAACTCACTGACCACTGTTTGCATCGTTATGCTTCTCTCTTCATTTTCACTGGGCGGGATCTTCCACCACCAGTAGGTGATGGGGAAGATCTCCATCCTAAACCCTGCAGAGTCTCTTCGAACCATAGTAGGAAATGCTGGATGATCAGGGCTTTTTTGGTTGAAAAAAGCCCAGCAGAAACTCATTTGCATATTAAGCCACACACCCTGATGTCACCATTGTTTCACATAGGGCTTTTTTGTAGAAAAAGGCCAGCAGGAATTTATTTACATATTAGGCCACACCCCCTGACACCGAGCCAGCCGGAACTGTGTCCCTGCTAAAAAAAAGCCCTGTGGATGATGATGAAGAAAAAGATATTGAATTCATACCCCGCCCTTCATTCTGAATCTCAGAGCAGCTTACAATCTCTTTTACCTTCCTCCCCCACAAGAGACACCCTGTGAGGTAGGTGGGACTGAGAAAGCTCTCCCAGAAGCTGCGCTTTCAAGGACAGCTCTGCGAGAGCGATGGCTAACTCAAGGCCATTCCAGCAGCTGCAAGTGGAGGTATGGGGAATCAAACCCCGTTCTCCCAGGTAAGAGTCCGCACACTTAACCACTACACCAAACTGGCTCTCAAGGGTGTGAGGCAGTATTAGACAGCTTCATGTGTTGAGGACAGCGATGTGCATCGCTTTTGTTCACCCTTTCCACAACAGCTGTTGATAGAAAATGCTGGTTCAGATAAATGTTGTTCTGATTTGGCAAGGCACAGCCAATGTTAATAATAATAATAAGTTTTTTATTTATACCCCACCCTCCCCGCCGAAGCAGGCTCAGGGCGGCTTACAAAGCATGATATAAAATATCATGGTATAACAATAAAACAAAGTAATACATTCAATAAACAGGGCAGTATAAATTATACAATATATAAGTTAGCATTAAAATCATCAATCTAAAAACTATATAAAGGTGCCACAGTCGCGGTATATACAAGATGGCTTGATGTGAATTCCGGGTTCATCTTAAAAGGCTAGTTGGAAGAGGGCGGTTTTGCAAGCCCTACGGAACTGATTACGATCCAGTAGGGCCTGCACCTCTTCAAATAAATATTAACATTAATAAATAGTAAATAAATAATATTAATAAATAATTGATTAATAAACAGTATTAATAAATTAGTATTAAAAAATGAATACCGTTTATAGAACCGCATGGTTTTTGTCCCGCTAGAACCTTTTTTAAAAAAAAAGATGGGAAAAAGTCAATTAGAAGAAGATATTGGATTTATATCCCACCCTCCACTCCAAAGAGTCTCAGAGCGGCTCACAATCTCCTTTCCCTTCCTCCCCCACAACAGACACCCTGTGAGGTAGATGAAGATATTGGATTTATATCCTGCCCTCCACTCCAAAGAGTCTCAGAGCGGCTCACAATCTCCTTTCCCTTCCTCCCCCACAACAGACACCCTGTGAGGTGGGTGGGGCTGAGAGGGCTCTCACGGCAGCTGCCCTTTCAAGGACAGCCTCTGCCAGAGCTATGGCTGACCCAAGCCCATTCCAGCAGGTGCAAGTGGAGGAGTGGGGGATCAAACCCGGGTCTCCCAGATAAGAATCCGTACACTTAACCACTACACCAAACTGGCTCTCCAATTAGAACTTGTCTATTACCGGGACAGGGCCAACGAGAGTCAAAGGTGTCCATTCTGTCAAAATGAACGTCCCTTGCTCTCTCTCTCTCTCTCTCTCTTTTTGCACGTTATCCTCTACTTTAGCATCAAGATGTCTTGGTGGTGAAATGAAGTGTCAAATATCATTTGGCTCTGGATGCGCAAGATATACGACTGCCCTTGGCGGGACTTGATAACTCAGCACTCTCCCCGGTGTGAAATGTGTAGCTACCTGATAGGGCCTTCCATAAAAAATCTTACCTTGCTCTTTCGTCTGACTTCATAAAAAAAAAAAAAAAAGAGTTCGGCTGCAAATCTTGCCAGGTGCAATTGTCGCTGGCTGCAATTTCCCCTTTTGGAAAGGGGACAGGCTCGGGAAAGCGTTTGCATAGACGCCCCCTTCCCTGGAAAGAAAAATTGTTCACTGGGAATTAGCTCCTGTCACTGTGAAGTCTTTAATTCTTAATGTAACATGCAGGGCTTTTTTTTGTAGCAGGAACTCCTTTGCATAATAGGCCACACCCCCTGATGTAGCCAATCTTCCAAGAGCTTCCAGGGCTCTTCATACAGGGCCTACTGTAAGCTCCAGGAGGATTGGCTCCATCAGAGGGGTGTGGCCTAATATGGAAAGGAGCAGGGGTGGAATTCTAGCAGAAGCTCCTTTGCATATTAGGCCACACCCCCTGATGTAGCCAATCTTCCAAGAGCTTACAGAGCTCTTTGTACAGGGCCTCCTGTAAGCTCCAGGAGGTTTGGCTACATCAGGGGTATGTGACCTAATATGCAAAGGAGTTCCTGCTAGAATTCCACCCCTGAATATTTCTATGGAACATCACCCATGGTCACTGTGCAGAGGCAGGAAATAACAAACCACCTTTTCAGTGGTGGCCCCGCAATTACGGAACAACCTTGTCAGGGAGGTGTGCCTGCCCTCCCTCTTCACTCTCGATCTTTAGGAGGCAGTTAAAAAATAGAGCTCTTCATTACAGCATTTGATTTGTTCTTCTGCCTACCGGCAGCTTTAATTAATTAATTTTAACTAGTTTTTAATGTATGCCAATAAAAGCATGAAATTGAAAATGAACTAGTTTTTAAAACTACGTGTACCTCATTCCTTTGTTATTATATGCAGGGCTTTTTTGTAGCAGGAACTCCTTTGCATAATAGGCCACACCCCCTTGATGTAACTAATCCTCCTGGAGTTTACAGTAGGTTAGGGTTGCCAATCCCCAGGAGGGGAGCTGAGGATCCCCCGGTTTGAAGGCCCTCCGCCCGCTTCAGAGTCATCAGAAAGAGGGGGGGGGGAAGGCAATGTCTGCTTGGCACTCCATTATACCCTGTGGAGATCGATTCCCATAGGGTATAATGGAGAATTGATCTGTGGGTATCTGGGACTCCAGAGGGACTGTTTTTTGAGGTAGAGTCACCAAACGTTCAGCTTAGCATCCAGTGCCTCTCCTCAAAACACTCCCCAAGTTTCAAAAAGATTAGACCAGGGGGTCCAATACTATGAGCCCCCAAAGAAGGTGCCCCTATCCCCCATTATTTCCTATGGAAGGAATGCATTTAAAAGGTGTGCTGTCCCTTTCAATGTGATGGCCAGAACTCCCTTTGGAGTTCAATTGTGCTTGTCACACCCTTGCTCCTGACTCCACCCCCAAAGTCTCCTGGCTCCACTCCCAAAGTCCCCAGATATTTCTTGAGTTGGACTTGGCAACCCTACAGCCCCCTACTGGTGGAACTAGCTACAGGAGGACGTGAGGGTCTTGCGGGACCTCGGCAAGTTCTGCAAGGCCTGCAAAACCACACTCTTCCGGTTAGCCTTTAACTGATCTAGAGTTACCGTCATGGTGGGAGAAAAAGGTAAGAACACTGGACCAATTGGATGCGAAACGACATACGACAATCAGCGCCAGATTGTCTTAACAATTGTTGAAGTGTTGAATTTTCAACTGTCGTATTAATGTCATGCAATTTTTAAACCGATTGCTTTTATTTTATTGTCATGAGCCACCCTGAGCCTGCTCAGGCGGGGAGGGCGGGATATAAATCAAATCAAATCAATTAATCAATCAATACACTGCTCTCTCCAATGCCAGTTGTGGGAAGAAGCCGCCCACGGGGACACTGTCAGCATGGTGCATTCTGGGGCAGTTCGGTCCTTTCCCTTTTAAAGGCCCATGGATGGGGACTAGCTCTACCTGACCACCAGCGATTAGCTGGTCTCCAAGAGAAGAGAGATTCCAGTTAACAGCGGCATCCTGGCTTTCTCCCTCTCCCTCCCGATTCCCGAATCTTGCAAGAACCCAAAACCTTGAAATTTTGCAAGATGCATTCTCATTTTTCCTGGAGTTTCACGGATGGTTTTGTGTTCATTTTCAAGCTGGGGTGGAATTCTAGCAGGAGCTCCTTTGCATATTAGACCCCTCCCCCATGTGGCCGATCCTCCAAGAGCTTACAAAAAAGAGCCCTGTAAGCTCTTGGAGGATTGGCCGCATCAGGGGTGTGTGGCCTAATAGGCAAAGGAGGTCCTGCTAGAATTCCTTACAGGGGTCTTCTCTCAGGGCCTGCTGTAAGCTCCAGGAGGATTGGCTACATCAGGGGTGTGTGGCCTAATAGGCAAAGGAGGTCCTGCTAGAATTCCTTACAGGGCTCTTCTCTCAGGGCCTGCTGTAAGCTCCAGGAGGATTGGCTACATCAGGGGTGTGTGGCCTAATAGGCAAAGGAGGTCCTGCTAGAATTCCTTACAGGGCTCTTCTCTCAGGGCCTGCTGTAAGCTCCAGGAGGACTGGCTACATCAGGGGTGTGTGGCCTAATAGGCAAAGGAGGTCCTGCCAGAATTCCTTACAGGGCTCTTCGTACAGGGCCTGCTGTAAGCTCCAGGAGGATTGGCTACATCAGGGATGTGTGGCCTAATAGGCAAAGGAGGTCCTGCTAGAATTCCTTACAGGGCTCTTCTCTCAGGGCCTGCTGTAAGCTCCAGGAGGACTGGCTACATCAGGGGGTGTGGCCTAATAGGCAAAGGAGGTCCTGCTAGAATTCCTTACAGGCCTCTTCTCACAGGGCCTACTGTAAGCTCCAGGAGGATTGGCTACATCAGGGGTGTGTGGCCTAATAGGCAAAGGAGGTCCTGCTAGAATTCCTTACAGGGCTCTTCTCACAGGGCCTGCTGTAAGCTCCAGGAGGATTGGCTGCATCAGGGGTGTGTGGCCTAATATGCAAAGGAGGTCCTGCTAGAATTCCTTACAGGGCTCTTCTCACAGGGCCTGCTGTAAGCTCCAGGAGGACTGGCTACATCAGGGGTGTGTGGACTAATAGGCAAAGGAGGTCCTGCTAGAATTCCTTACAGGGCTCTTCTCACAGGGCCTGCTGTAAGCTCCAGGAGGATTGGCTACATCAGGGGTGTGTGGCCTAATATGCAAAGGAGGTCCTGCTAGAATTCCTTACAGGGCTCTTCTCACAGGGCCTGCTGTAAGCTCCAGGAGGATTGGCTACATCAGGGGGGTGTGGCCTAATAGGCAAAGGAGGTCCTGCTAGAATTCCTTACAGGGCTCTTCTCACAGGGCCTGCTGTAAACTCCAGGAGGACTGGCTACATCAGGGGGTGTGGCCTAATAGGCAAAGGAGGTCCTGCTACAAAGAAAAGCCCTGGTAACACGTAAGAGGCATAGTCATTGCAGAGAGGTGCCAGCTCTCTCTTCAGGACATCTGGGAAATCTGAGGGTGGTACCAGGGCAGGCTTATTTTTTAGGCACAGTAGGTATTGCGCATGGGACCAATACTCTCTCTAAGTCACGGGTGGCCAAACTATGGCTCAGGAGCCAAATGTGGCTCTTTCTCATATACTGTGTGGCTCTCAAAGCTCCCAACCACCCCATTGGCCAGCCTGGGGAAGGCATTGAAAGTCTCTTTAAAGTCACTTCTCCAAGCCAAGCCGGTCGATGGCTTGGAGAATGCACTTAAAGTTAAAGTTGCTTTCTTTCCACCTTGCCCTCCCTCCCCCATATGCTTGCTTCCTTCCATCCTAAAAAACTGTGAGCTAGCTCACACTAACTCAGCTTAGAGGGAACATTGTCCGGAACCCACGATACTTTTAGGGGCCCATAAAAATGCTTTTATTTCTTTTAAAATCAGAAAGGGGGGGGGGGACTTTTTGAATTGAAGAACATGTTTTATTCTCACATCAGGGGGGGAAAAAACCCCGGAATTTTAGGGCCCATGAAAATTAATACATTTGCCTAAAGAAGAAACAAAATAGTATGTTGAAATATTTAAAGTTATATCAAATATCATTTTAATATTGATATTATTATTGTGGGAGGGGCCCATAAAGGCAAAAGTGCCTAGGGCACAGAAAAATGTCATATTTTTGGCATAAGGGACCGTAGGCATAAGGGACCGTAGGTGGTGCATGGGAAAGGAAAAATTTGGAGATAGGAAAGAGCTCAGTGAGAAGGCAATGGCCCCCTAGAATTTATACACCTCCTAGACTCAGGCCTCATTTTGGACAGCAGCTCACAGAAGAGGAGCTCCAGAATCTCTAAATCTTTTCTTTCTTTCTTTCTTTCTTTCTTTCTTTCTTTCTTTCTTTCTTTCTTTCTTTCTTTCTTTCTTTCTTTCTTTCTTTCTTTCTTTCTTTCTTTCTTTCTTTCTTTCTTTCTTTCTTTCTTTCTTTCTTCTTCCTTCCTTCCTTCCTTCCTTCCTTCCTTCCTTCCTTCCCCTCTCCCCCAAATACTTGCTTCTGGGCTCCATTCCTCAACCCCCCCTGTGAAAATTTTGCTGAACTCGATGGTGTGCCCTCATTCAGAATATTGTGTACAACTCTACAATTCTGGTCACCGCACCTCAAAAAAGACATTATAGTATTGGGAAAAGCGCAGAAATGGGCAACTTGAATGATTAATGGGTCGGAATGCTTTCCCTATGAAGAAAGGTTAAAACACTTGGGGCTCTTTAGCTTGGAGGAACATCAACTGAGAGGTGACATCGTAGAGGTTTACAAGATTATGCATGGGATGGAGAAAGTAGAGAAAGAAGCACTTTTCTCCCTTTCTCACAATACAAGAACTTGTGGACATTCAACGAAATTGCTGAACAGCACATAAATAAGCACATAAGAACATAAGAGAAGCCATGCTGGATCAAGCCAATGGTTGCGTTATACCGAATCAGACCCTCAGTCCATCAAAGTCCATATTGCCTACTCAGACTGGCAGCAGCTTTCCAGGATCGCAAGCTGAGGTTTTTCACACCTACTTGCCTGGACCTTTTTTAGTTGGAGATGCCAGGGATTGAACCTGGGGCTTTCTTCTTACCAAGCAGATGCTCTACCACTGAACCACCATCCCTCCCCATCATGTGGACATATGAAGCTGCCTTCTATTGAATCAGACCCTCGGTCCATCAAAGTCAGTATTGTCTAATCGGACTGGCAGCGGATCTCCAGGGTCTCAAGATGAGGTTTTCCACGCCTACTTGCCTGGACCCTTTTTAGTTGGAGATGCCGGGGATTGAACCTGGGACCTTCTGCTTATCAAGCAGATGCTCTACCACTGACCCACAGCCCCATTCATGGCTCTCCAGGGTCTCCAGCTGAGGTTCTTCACACCTACTTGCCTGGACCCTTTTCAGTTGGAGATGCTGGGAATTGAACCTGGGACCTTCTGCTTACCAAGCAGATGCTCTACCACTGAGCCACAGCCCCATTCATGGCTCTCCAGGGTCTCCAGCTGAAGTTCTTCACGCCAACTTGCCTGGACCCTTTTAGTTGGAGATGCCGGGGATTGAACCTGGGACCTTCGGCTTACCAAGCAGATGCTCTACCACTGAGCCACAGCCCCATTCGTGGCTCTCCAGGGTCTCAAGCTGAGGTTTTCCACGCCTACTTGCCTGGACCCTTTTAGTTGGAGATGCCGGGGATTGAACCTGGGACCTTCTGCTTACCAAGCACATGCTCTACCACTGAGCCACAGCCCCATTCATGGCTCTCCAGGGTCTCCAGCTGAGGTTCTTCATGCCTACTTGCCTGGACCCTTTTTAGTTGGAGATGCCGGGGATTGAACCAGGGACCTTCCGCTTCCCAAGCAGATGCTCTACCACTGAGCCATGTCCCTCCCCAATCTTATATTCTGCAAGACAATGGCAGGCATTCCAATGACTTCCTGCCCATTCTGTCACCAGCAGATGGAAATTTCCACTTATATCTATTGCACGTTATAGTTCTATTCTCCAGACCTTGTTGGCTTCGGAAAGCTTGCGAAGGCTACAGTATCAAGGCAGCTCCAGAGGCTGCCGAAGATGCCATAAATAAGCCCGCTATATACCCATCAGTCACCCAAGATGAAAAATACGACATGCGCCTGCATAAAAGATTGGAGGTTGGTGTACCTTTTCAAGAGATAAGGGAGCCACCTGATGTTCTGGTGTATTTCAAGAGAAACGAGTAATAACTTCTGTTCCCTGCGTCGAGACAGGTTGTTATCCGTCGGGTTAGACCGTCGGTAATATCAGTCACTTTCCAGCAAAGAGGGGGGGGGGGAAATGGTTGGGCTTTAAATTAACCCAGGGCCTTTTGGAGACTGTAAAGCAAGGAGAGCTATTTCTTACGTTGCATCTTAATTGGCCAATGAAAGTCACCATCGCAGATTTGGGGGTGGCGGGTGATGAATGAGCCACTTCAGTGCCCTCTGGGGTTCATTTGGAGGAGCGAGATTAATTTCCTGGTTGTGAAACCCATTGGTTGAAAAATTCGTCCGGATTCAAATCCGAGTGGATTAGTCCCTTACCAGCAGTGGTCCTCAACCTTTTTGGCATCAAGGACCAGTTTTGTGGAAGACAATTTTTTCATGGATTTGTGGTGGTGGGGGGGGGAAGGGATGGTTTCTGGATGATACAAGCTACAAAAAAAAAAGGCTCTGTGTGAAACAATAGTGATATCAGGGGGTATGGCCTAATGTGCAAATAAGGTCACGCTGGGCTTTTTCAACCCCAAAAACCCTGATGATGATAGATGAGAGACAGTTTGGTGTAGTGGTTAAGTGTGTGGACTCTTATTTGGGAAAACCAGGTTTGATTCCCCGCTCCTCCACTTGCACCTGCTGGAATGGCCTTGGATCAGCCATAGCTCTCGAAGAAGTTGTCCTTGAAAGGGCAGCTTTTGTGAGAGCCCTTTCAGCCCCACCCACCTCACAGGGTGTCTGTTGTGGGGGAGGAAGGTAAAAGGAGATTGTGAGCTGCTCTGAGACTGAAATTTGGAGTGGAGGGCAGGATATAAATCCAACGTCGTCGTCTTCTTCCTCCTGTTCTTACTACTACTACATTGTAATATATAATGAAATAATTATACAACTCACGGCCCAGTTGCTAACAGGCCAAGGACCGGTACCGGTCCACGGCCCAGGGGTTGAGGACCCGTGCCCTACCAGTAATGGATGGCATGTGCTGGGAGATGGAAAGGGGGAGTGTGATTCTGTTAATTCTAGGGACGTGAGTTTGGATCTAACCAAGCCAAGCATATATTGGAAGAAATATTCAGATATATTTTCAGATACATTTTGATCTTCCAAATATAGCTGGGGTTTTTTTTAATACCAAAAAAAAGATGGAGAATTACGGAAATATTCAGGATTTACTGGGAATATTGAGAGCTGGCATTGACAGGCTCCCAGGACAGTGTAGGGGTTGGACTAGATGACTCTGGAGATCCCTTCCAACTCTGTAATCATACAATTCCACGACTGCTTCCTCCCTTTCTGCTCTGCCCTTTAGCCTCTACCATGTCACCTCTCAGTCATCATTTCTTCAAGCGAAAGAGCCCTAATTTTTTTAACGTGGTGCTGGAGAAGACTCTTGAGAGTCCCTTGGACTGAAAGAAAATCAGATCAGTCAGTCCTAAGGGAAATCAAACCAGACTGCTCCCTGGAAGGTCAGATGCTGAAGATGAAGCTCAAATAATTTGGCCACCAGATGAGAAGGGAGCACTCACTGGAGAAGACCCTGATGCTGGGAAAGACAGAAGGCCAAAGAAGAAGGGGACAGCAAAAGAGGAGATGGCTGGACAGCGTTACTGATGTAACTTTCACAAATTTGAGCAGACTTCGGAGGATGGTGGAAGACAGGAGGGCCTGGCGTGACTTGGTCCATGGGATCACAAAGAGTCAGACTCAACTGTGCGATTGAACAACATTTTTTTAAAAAAAACTTTCCTTCATAAAGAAGGTGTTCCACCCCCTTTATCATTTTAGTAGCCCTTTTCGGCACCCTTTCCAATGCTATAAGATCTTTTTTGAGGTTTGGTGACCAGAACTGTACACAGTATTCCAAACGAGGCTGCACCGTTGATTTATACAGGGGCATTATGATACTGGCTAATTAGTTTTCAGTTCCTTTCCCTACGATCTCCAACATAGCGTTTGCCTTTTTAAATTGAAGTTGCGCACAAAGTTGACATTTTCGGAGACAAAGTTGACATTATCCTTTTTGGAGTGCCTCGGAATCTTTCCTTGTTCTCACTACCGATGTTCTCTGTAAGCTGCAGAGTCTTGTGAGCAAAACTTCTACTTTGTGAGCCGCTGGCATTAAAAGTGATGAGCTGCTGCATAAATTAGTGTGCTCTGGGGAATACCAGGAGATTTGGGGTTGGAACCTGGGAAAAGCAAGGTTTGAAGAGAGGAGAAACCTCAGTTAGAATCATGGAGTTGGAAGGAATCTCCAGGGTCATTTAGTCCAACCCCTTGTACAACGCAGGAAACTCGCAAACACCTCCCCTCAATTCACAGGATCTTCATTGCTGCCAGATGGCCTTCTAGCCTCTGTTTAAAAACCTCCAAGGAAGGAGAGCCCACCACCTCCCGAGGAACTCTTTTGATTTAATTTCAACCCATTGGTTCTGGTCCTACCTTCCGAGGCTACAGAAAACAATTCCACACCATCCTCTGTAGGACAGGCCTTCAAGTACCTGAGGATGGTGATCATGGGGGGGGGCACAGTTGGAGGGCTTCTAGTGTCCTGGCCCCACTGGTGGACCTCCTGATGGCACTTGGGTTTTTTGGTCACTGTGTGAGACAGAGTGTTCGACTGGATGGGCCATTGGTCTGATCCAACATGGCTTCTCTTATATTCTTATCACCTCTCAGCCGCCTCTTCTCCAAGCTAAACATCCCCAGCTCATAACATAAGAACGTAAGAGAAGCCATGTTGGATCAGGCCAATGGCCCATCCAGTCCGACACTCTGTGTCACATAAGAACATAAGAGAAGCCATGTTGGATCAGGCCAATGGCCCATCCAGTCCGACACTCTGTGTCACATAAGAACATAAGAGAAGCCATGTTGGATCAGGCCAATGGCCCATCCAGTCCAACACTCTGTGTCACATAAGAGAAGCCATGTTGGATCAGGCCAATGGCCCATCCAGTCCGACACTCTGTGTCACATAAGAACATAAGAGAAGCCATGTTGGATCAGGCCAATGGCCCATCCAGTCCAACACTCTGTGTCACACAGTGGCCAAAAAATTATATATATATAATTTTTATATACTTACATATATACACACACACACACACACTGTGGCTAATAGCCACTGATGGACCTCTGCTCCATATTTTTATCTAGCCCCCTCTTGAAGCTGTCTATGCTTGTAGCCACTACCACCTCCTGTGGCAGTGAATTCCACATGTTAATCACCCTTTGGGTGAAGAAGTACTTCCTTTTATCCATTTTAACTTGACTGCTCAGCAATTTCATCGAATGCCCAGGAGTTCTTGTATTGTGAGAAAGGGAGAAAAATACTTCTTTCTCTGCTTTCTCCATCCCATGCATTATCTTGTAAACCTCTATCATATCACCCCGCAGTCGACGTTTCTCCAAGCTAAAGAGCCCCAAGCGTTTTAACCTTTCTTCATAGGGAAAGTGTTCCAACCCTTTAATCATTCTAGTTGCCCTTTTCTGGACTTTTCCCAATGCTATAATATCCTTTTTGAGGTGCAGTGACCAGAATTGCACATAGTATTCCACAGTAGCTCCTTCAATCTTTCTTCATAGAACTTGGTCTCCAGACACCTCACCATCTTTGTCACCCTCTTCTGGACCTGTTCCAGGTCGTCTATATCCTTCTTAAAATGTGGTGCCCAAAACTGAACACAATCCTCCAAGTGAGGACTTACCAGAGCAGAGTAAAGCAATACCATCACATCATGTGATCTGGACACTATACTTCTGTTGATACAGCCCAAAATTGCATTTGCTTTTTTAGCCACCACATCACACTATTGACTCATGTTCAGTGTAGTTGGGTATGTCATAAGATCTACCTTCCAAAGCAGCCATATTCCCAAGGGGGCCATACCTGTTGAATTTCGTACCTGCACGTGCCATACCTGTTGGATTTTGGACTGCTACCCAAGCAAGAAGTAGCACATTTATTGGTACTGCACACGTCTAATAATGAAAGGATACAGACAGTGGAGTTTGGTACCATTACAGCAACTGGAAAATAATTTGTGTTTTGAGTTGTGCTGTATTCATGGACATTTGTACGAATTTTGGTGAAGAAGACATGAATAGGATATAAGAAATATCTGTGGAGCAATTATTTGCAATATATAAGTAACACAGTGGTTTATTTCAGTTGTTACCCGCCTGGGGATTAGCAACCCGAAGAACATAAGAACATAAGAGAAGCCATGTTGGATCAGGCCATTGGCCCATCCAGTCCAACACTCTGTGTCACACAGTGGCCAATTTTTTTATATATATGTATGTATATACACACACACACACACACACACACACTGTGGGTAATAGCCACTGATGGACCTCTGCTCCATATTTTTATCTAAACCCCTCTTGAAGGTGGCCATGCTTGTGGCCACCACCACCTTCCGTGGCAGTGAATTCCACATGTTAATCACCCTTTGGGTGAAGAAGGACTTCCTTTTATCCCTTTTAACCTGTCTGCTCAGCAATTTCATCGAATGCCCACGAGTTCTTGTATTGTGAGAAAGGGAGAAAAGTACTTCTTTCTCTACTTTCTCCATCCCCTGCATTATCTTGTAAACCTCTATCATGTCACCCCACAGTCGACGTTTCTCCAAGCTAAAGAGTCCCAAGCGTTTCAACCTTTCTTCAAACCCTACCCCTAAAGGGAATGGAATGCTGTCTTGGAAAAGTTGTTTTTGGTGGGGAAATTGCATCTACTAGCTGCTTTCTAAGAGCCCCGTGGCACAGAGCGGTAAAGCTGCAGAACTGCAGTCAAACTCTGCTCACGACCTGAGTTCGATCCCAGTGGAAGCTGGCTTCAGGGAGCCGACTCCAGGTTGACTCAGCCTTCCAGCCTTCTGAGGTCGATAAAAAGAGTAATAATAATAATAATAATAATAAGGCAAGGCAGTTGGCCCCTTTCCTTGAGCGCCGGGACCTCGCAACAGTGATCTATGCAATGGTCACCTCAAGATTGGACTACTGTAATGCCCTCTACTTGGGGCTACCTTTGTGCCGGACCCGGAAGCTGCAGCTAGTGCAGAACGCGGCGGCCAGGCTGTTGTTGGGACTCCCGAAAGGGGAACATATACGGCCGGGGCTACGTGGACTGCACTGGCTGCCGATTATATACCGTGTCCAGTACAAAGTGTTGGTCATTACCTTTAAAGCCTTATATGGCCGAGGACCCGCCTACCTGAGGGACCGTCTTTCCCCATACGAACCCCAGAGAGCACTGAGGTCAGCTGGGAAAAATCTAATGGCTATCCCTGGGCCGAAAGAGATTAAACATCAAAATGTCAGAGCACGGGCCTTTTCAACCGCGGCCCCTGCCCTATGGAACCAACTCCCTGAGGAGGTGCGGGCCCTGCGGAACCTTGACCAGTTCCACAGGGCCTGCAAGACCACCCTTTTTAAACTTGCTTACCCAGACTGCTGAAGAAGGCTGTTAATAAGGATCCGCCAATGCGGCTTAAAGATCTAGACCGCTGTATATAAACTGGCAGAACTAGCGTCAAACATCATCAGCACTGTCAGACTAAACTATTTAATTGTATAGACTGGTTTTTAATGTTGTTAAATAATGTTTTATATCGTTTGATATTGTCAAATTTAAAGGTTTTATTATATTGTATGTTATTGAGAAATGCTGTTAGCCGCCCTGAGCCTGCCGAGGCGGAGAGGGCGGGATACAAATAAAATTTATTATTATTATTATTATATCCCTCCCCGCCGAAGCAGGCTCAGGGCGGCTAACAGGACATGGTATATACCATGATATTATATGAAACAATTATAAAATACAGTTAATAAATACATTTAAAAACAGTTACATAAAATTTTAAAACTACAATAAATTAAGGGGCTATATTCAGTAGGTATATTCCGATGGCTAGATGTCACTTTCAGGGTTCCTTATAAGCTTGCAGAAAGAGGGTGGTTTTGCAAGCCCTGCGGAACTGATTAAATTCCCGCAGGGCTCGCACTTCCTCTGGTAGTTGATTCCACCAGTGGGGGGCCATTATAGAGAAGGCCTGCTCCCAGCTTGCTGGGAGGAAAGTACCCAGCTTGCTGGGAGGAAAGCGTAGATGACTGGGGGAGGCAATGGCAAGCCACCCCATAAAAAGTCTGCCGTGAAAACGTCGTTGTGTGACATCACCCCAGAGTCGGAAATGACTGGTGCTTGTGCAGGGGACTACCTTTATCTTTTATAGCAGCTTTCTATGGGTGTAAACCAGGGAGCAAGCCTTTTCAGCAATGGCCCCTCGATGGTGGAACCAACTTCCAGAGATGGTGCGAGCCCTGCGGGACCTGAATCAATTCCGCAGGGCTTGCAAAACCTTTCTCTTTCAGCTTGCTTTTAAGTTAGAACCTGGCTAAATCGACCTGCAGCCATCTAGCCATCTTATGCATGATTGTGATCTATAGCACCTTATAGTACCTGTTTTATCTATTTTAATTAACTTATGTAGTTGAATTGTATTTTAAAACTCCTGTTTACATTGTATTTTATCTAAATCATGGTATTCCATGTCTGTGAGCCGCCCTGAGCCCACCTTTGGCGGGGGAGGGCGGGATAGAAAAATAAATTTACTTACTTACTTACTAAACTTAAATTTGAAATCTGAGTGGCATGAAGCTCCCTGGCATATTTTGATTGCTTTGATTTTTGGCCCGTGTCATGCACAAAACCTCTTCAGCTCATCACTATCAAAATGCCACAGTGCCCGGTCCAATAGAATCCATGCCACCGCATGTCCACCACCAAACTGAGTGAGAGATATATAAAAGAAATCCGAGAGCATGTTGGCTGTCCAATATCCAATAATTAATTCAAATATGAAATTCAGACAGCAAATATACCGCAATCAAACATCACCAGATGTCAAATACAGATCTTGCTATCTCAGAGAAAATTGGGAGAGATGCATTCATTTCAGCTCCGGCAAACAGCACCTTGGATGTTTCTCAGGAGCCAATGCAAAATTTTATTCCGAAGAACCTGGACCGTTATGCAGGAAGCAAAACCCATAAAAACGCTTCAGAATACACCACCCCGCCCAATGGCCCCTCGCTTCTGCTTTTTACAACTTTCGGAGGAAGGGAAGTCTTAAAACAGGACAGACAACTTTTAAAGCTAGACAACTGTAAAACTTCCAGAGTCCGCAATCCCCCGAAAGGCATCCGTGTAATCAGTTCCTTGGACACACACACAAAAAGGAGATCGTTCAGCTACAATTCTTCCTTCTTGCATGGTTTTTTTTTTTTTTTTTTTCACTGAGTGGAATTACTTCTCGCTACGCTGGGGGAAAAGGGAGATTAGACGTTTACAAAGACTAAAGGGAACGCCGGTTGATTAAAAGTAGTAAATAAACTGCAAGACCAATTTTCCTTCCTTCCTTAGAAACTTCTCCCTTTGTTGTATTCTTCTTTTTTTGTACAGACGGGAGATTAAGGAACCTCACAACTTAATTACATGGGAGAAAGTGGAGCCCATAAAACCCTTTCAATGTAACGAGGGGCTGCCGATAATAATAATAATAATAAAAAATCTGCACTTCTTCATTGATACCTCCCGCTCCCCACACGGTGGAGGGACCTTTTATATCAGGTGGAATTAGTTCTTTATGAAAAGGACAAACATAAAGGAATGGGAAGAGGGGGCAATTCGGATCTCCGGCAGGCAGTTGTCAATCTTTCCCCCTTTCATCTATCGCTTTTATAGATGCCCTTTTTTTGCAAGTTGGGGAAATTGGATTCACATTTTTCCATTTTCATAAAAAAAGGGGGGGAGCGCTTAGCTATCGTTTCCGAGATCTGACGAGGAAAGTTAGAAGACAAAAGACCGAGCAGAGCCCTGGAGGCTAAAAGGATTACTGCGGTGGAAGCTTTTGTAAGTGTCTCTGTGGGCGAGGTACACCGGGGAGATAAGCTGCAGTAAGAGGATGAGAACCAAAGGCAACTTGGATTAGGGATGCCCACTTCCAGATGGGGCCTGCAGATCTCCTAGAATTGCAGCTCATTTCCAGACTACACAGGAGGAGGATCTGATATACTGCGATACAGAGGTAGAATTCTAGCAGGAGCTCCTTGGCATATTAGGCCACACCCCCTTGATGTAGCCAATCCTCCAAGAGCTTACAAAGAAGAGCCTCGTAAGCTCTTGGAGGACTGGCTGCATCAGGGGTGTGTGGCCTAATATGAAAAGGAGCTCCTGCTAGAATTCCACCCCTGCTGTGATATGCTCAAGCGAGTTCAGGACTGCCTATTTAGCTCAGGACTGTCCCGGAATTTTGCCTAGGGTTGCCAGCCCCTGCCAGGAGTGGAACATTCTCATCCC
The DNA here is from genome assembly GCF_032191835.1 of Heteronotia binoei. Lineage (NCBI taxonomy): Eukaryota > Metazoa > Chordata > Lepidosauria > Squamata > Gekkonidae > Heteronotia > Heteronotia binoei. The sequence goes on from NC_083226.1 coordinate 174,096,878, forward strand.
CAGCCCTGCCCCCAGCAGTTGGTTCCCTTCCTTGAGCGCGGTGACTTGGCAACCGTGATCCATGCACCGATCACCTCGAGATTGGACTACTGTAATGCCCTCTACATGGGGCTACCCCTGTCTCGAACCCGGAAACTGCAGCTAGTGCAGAACGTGGCAGCCAGACTGTTATTGGGGCTCCCCAAGTGGGAGCACATACAGCCGGGGCTGCAGGAACTGCACTGGCTGCCAATAGTATACCGGATTCACTACAAGGTGCTAGTTATTACCTTTAAAGCCCTATATGGCTGAGGACCTGCTTACCTTAGGGACCATCTCTCCCCACATGTTCCCCAGAGGGTACTTAGATCTGGGACAAAATTCTATTAGCGAACCCCGGGCCGAGGGAGGCTAGACTATAGTTCACCAGAGAGTGGGCCTTCTCAATTGCTGCCCCTTATTGGTGGAATCAACCGTTGGAAGAAGCTAGGGTCTTGCGGGACCTCTTCAAAGTTCCCCCTACCTGTTAACTCTCAAGGATGCAGGATATGCAAGTAATCTTACTATTGTAAAGGCCTGTAAGACAACTCTATTCCAGCAGGCCTTTAATCTGACATCGGAGGACTGACATGGGGTGTCTGAGATACTTCGAATATAGAAGAAGATATTGGATTTATATCCCGGCCTCCACTCTGAAGCCTCAGAGCGGCTCACAATCTCCTTTCCCTTCCTCCCCCACAACAGACACCCTGTGAGGTGGGTGGGGCTGGAGAGGGCTCTCACAGCAGCTGCCCTTTCAAGGACAGAGACTCAGAGCGGCTTACAATCTCCTATATCTTCTCCCCCCACAACAGACACCCTGTGAGGCAGATGAAGATATTGGATTTATATCCCGCCTTCCACTCCGAAGAGTCTCAGAGCGGCTCACAATCTCCTTTATCTTCTTCCCCCACAACAGACACCTTGTGAGGTGGGTGGGGCTGAGAGGGCTCTCACAGCAGCTGCCCTTTCAAGGACAACCTCTACCAGAGCTATGGCTGACCCACGGCCGTTCCAGCAGGTGCAAGTGGAGGAGTGGGGAATCAAACCCGGTTCCCCCAGTTAAGAGTCCGCACTACACCAGACTGGCTCTCCATATAGACTGAACGCCATCTGAACCGAGAAAACATCAGATACAACTAGCACTCGACTGTTTTAATTGTTCTTAACCATTTTAGTTATTTAATTTGTTGTATTGTTTAACTGTTAAATTGTTCTTATTCTGCTGGTTGCGAGTTGCCCTGAGCCTGCTTCGGCGGGGAGGGCGGGATATAAACCCAATAAACCTTAAACCTTAACACCATTGAGATGGCCAGAGGGGAGAAAGAGGGGAAAGCAGTTCTAGACCATTGTTGCTGTTGGCTCAGGAATGTCACTTTCGGTATGTACTAGAAGTGACATCATTGCATTGCTGGCATCACAGCGACACTCTGATATTTGGGCAGAAATTCTTACCATAGAGTTTTTGCTGAAATCACAGAGCATTGCTGTGACAACAGTGACACGATGAGCCAGTTTGGCGTAGTGTAGGTTAAGTGTGCGGACTCTTATCTTGGGAAACCGGGTTTGATTCCCCACTCCTCCACTTGCAGCTGCTGGAATGGCCTGGGGTCAGCCGTAGCTCTCGTAGGAGTTGTCCTTGAAAGAGCAGCTGCTGTGAAAGCTCTCTCAGCCCCGCCTACCTCACAGGGTGTCTGTTGTGAGGGGAGGAAGGTAAAGGAGCATGTGACCACTCTGAGATTCAGAGCGCAGGGCGGGTTATAAATCCAATATTTTCTTCTTCATCTAGCGCAACACCACGGAGATTGCTCCAGAAAGAATAAGAGTCATGCCTCATCTGTTTCTTTCCTCTTAATAATTCTCATGCAACCACCAATTCGGGGCAATTCAAAGAAGGTTTTTTTTAATGATTATGGGTACCTGTTTGATGGCTTATTTACAGGCAATAAAGACATCACGAAAGGGGCTGGGCAGTAATTAAGTCCCATCTCTCCTGTCCGTTCTCGAAACGTGAAGATAATTGCCTTTAGCCCTTATAAATCGGTCGCCGATTCTCACCGAGCAATAAACACAGTACTGTATCTTGGTAATTGTCTATTGACTGCAGTTTCTAGTATGAATTAATTTTCAATTACAAAACTTATTTCCCTCCCCGGATCAGGCCAGGAACCTTCTTAATTGAACTGACAAACATTAGGCAGAACGGCACGGCCCTTCCCAATCGTGGGGCTATGGAGATCAGTCATAAGTCATTAGATCCGAGAAAGGATGGGCCCTGGTCACTATTTGCATGGGGAACTGCCAAGGAAATCCAAGGTTGGGATTCAGAGAAAGGCAATGACCAACCAGTTTGGTGTAGTGGTTAAGTGCATAGACTCTTATCTGGGAGAACCAGGATTGATTCCTCACTCCTCCACTTGCAGCTGCTGGAATGGCCTTGAGAAAGTCGTAGCTCTTGTAGGAGTTGTCCTTGAAAGGGCAGCTTCTGTGAGAGCTCTCTCAGCCCCACCCACCTCACAGGGTGTCTGTTGTGGGGGAGGAAGATCAAGGAGATAGTGAGTCGCTCTGAGATTCAGAGTATAGGGTGGGATAGAAATCTATCATCATCATCAGAACATGAGAAGCCAAGTTGGCCCATCCAATCCAACACTCTGTGCCACACAGTGGCAAAAAAAACCCCAGGTACCATCAGGAGGTCCATCAGTGGGGCCAGGACACCACCACCACCATCATCATCATGATGTCTAAATGTCCTTCCTTTGAAAACCTTCCAAGGTCGCCAGAAGTCAGCTGTGACTTGGCGGCCAAAAGCAACAATATGGCTTCTTGCCTGTGATACTCTGAGTGAGGAAATTGTGATCGGTGGTCAAACAAGTTTGTATGGCAGGAAGGATGTTTACCCTTTCTTCACTCCCCTGCCCCACCCCTGCAAATTTGTCCTATTCATTGATTTTCTTTTAGTTCAGGTTCTGGACACGTGTTTTCATTTGGGATGAGCAAACACCGCTTATTTCCTTTTATGTTTGTCTATGATGGTAAGCTGCAGTACTGCAGTCAAATCTCTCTGCTCATAACCAGAGTTCGATCCCGGTGGAAGCTGGGTTCAGGTAGCCGGTTCAAGGCTGACTCAACCCTCCATCCTTCCGAGGTCAGTAAAAGGAATAAGAACATAAGAACATAAGAGAAGCCATGTTAGATCAGGCCAATGGCCCATCCAGTCCAACATTCTGTGTCACACAGCGGCCAAATATATATATATATATACACACACACACACTGTGGCTAATAGCCACTGATGGACCTCTGCTCCATATTTTTATCTAACCCCTTCTTGAACGTGGCTATGCTTGTGGATGCCACCACCTCCTGTGGCAGTGAATTCCACATGTTAATCACCCTTTGGGTGAAGAAGTACTTCCTTTTATCCGTTTTAACCTGTCTGCTCAGCAATTTCATCGAATGCCCACGAGTTCTTGTATTGTGAGAAAGGGAGAAAAGTACTTCTTTCTCTACTTTCTCCATCCCATGCATTATCTTGTAAACTTCTATCATGTCACCCCTCAGTCGACGTTTCTCCAAGCTAAAGAGCCCTAAGCGTTTCAACCTTTCTTCATAGGGAAGATGTTCCAGCCCTTTAATCATTTTAGTTGCCCTTTTCTGAACTTTCTCCAATGCTATAATATCCTTTTTGAGGTGCGGCGACCAGAACTGCACACAGTACTCCAAATGAGACCGCACCATCGATTTATACAGAGGCATTATGATACTGGCTGATTTATTTTCAGTTCCCTTCCTAATAATTCCCAGCATGGCGTTGGCCTTGACGCCCACTCACCCAGCCTCAACAGATCCCTTTGGAGTTCCTCACAATCCTCTCTGGTTCTCACCACCCTGAACAATTTAGTGTCATCCGCAAATTTGGCCACTTCACTGCTCACTCCCAACTCTAAATCATTTATGAATAAGTTAAAGAGGATGGGACCCAGTACCGAGCCCTGCGGCACCCCACTGCTTACCGTCCTCCACTGCGAAGACTGCCCATTTATACTCACTCTCTGCTTCCTATTACTCAGCCAGTTTTTGATCCACAAGAGGACCTGTCCTTTTACTCCATGACTCTCAAGCTTTCTAAGGAGCCTTTGATGAGGAACTTTATCAAAAGCTTTCTGGAAGTCAAGGTAAACAACATCTATCGGGTCTCCTTTGTCCACATGTTTGTTCACCCCCTCAAAGAAATGTAACAGGTTAGTGAGGCAAGATCTTCCCTTGCAGAACCCATGCTGAGTCTTCCTCAATAACCCGTGTTCATCAATGTGCCTACTCATTCTGTCCTTGATAATGGTTTCTACCAACTTTCCCGGTATTGAAGTCAGACTGACTGGCCTGTAATTTCCCGGATCTCCTCTGGAACCCTTTTTAAAGATGGGGGTGACATTTGCTACCTTCCAGTCCTCAGGAACGGAGGCAGATTTCAATGAAAGATTACAGATTTTTGTTAGAAGATCCACAAGTTCAACTTTGAGTTCTTTCAGAACTCTCGGATGTATGCCATCCGGACCCGGTGACTTATTAGTTTTTAATTTGTCTATTAGTTGTAGGACCTCCTCTTTTGTCACCTCAATCTGACTCAGGTCTTTCAACACCCCTTCCAATATTAGTGGTTCTGGGGCGGGCAAACACTTCTCATCTTCCACGGTGAAGACGGAGGCAAAAAATGCATTCAGCTTCTCAGCCATTTCCCCATCCTCCTTCAGTAATCCTTTTACCCCATGGTCATCCAAGGGCCCCACTGCTTCCCTGGCTAGTTTCCTACTTCTAATATATTTGAAGAAATTTTTATTGTTGGTCTTTATGTTTTTTGCAATATGCTCCTCATAGTCCCTTTTTGCCTGCCTGATCACAGTCTTGCATTTGATTTGCCACTGCCTGTGTTCCCTTTTATTAATCTCACTTGGACTGGTTTTCCACCACTTAAAGGAGTCCTTCTTACCTTTTACAGCTTCCATTACTTTGTTTGTTAACCATGCTGGCCTCTTCTTATACCTGTTTGTGCCTTTCCTAACTTGTGGTATGTATTTTATCTGAGCTTCTAGGATTATAGTTTTAAATAGTCTCCAAGCTTCCCCAAGGGTTTTGACCGTATTTACCTTTCATTTCAGTTTCCTCCTCACATGCCTCCTCATCTCAGAGAATTTACCCCTTTTAAAGTTAAATGTGGTTGTGGCGGTCTTTTTGGGCAACTCCCTATTTATACAAATGGTGAAATCAATAACATTATGGTCACTGTTCCCAAGCGGCGCAATCACTTTTACGTCTCTCACCAAGTCTTGGGCATTACTTAGGACCAAATCCAGGATCGCCCCACCCCTGGTAGGTTCTGAGACCATCTGCTCCATAGCACAGTCATTGAGAGCATCAAGAAACTCAATCTCTTTCTCTCGACCAGAACACATATTGACCCAATCAATCTGCAGGTAGTTAAAATCACCTATTACGACACAGTTTTTACATTTAGCCGCTATCTTTAATCCCTCCATCATATTATAATCGTCCTCTCTCTTTTGATTTGGTGGGCGATAACAAACGCCCATAGTTAAATTTCCTTTTGGGCCCTCTATTTCAACCCAAAGCATTTCTAAAAGGGAATCTAATTCTCTGACCTCAGTCTTACTGGACCGTATATCCTCTCTGACATACAGAGCCACCCCACCTCCAACCCTTCCCTCCCTATCCTTCCGATATAACTTATATCCAGGAATCACCGTGTCCCACTGATTCTCCTCATTCCACCAAGTTTCTGAAATTCCCACAATGTCTATGTTTTCTCCCAACACTAAACATTCCAATTCACCAATTTTACTTCGGACACTTCTAGCATTTGCATACAAACATTTATAATTTCCCAAGCAAGCTAGGCCCGCCACCTCTCTCCTGCCGCCTCGAGACTCTAGCAGACAGTCCATACTGTTTGTCACCATCACAGTGGACAACTCTGATCCGTTACTCGGTAGAAAAATAGAAGCCAACCCTTCATCTCTTTGAGACGAGTTCTCCCGAACCAGAGACATTCCATCTCCTGTTGGCTTTCCCCCAAGATTTAGTTTAAAAACTGCTCTGCCACCTTTTTGATTTTAAGCGCCAGCAGCCTGGTTCCATCCGGAGACAAGTGGAGACCGTCACTTTTGTACAGCTCCGGCTTGTTCCAGAAAGCATCCCAGTGCCTAACAAACTTAAACCCTTCCTCCTTACACCATCGTCTCATCCACACATTGATACTTCTAATTTGCGCCTGTCTCTCCTGCCCTGCACGTGGAACAGGTAGCACTTCCGAGAAGGCCACCTTGGAGGTCCTGGCCTTAAGTCTCCCACCTAGCAGCCTAAATTTCTCCTCCAGGACCTCACGACTGCATTTCCCCACATCGTTGGTGCCAACATGCACCATGACCACAGGCTCCTCCCCAGCACTGTCTATCAGCCTATCTACTACACGCGTAATGTCCGCTACCTTCGCACCAGGCAGGCAAGTCACCATACGGTCAATACGCGGTTTTGCCACCCAGCTGTCTACTTGCCTAAGGATCGAATCACCAACTACCAAGACCCCCCCTCTCCCCCTGCCCAGGGATGGTTCCTTGGCGTGAAAGGATACCCGCTCACCAACCGAAGAAGAGGTCCCTTCTGAGGGCGCATTCCCCTTATCCTCAGCAAGGTGCCCTGTTCCCTCTCGACCCTCACGCTCTCTGGCAGCAACGGGGCTGCCACATTCAGAGTGGGACTCATCTAATAAGCCCCCGAGAGTCTTCCCCAATTGCCTAACTGACCGTCTCTGCTTCTCCAGGGCAGTCACCTCGGCCTCAAGGGTACGAACTCGTTCCCTGAGGACCAGGAGCTCCTTGCATCGAGCACACACCCAAGACTTCTGTCCTGTGGGCAGATAGTCATACATGTGACACTCAGTGCAAAACACTGGAAAGCCCCCACCCCCCTGCTGGCATTCTACCTTCATGATATATATATTAAATATACAGTCCTCTTTAAATGCTGTTGTTTACGTGGCTCCCCTTCTGGAAGGTCAACTTACCTTATTGGGAGAACAAGGAAATCAGGGATCTGGGTTCCTGGTCCTTAGGAAGCCCCCAGGCAAAGAGCCACAGGCCAAGAGCCCTTTAGCTCTCGCCCTTCGGCGCGCGCCAAAGGCTCGCGCCTTTGGCAAGGCGCAGCTTAAAATGCAAAGAGGGTGGAGCAGACCACTCCTAAGCAATCATCAACAATTACTCAGCTTGTTGGGGGTAAAGGGTCGACGACTGGGGAAGGCAATGGCAAACCACCCCATAAAAAAGTCTGCCAAAAATATGTCATGATGTGACATCATCCTAGGGATCGGTAATGACTCGGTGCTTGCATGGGAGACTACCTTTGCCTTTATTTAAGTGTTCAGACCAGCTCTGATCATCCCTAAAGCAACATCTGCCTTTCCTGAGAGCTCTCCATGGTGCTGAAGGACTCTTGCTAGAGGTCCCTGTTCTAAAGGTCTAGCTCACTGGCACTCGCTCCATTCAGAAAGAGTCACATTTGCAATCACCACCAAACCAAAAAGCCACACTACCTGTGCAGCACCTCACCAAGCACACAGAGATGCTAACAGAAGATCTAAATATTAATATTAAATATATAACTATAACCTTTTGATCATAAGAAGCCCTGTTGGATCAGGCCAATGGCCCATCCAGTCCAACACTCTGTGTCACACAGTGGTCAAAAAACAGGTGCCATCAGGAGGTCCACCAGTGGAGCCAGGACACTAGAAGCCCTCACACTGTTGCCCCCCGCCCCCCACAAGCACCAAAATGCAGAGCATCATTTGCCTCAAACAGAGAGTTCCAACAATACACTGTGGCTAATAGCCACTGATGTACCTCTGCTCCATATGTTTACCCAATCCTCCCTTGAAGCTGGCTATGCTTGTAGCTGTCACCACCTCCTGTGGCAGTGAATTCCATGTGTCAATCACCCTTTGGGTGAAGAAGGACTTCCTTTTATCTGTTCTAACCCGGCTGCTCAGCAATTTCATTGAGTGACCATGAGTTCTTGTATTGTGAGAAAGGGAGAAAAATACTTCTTTCTCTACCTTCTCTGTCCCATGCATCATCTTGTAAACTTCTATCACGTCACCCCGCAGCCGACATTTCTCCATGCTAAAGTTGGCCTGGATAACCCAGAATGGCCTGATCTTGCCAGATCTCAGAAACTAAGCAGGGTCGGCCCTGTTTAGCATTTGGATGGGAGACCATCAAGGCAGTCCCAGGTTGCTAGGTAGGGGCAGGCAATGGCAAACCACCCCTGTAACAGTCTGTGGCATCACCCCATGGGTCGGTATCGACTCAGTCTACCTTAGGGGGACTACCTTAACTTTTAAAATATTATTTCTTCTATTTGTTTGCGCTTCTTATAGCGATGCCAGCCTCCCAGCGAGGACTGGAGAATCTTCCGAAATTACAGCTCATCCCCAGGCTACAAAAATCAATTCCCTTGAAGAAAATGGAGGGTGGTCTCTGTCAAGCATGATATTTCTGATGATTGAATCAGTATTTATTTATTTATTTTTCATTTATATCCCGCCCTCCCCCACCTTGGCAGGCTCAGGGCGGCTAACAACATTCCATAAAAACATACAGCAATAAATAAACGTCAGATTTACAATATAAAACAATAAGGCATTAAAACATTAAATTAAAAACGAATCCAGTGTATACAATTGTACTGCGGTATAGATCTTTAGACCGCATTGGCGGATCTTAATTACCGTTTTTCTTAGCAGTCCGGATATGCTAATTTAAAAAGGGTGGTCTTGCAGGCCCTGCGGAACTGTTCAAGGTTCCGCAGGGCCCGTACCTCCTCGGGGAGTTGGTTCCATAAAGTAGGGGCTGCGATCGAAAAGGCCCGTACTCTGGTACTCTGATATTTTATTTCCTTCGGCCCAGGGATAGTCATTAGGTTTTTCCCCGTTGACCTCAGTGCTCTCTGGGGTTCATATGGGGAAAGACGGTCCCTCAGGTAGGCAGGTCCTCGGCCATATAAGGCTTTAAAGGTAACGACCAACACTTTGTGCTGGACCCGGTATATAATCGGCAGCCAGTGCAGTTCACGTAGCCCCGGCCGTATATGTTCCCGTTTCGGGAGTCCCAACAACAGCCTGGCCGCCGCGTTCTGCACTAGCTGCAATCTCCGGGTCCGGCACAGAGGTAGCCCCAAATAGAGGGCATTACAGTAGTCCAGTCTTGAGGTGACCGTTGCATGGATCACTGTTGCGAGGTCCCGGCGCTCAAGGAAAGGGGCCAACTGCCTTGCCCGCTTCAGATGGAAGAATGCTGACTTGGCAGTGGCTGCTATCTGGGCCTCCATCGATAGTGAAGGCTCCAGTAAAACACCCAGACTCTTTACCTGGTGCGCTGCTTTCAATGGCGCACCATCGAAGGCTGGGAGAGCTATTTCCCTTCCTAGAGCGCCGCGACCCACGCATAGGACCTCTGTCTTCGCCGGGTTCAACTTCAGCCCACTCAGCCTGAGCCATGTCGCAACAGCCTGCAATGCCCGGTCGAGGTTCCCTGGAGCGGGGTCGGGCCAGCCATCCATTAGTAGATAGAGCTGGGTGTCATCTGCATATTGATGGCAACCCAGCCCAAACCGCCGGGCAATCTGGGCAAGGGGGCGCATATAGATGTTAAACAGCATCGGGGAGAGAACTGCTCCCTGGGGCACCCCACAATCCAGTGTGCGCCTCCGGGACCGCTCGCTCCCGATAGCCACCCTCTGTCCCCGACCTAGGAGAAAGGAGGAAAGCCATTGCAAGGCCGACCCCTCAACCCCAATGTCGGCGAGGCGGCGCGTCAGTAGCTGATGGTCGACTGTATCAAATGCAGCCGACAGGTCTAGCAGCATCAGTACCGCAACGCCGCCCCGGTCCAGTTGCCGTTGGAGGTCATCCACTAAGGCGACCAGCACCGTCTCCGTCCCATGGCCCGGCCGGAAGCCAGACTGACATGGGTCTAGGACAGTATGTGTTCTGTACTCATACCTCCCCCCTCCCTTCCCTCTTTTCTGAATAAAGACTCCTCTTCAAAGTTCCCCCTACCTGTTAACTCTCAAGGACGCAGGATATGCAAGTAATCTTACTATTGTAATGCAAAATGCCTCTCCCCCGAGTTCCCATACATATCAGCAAGCCAGGAATGTGTGGGAACCAGGAGATGTTGTAGTACCCAAATGAATAGTTGATAGTACGCTTTGAACCCTCTACGCAATTCACATCTGTATGCTATGCTTTTGAAGTTATCTGAAACTTTGTCTTTGAAGTAGCCTTTAAGATGCTATACTGTATAACATTCTGTATCGCTTCCAAGGTATCGTTCCTTGGAGCAAGTATTGGATCATCAATACAACGAGTCTTTGATTTTAAACAATAGCTCGATTATTCGATATGCCGATGCTTGACAGTCTCTATGGCACTGTACCCCACTGAGGTCCCAACCTGGAACCTGCCGGGGGAGGGACTTGGCGACTCGGTTCAATGTTAAAACAAACAGCTGCCTTGGAAGCACTGCAGCTTCATGTGGTCTCCCCAGTCCTCCACGGTTTCAGACAAATCACAAAGATGATCTGACACCGGTGGTAACGAGAGAAAGAAATTTTACGCGGAGAAATAGAATCTTTCAGGCAGAAGTGGGATTTAACAGGATGCCTTGTAAAGCACACATGTTGTTTTCCCCAGTGTTGTCTTGCAGGCACCCAGCTTACTTTCAGTCCGTGTGCTATGGCGGCAGCTGCTGTCCAAGCAACCTTGTTGGTTTTAAATCGGCATAGTCAATTAGAAGCCTTGTTGGACAATAGTCCCATCTGGCTCCACTGACTTTTGAAAAAAACACATGGCTGGTGCCAGAAAGCTTAAGAACATAAGAGAAGCCATGTTGGGTCAGGCCAATGGCCCATCCAGTCCAACACTCTGTGTCACATAAGAACATAAGAGAAGCCATGTTGGATCAGGCCAATGGCCCATCCAGTCCAAAACTCTGTGTCACATAAGAACATAAGAGAAGCCATGTTGGATCAGGCCAATGGCCCCTCCAGTCCCACACTCTGTGTCACATAAGAACATAAGAGAAGCCATGTTGGATCAGGCCAATGGCCCCTCCAGTCCCACACTCTGTGTCACATAAGAATATAAGAGAAGCCCTGTTGGATCAGGCCAATGGCCCATCCAGTCCAACACTCTGTGTCACATAAGAACAGAAGAGAAGCCCTGTTGGATCAGGCCAATGGCCCATCCAGTCCAACACTCTGTGTCACACAGTGGCCAAATTTTTTTTATACACACACACACACTGTGGCTAATAGCCACTGAAGGACCTCTGCTCCATATTTTTATCTAAACCCCTCTTGAAGGTAGCCATGCTTGTGGCCGCCACCACCTCCTGTGGCAGTGAATTCCACATGTTAATCACACTTTGGGTGAAGAAGTACTTCCTTCTATCCGTTTTAACCTGTCTGCTCAGCAATTTCATCGAATGCCCACGAGTTCTTGTATTGTGAGAAAGAGAGAAAAGGACTTCTTTCTCTACTTTCTCCATCCCATGCATTATCTTGTAAACCTCTATCATGTCACCCCGCAGTCGACGTTTCTCCAAGCTAAACAGTCCCAAGCGTTTCAACCTTTCTTCATAGGGAAAGTGTTCCAGCCCTTTAATCATTCTAGTTGCCCTTTTCTGGACTTTCTCCAATGCTATAATATCTTTTTTGAGGTGCGGCAATCAGAACTGCACACAGTACTCCAAATGAGACCGCACCATCGATTTATACAGGGGCATTATGATACTGGCTGATTTGTTTTCAATTCCCTTCCTAATAATTCCCAGCATGGCGTTGGCATTTTTTTATTGCAAACGCACACTGTCTTGACTGTTTTTGGCACTGTTTGTTGGCAGCTGGCTGGCGGCGGGAAGGAACCTGCAAAACCGGGGAACCCCACCCCTGCCCAGACCTGGGGACTGGCAAACCCTCCCTCCCTGTCCTTTTCAAGCTCCACCCCTAAAATCTCCAGGTATTTCCCAACCTGGTGCTGGAAACCCTACTCGTTGTGCTTTTTCATGGCTGTTTATTCTATCCAGGGGTGGAATTCCAGCAGGAGCTCCTTTGCCTATTAAGCCACACCCCACCTGATGTAGCCAATCCTCCAAGAGCTTACAGTAGGCCCTGTAAGAAGAGCCCTGTAAGTTCCTGGAGGATTGGCCCCAACAGGGGTGTGTGGCCTAATATGCAAAGGGGCTCCTGCTAGAATTCCACCCCTGATTCCATGTAATCATCACTTTCCTGTGATAAAGGGCGAACCATGCAAGTTTTGCTTATTAGAGCAATTCGTATCCAGGCATGTATCCTCCCACTTGTTCTTCACAACCTTGTAAGCATGAGACATATTAAGCATCCGTGCAGGTACAGCCAATCAACATAACCCAGCTTTTAGGTGGAAAAAGAGACTTCACTACCGAGGACTCCATCTTGAAAAACGGTAACCCTATCAGAAATCACGTTATTCCCATATTTATGAAAACACCACATGCTTATTTCTGCAGGCACATAAAACATTAAAGGCATGGGAATACTCCTGAGTATTATTCCCCCGCCCCAATCAGTTAGCAATTCTAACTCTTTATTATCTAGATTGGATCTGGACTACATTCTCTGTCGACAGAATGGAACTTTCCAAACTCCTCTGTTCCACCCATAAGAACATAAGATAAGCCATGTTGGATCAGGCCAATGGCCCATCCAGTCCAACACTCGGTGTCACATAAGAACATAAGAGAAGCCATGTTGGATCAGGCCAGTGGCCCATCCAGTCCAACACTCGGTGTCACATAAAAACATAAGAGAAGCCATGTTGGATCATGCCAGTGGCCCATCCAGTCCAACACTCGGTGTCACATAAGAACATAAGAGAAGACACGCTGGATCAGGCCAGTGGCCCATCCAGTCCAACACTCTGTGCCACGTAAGAACATAAGAGAAGCCATGTTGGATCAGGCCAGTGGCCCATCCAGTTCAACATTCTGTGTCACATAAGAACATAAGAGAAGCCATGTTGGATCAGGCCAGTGGCCCATCCAGTCCAACACTCTGTGCCACGTAAGAACATAAGAGAAGCCATGTTGGATCAGGCCAGTGGCCCATCCAGTCCAACATTCTGTGTCACACAGTAGCCAAAACCAGTTGCCATCAGGAGATCCACCAGGACACTAGAAGCCCTCCCACTGTGCCCCCCCCAAGCACCAAGAGCATCACTTGTCCCAAACAGAGAGTAAAATAGCCATTGATGGACTTCTGCTCCATATATCTATCCAAACCCCTCTTGAAGCTGTCTATGCTTGTATGGTATGCCACTTGCAACAGCATCCAAGGTCAAGCTTGGGGGTGCTACTGGAACCTTCATTGACAATGGAGGCCCAGATAGCAGCCACTGCCAAATCCTCCTTTTTCCATCTTAGGCGGTCAAGGCAGTTGGTCCCTTTCCTCGACTGTGGCAACCTGGCAACTTTTCCACGCTACGGTCACCTTCAGATTGGACTACTGTACATGGGGCTGTCAAATCCGGAGACTGCAGCTGGTGCAGAATGCACAGGCCAGGCTGTTATTGGGGCTCCCCATGTGGGAATACATACAGCCTGGGCTGCGGGAACTGCACTGGCTGCCAATAGTGTACCAGATTCACTACAAGGTGCTGGTTATTACCTTTAAAGCCCTACATGGCTGAGAACTTGTCTACCTTAGGGACCGAATCTTCCCATATGTTCCCCAGAGGGTACTTAGATCGGGGACAGGGAACCTGTTTTCGATCCCTGAGCCGAGGGAGGCAAGATTGAAGGCCACTCAGGAGAGAGCCTTCTCTGTAGCAGCCCCCTATTGGTGGAATCAACTTCCGGAAGAAGCAAGAGCCTTGGGGGACCTTGTCCAGTTCCGGAATGCTTGCAAGACAGCTTTATTTCAACTTGCTTTTCATTGAAAGCTACATATGAGGATACTCACGAAGACTGAAGTTATTGGAATCTACCATTAGATACCAAATTGTTTTAATATGTTTTAATTGTTATACTGTTTGAGGTTTTAGTTAATGCTCAATATTTGTAAATGTTTTTATTGCTGTAAGCCGCCCTGAGCCTGCTTCGGAGGGGAGGGCGGGATATAAATCCAATAAAATAAATACATTGCAGCTGTCTATACTTGTAGCCACCTCCACCGCCCTGCCACTAGCAAACTAGATAATTGTCCAGGGCGCCGGCCTTCTGTGGGTGCTGAATTGGGCGCACCCCCATGTGACTTGGTGACATTATCAGTGCGTGGGGGGGGGCACCAGAAATTAGCCTTGCCTAGGGTGCCAGACGATTTAGGGCTGGCCTTTAACCCACTCTAGGCTTCCCAACCCTCCCGCCCTGGCGGGGGACCCTCGAATTTTCAGCTTCCTCCCCCACTCTTAAAAAATCTGGGGGCGGGGGGAGAGAGAACATACCTGTAGGCATCATGTTGTTTTACAGCTTGGGATTCGTTTTTAAGGCTGCACAGGAAACAGGAACGGCCCTTTAAGGCTGCACAGGAAACAGGAATGGCCCCTCCCTTTCTTTTCCTGTGGAGCCTTGCTTTCATTTTCCCAGCAAGCACATTCTGCTGGAAGAAGACCAAGTAGGGTAAGTGTTTGTGTGTGTGTGTGTGTGAGAGAGAGAGGGAGGGGGCAGGGAGAGGGGATTCCCTGGTATGGAGGCCCTCCCCCCCTTTAGAAAGCGTGGGGGGGAGGGAAATGTCTACTGGGCACTCTGTTATTCCCTATGGAGAACGATTCCCATAGAGAATAATAGGGAATTGATCCATGGGCATTGGGGGCTCTGGGGGGGGGCTATTTTTTGAGGTAGAGGCACCAGATTTTTAGTATAGCAGCTAGTGCCTCTCCCCAAAATACCCACCAAGTTTCAAAAATATTGGACCAGAGGGTCCAATTCTTTGAGCCCCAAAAGATGGTGCCCCTATCCTTAATTATTTCCTATGGAAGAAAGGCATTTAAAAAGGCGTGCTGTCCCTTTAAATGTGATGGCCAGAACTCCCTTGGAGTTCAATTATGCTTGTCACAGCCTTGTTCCTGGCTCCACCCCCAATGTCTCCTGGCTCCACCCCCAAAGTCTCCTGGCTCCACCCCCAAAGTCCCCAGATTTGTCTTTAATTGGACTTGGCAACCCTAACCCACTCATTGATTTCCACAAAATGCTTTTATTTCCTCTTCCCTTCCAAGCAACGGAAACGAAGTCTGATTTCAACTCGGTGAGACAAAAGAGGCCTTTAAGGAAATCTCGGCCGAAAACTCTCAGCAGAACTTCGGCAACGTCCAACGCACATCGAAAGACTGATCATCGGCTTGAGATTGTCTAAAACCAATACATTTTTCATATACTTCTGAATTATTACCTTTTTCCGCCAAAATTAAAAAAGAAGAAGAAATGAAACACTAGATCAGCTAAATGCATCGGTTTGATAAAAGCTATGCAAATCTTTATATACAGGCCCCATCTATAATGCTGACAGTTCAGATAAAGTATTTGATTCTCATTTCAAAGCGAAGACCCAGCTACTTTATGTAAACGAAAGCCATTTAAAAAAAACAAAACATATACAAATATTCTGCTCCCCCCTGCTATCTTTGACAGTTACAAATTACATATATTATTTACTTTGTTCCCCCCCCCCAGCCCCCTGAAATAATTAATGCTGTAATAAGGCAACACTTAGGAATAAATACTCTCTTTCCCCTCGACGTGAGCTGGAAGAACATGAGAAGGGATGCAATTATATACCAAAGCTGGCTCTCAAGATATTACCACGAAAGTTGAAAGTACTTTCAAGATATAACCGTTCCGGAAGAAAAAAAGAAAGAAAGAAAAAAGCTTATTTCGGCAATACCACGGTTTTGTTTTCTTCCATCATTTTTTCTCCCCTCTTCTGTCTATAACAAAATACGGGGGGGGGGGGGGACAGTCAGATCTGTAAATTACAGGAAATGCATGCATCGCATTAAAAAAAACAAAAACAAAAAAACCCTTTCTGCCTATTTGCAATCCACACACAAAAAAAGGTTGCAATTGTGTGTGTGTGTGATTTTTCTTTCAGAATTAAGAGCTGGGTGGGGACGGCTGGTGAGAGCACCTGGGTAATTTCCCTCCTTGTTTAATTCAGTCCAGGTGAAGAAGAAAGAGTTTCTTTTTGACCTTAAACTTTAAGGTCTCCAGGGACTGAGATATATTGTTAGAATTTATTCTTTATGGATTTTTTTCTTGAGAGTAGAAGGAATAATCAAGATATAGAAGAAGAAGTTATATTGAATGCGTGTATATATATGTCTATTTATATTGCTATAATGCCACATATAATGAAATCTGTAGGGGTTGGGGGTGGAGTTTACAGAGGGTGGGTTTTGGGTGGGGGAAGGGTTTCGGCATGCTATAATGCCACAGACTACCTCCCAAAGCAACCATTTACTACTGATCAACTGATCTCTGTCACTTGGAAATCGGAGGGAAGAAGTTCTCCGTTCTCTGGAGAGCCAGTTTGGTGTAGTGGTTAAGTGTGCGGACTCTTATCTGGGAGAACCGGGCTTGATTCCCCACTCCTCCACTTGCACCTGCTGGAATGGCCTTGGGTCAGCCATAGCTCTGGCAGAGGTTGTCCTTGAAAGGGCAGCTGCTGTGAGAGCCCTCTCCAGCCCCACCCACCTCACAGGGTGTTTGTTGTGGGGGAGGAAGGTAAAGGAGATTGTGAGCCCTGTACCACTGAAAACCAGCATGGCCGGCCTCCTGAAACTTTAATCCAAGTTCCGTTCCTTCCTCATGGCTAGTCCAGAAAAACCGCCCTCAAGAGAAGACAGAGGTTCAGGTGTGCCCAAAATGGAACTCAAAGGGATGCTGGGAAAAACAGTGAATGCTTCCATGCAGTAGAGTTCTAAGCCGTATATCTCAATACATAATATTTCAATATTTCAACGCGTTTTCCGGAGAAGCCCGCATTTCAGGAATCGAAGCCCTTCCTCAGGCTAGCATCATGAGAACAGGAATATCCCCTTTCTACTAAAGGGGCTTTTTTAGAGCAGGTAAGGATGGAATTCCCAGCAGGGGTAGGTGCTACAAGAGAAGGTGTTACGGTCACCTCGAGAATAGATCACTGCAATGCTCTCTAACACGGGGCTACCCTTGACCCTGACGCAGAAACTTCAGCTAGTGCAGAATACTGCAGTGCGGTTGTTAATGGAGCTCCCTCAATGGGAGCACATTCAACCAATGCTGAAAGAGCTGCACTGGCTAGTTATTGTGTTCCAACTCCGCTTCAAGGTGTTGGTGTTGACCTTTAAAGCCCTATATGGTCGAAGGCCTGCCTATCTAAGGGACCGCTTTTTTCTCCATTTGTTCCCCATAGAGCACTGCATTCAAAGAAGATGAAGATGATATTGGATTTATTTCCTGCCCTCCACTCTGAAGAGTCTCAGAGCGGCTCACAATCTCCATTACCTTCCTCCCCCACGACAGACACCCTGTGAGGTAGATGAAGATATTGGATTTCTATCCCGCCCTCCACTCCGAAGAGTCTCAGAGCGGCTCACAATCTCCTTTACCTTCCTCCCCCACAACAGACACCCTGTGAGGTAGATGAAGATATTGGATTTATATCCCGCCCTCCACTCCGAAGAGTCTCAGAGCGGCTCACAATCTCCTTTCCCTTCCTCCCCCATAACAGACACCCTGTGAGGTAGATGAAGATATTGGATTTATATCCCGCCCTCCACTCCGAAGAGTCTCAGAGCGGCTCACAATCTCCTTTCCCTCCCTCCCCCACAACAGACACCCTGTGAGGTGGATGGGGTTGGAGAGGGCTCTCACAGCAGGTGCCCTTTCAAGGACAACCTCTGCCAGAGCTATGGCTGACCCAAGGCCATGGTAGCAGGTGCAAGTGGAGGAGTGGGGAATCAAACCCAGTTCTCTCAGATAAGATGGTAATTTGAATGATGTTGTTAGCCGCCCTGAGCCTGCTCCGGCGGGGAGGGCGGGATATAAATAAAATTATCTAATCTAATCTAATCTAATCTAATCTAATCTAATCTAATCTAATCTAAGAGTCCACACACTTAACCACTACACCAAACTGGATCTCCAGTTTCAGGGACACAAAACCTACTATCTATCCCCAGACCAAGCGAGGCTAGACTGTGTTCCAGTGCGCATCACCCTAGGGCCTTCTCAGTGGCACGGCCTTCTCAGTGGCAGCACCAGAAATGTGGAATGCCCTCCCGGAGGCCGTAAGGGCCCTGCGGGATCTTTCTCAATTCCGCAGGGCCTGCAAAACTGAATTATTTTGGCAGGCCTTTAACACCTAAACCGGGAGAGGACTGCTACTCTACATTGCTGAGGAATTACGATCATCATAGCATCACTGCCAGAAGAGAGAAGATCCCGCCTATACCGAGGTTGAACAGCACCTTAAAGCGTATTTTAAATTGTTATTTTATTGTTTTAAATTACAATTGTAAATGTTTTCTGAATTGACTGTCAGCTGCCCTGAGTCCGCTTGTGGAGAGGGCGGGATAGAAGACTATAAATAAACAAACAAATTAATAAATAAGAGAATGGCTAGCTGGCCATGAGGTGGTCTGGTAGGGGTGACCCGGAATAGCCCTAGCAAGGGAGGGGGAGGGTTCGCACAGCCACAATGGAGGGTAGGGTTCCCAAGTCCAACCCCAGAAATATCTGGGGACTTTGGGGGTGGAGCCAGGAGACTTTGGGGGTGGAGCCAGGAGACACTGGGGTGGAGCTAGGGGGGAGGGGGGGAAACGGCCCTTAATTTGCGTATTAACCTTTTACGTTACCAGTTCTCAACGCCTGTGGGATCCGAGGCAACTTTCAGCAAGCCCTTTTCCCCTAAAGCAGTGCTGCAGCTTCAAAAACCCGCCCCAAAGCCCACTTTCACTTTTCCTCCAGCCCCGAAGAACTACAACTCCCAACAGCCCGCACGTCGAAAGCGCCCATAGGAAAAAGTAGGTGTTCCTTCCCTGCGCTTCCTGCCCGGGCAAATCTCTTTTTGCTAGTTCGCGCCCTGGTTGGAACTTTGGAGTTTCTTTCGCTTAGCGGGCGATCTCTTGCTGGAAAGCCTTTCCCAAAGGAGGGAAGGAACGGCTGCCTCCCGGTGTGAATGCAAGTGGGATTTCTCTTTTGGGCCGGGAAATGGAAGGGGCGGCGGCTTGCAAAGACCCCCTCGTGAGTTGCCCCGTTTGTTCCTGCGCGCTCCCGGCCCCGAGCATTAACTTGCATCTGGACAGATGTTTGCAGCGGAAAGGGGGCGGCGAGAGAAGTGGGGGAAACAGCGGCTGTCCGACGGGCCCGCAGTAGCCCTGCAAGAAGAAAATGCGCCTTTCCGCGTCCCCGGAGGGCAGCAACTGAGAGGACGAGCCGGTCAAGAGTCTCAGCCCCCCGCCGCTGTTTTCCCTCTTCCAGAAGGGCAGAGGCTTCGGAGCAAGAGCGCCTCCTGCTGCTGCTGCCGCCTCTCCAGCCCGGGCCCAGAGGGAAGAGAAGCCGTCAGGGGAGGAGGAGCCTGGCATCAGCCCTAATGCCCGGGGACCTGAACTGAGCGGCGAGCCTCCCCGGCAGCCCCCGACGCCGCCAGCAGCAGCAGGAGGACGCCGCTTCTCCCCCCGCTTCCGTTTTTTGGGAGGGCGGGGGAAGAGGCTCGGAAACCTGGCGTCCCCCGCTAGAGCGGGAGGATTGGGACCCCTAATGGAGGGGGAGGGAAGGAGAAAAAGGCGGCTTCCAGTGGGCCACCCACCATCTTCTGGATTGCTCTAGTCAGGCCTGATTCAGGCGTAAACACGCATTCAAGAAACCCTAGGCATCCAGTTAGCACCTCTATATCAGCTTCTCTACATCGCCTGGGTTTTTTGGCCACCGTGTGACAGAGTGCTGGACTCGATGGGTCATTGGCCTGATTCAACATGGCTTCTCTTATGTTCAGATTGTTTAATGCTGGCAAGCAGGGGGGGGGGGGTTTGTAGCAGGAATTCCTTTGCATGTTAGGTCACACACCCTTGATGTAGCAAGTCCTCCAAGAGCTTACAGGGCTCTTCATACAGGGCCTATTGTAAGCTCCAGGAGGACTGGCTACATCAGGGGGTGTGGCCTAATACACAAAGGAGCAGGGGTGACATTCTGGCATGAGCTCCTTTGCATATTAGGCCACACACCTAGGGTTGCCAAGTCCAATTCAAGAAATATCTGGGGACTTTGGGGGTGGAGCCAGGAGCAAGGGTGTGACAAGCATAATTGAACTCCAAGGGAGTTCTGGCCATCACATTTAAAGGGACAGCACACCTTTTAGAATGCCTTCCTTCCATAGAAAATAATGAAGGATAGGGGCACCTTCTTTTGGGGCTCATAGAATTGGACCCCCTGGTCCAATCTTTTTGAAACTTGGGAGGTATTTTGGGGAGAGGCACTAGATGCTATACTGAAAATTTGGCGCCTCTACCTCAAAAAACAGTCCCCCCAGAGCCCCTGACACTCGCGGATCAATTCCCCATCATTCCCTATGGGAATCGTTCCTGGAGGTGCATAATGGCTATGGGGGTGGAGCTTCCCCCGCCGGCCAGCTGGCTGGGGGAGGGGGGAAGCCTGTAAAACCAGGGGATCCCCTGCTGGGACCTGGGGATTGGGAAGCCTACTCACACCCCTGATGTAGCCAATCCCCCAAGAGCTTACAGGGCTCTTCTTACAAAGCCTACTGTAAGCTCCAGGAGGATTGGCTTAAAGGAGTGTGTGGCCTAATAGGCAAAGGAGCAGGGGTGGAATTCTGGCATGAGCTCCTTTGCCTATTAGGCCACACACCCCTGATGTAGCCAATCCTCCGAGAGCTTACAGGGCTCTTCTTACAAAGTCTACTGTAAGCTCCAGGAGGATTGGCTTAAAGGAGTGTGTGGCCTAATATGCAAAGGAGCAGGGGTGGAATTCTGGCATGAGCTCCTTTGCTTATTAGGCCACACACCCCTGATGTAGCCAATCCTCCGAGAGCTTACAGGGCTCTTCTTACAAAGCCTACTGAAAGCTCCAGGAGGATTGGCTTAAAGGAGTGTGTGGCCTAATAGTCAAAGGAGCTGGGGTGGAATTCTGGCATGAGCTCCTTTGCCTATTAGGCCACACACCCCTGATGTAGCCAATTCTCCGAGAGCTTACAGGGCTCTTCTTACAAAGCCTACTGTAAGCTCCAGGAGGACTGGCTTAAAGGAGTGTGTGGCCTAATATGCAAAGGAGCTGGGGTGGAATTCTGGCATGAGCTCCTTTGCCTATTAGGCCACACACCCCTGATGTAGCCAGTCCTCCGAGAGCTTACAGGGCTCTTTTTACAAAGCCTACTGTAAGCTCCAGGAGGATTGGCTTAAAGGAGTGTGTGGCCTAATATGCTGGGAAGTGGGCCACCTCAACAACATTGTTGGTTCGCTATGGGTACAGTATGCCAGTAGCGAGTGCGATTAAGAGGATTTTTGCCTCCATTTTATCCTTTATCACAACACAACTATATACGTCTTCGATCACCGACTAACTCGAAAGAAAATGATACCATCCATTACTACCGCATAGATAAAAGCGAGCAATTACAGAAGTCTGCAAAAAAAATACCTTACCCAAAGATAAGCGGTTCGCAAGGAGCGGCCTTTTCAGTTCATAATTCCCATTCAACCAATCCTCCCATATTTATAGGCTTTTAAAAGAATCTCTTAACGATCGCTAGCTGTCTCAGTTGATAAATGTGAGCGTTCTGGACTAATTATCGTATAACTTCAAACACCGTACACAAGTTATCCCTACTTGAATATCTTATAAACTATTTTTAAAAAAATCTGTTGGTTCATTCTTGCTACTTCTTACCATAATGAAGCCTATTTAAAATAGTGATTACAACTCTCCTTTCATATAGGAATATTGGCCTCAGCCAAACAACACGTCATTTAACTGTAGCTTCGTTTCAGTCCCACTGATTCAGCTTAGAAAGTTTCCAATCTAAAAAAAAAATGCTATAATCTTGTATCACCAGTTTGGTGAAGTGGTTAAGTGCGCGGACTCTTATCTGGGAGAACCGGGGTTTGATTCCCCACTCCTCCACTTGCACCTGCTGGAATGGCCTTGGGTCAGCCATAACTCTGGCAGAGGTTGTCCTTGAAAGGGAAGCTGCTGTGAGAGCCCTCTCAGCCCCACCCACCTCACAGAAGAAGAAGATGAAGAAGATATTGGATTTATATCCCGCCCTCCACTCCAAAGAGTCTCAGAGCGGCTCACAATCTCCTTTACCTTCCTCCCCCACAACAGACACCTTGTGAGGTAGGTGGGGCTGAGAGGGCTCTCACAGCAGCTGGCCTTTCAAGGACAACCTCTGCCAGAGCTATGGCTGACCCAAGACCATGCTAGCAGGTGCAAGTGGAGGAGTGGGGAATCAAACCCGGTTCTCCCAGATAAGAGTCCGCACACTTAACCACTACACCAAACTGGCTCTCCAGGGTGTCTGTTGTGTAGGGTTGCCAATCCCCAGGTGGGGGCAGGAGATTCCAGGGTTTGGAGGCCCTCCCCCCGCTTCAGGGACATCAGAAAGTGGGGGGAGGGGAAGGAAATGTCTGCTGGGATCTTTATTATTCCCTATGGAGACTTATTCCCATAGGGAATAATGGAGAATTGATCCGTGGGTATCTGGGGCTCGGGGGGGGGGGTGGTTTAAGACAGAGGCACCAAATTTTCAGTATAGCATCCAGTGCCTCTCCCCAAAACACCCAGAATGTTTCAAAAAGATTGGACCAGGGGGTCCAATTCTGAGCCTCCAAAGGAAGGTGCTCCTGTTCTTATTTCCTATGGAAGGAAGACATTTAAAAGGTGTGCTGTGCCTTTAAATGTGATGGCCAGAACTCCCTTTGAAGTTCAATTATGCTTGTCACGCCCTTGCTCCTGGCTCCTCCCCCAGTGTTTCTTGGCTCCACTCCCCAAGTCCCCAGGTACTTCTTGAATTGTCCTTGGCAACCCTACTGCTGTGGGGAGAGAAGATATAGGAGATTGTAAGCCGCTCTGAGTCTCTGATTCAGAGACAAGGGCAGGGTATAAATCTGCAGACTTCTTCTTCACTTGTTTCTTACCCTCTCCAAGGCTGTTCTTTTCTAGAGCTCTAGATGCCTTTTTTGTACATTCTTAGTTGAAGAGCCCCGTGGCGCAGAGTGGTAAAGCTGCAGCACTGCAGTCCTAAGCTCTGCTCACGACCTGAGTTCGATCCCTGCAGAAGCTGGGTTCAGGTAGCCGGCTCCAGGTTGACTCAGCCTTCCACCCTTCCGAGGTCGGTCAAAGGAGTCCCCAGCTTGCTGGGGGGAAAGTGTAGATGACCAGGGAAGGCAATGGCAAACCATCCTGTAAAAAGTCTGCCGTGAAAATGTCATGATGCGATGTCACCCCAGAAACGACTGGTGCTTGCACAGGGGACTACCTTTACCTTTTTTTTTTTATTTGGCATTATATTTTATGACACGCTTGGCTTGGCCCAACAAGGTGAAGATCCGGCCCTCCTGAGTTTGACACCCCTAATTTAGAGGGAGTAACAGCCCATCCACCCCTGGGCAAAAAAGGGAGGAAGGACAAAGGAGTTGAGTATTTACTTCTGTGCAGAACTTCTTCAGAAGTTATTGCATCTAGCAGGAGCTCTTCTGCATATTAGGCCACGCCCCCCTGATGTAGCCAATCCTCCAAGGGCTTAGAGGGCTCTTCGTACAGGGCCTACTGTAAGCTCCAGGAGGACTGGCTACATCAGGGGGTGTGGCCTAATAGGCAAAGGAGGTCCTGCTAGAATTCCTTACAGGGCTCTTCTCACAGGGCCTGCTGTAAGCTCCAGGAGGATTGGCTACATCAGGGGTGTGTGGCCTAATAGGCAAAGGAGGTCCTGCTAGAATTCCTTACAGGGCTCTTCTCACGGGGCCTGCTGTAAGCTCCAGGAGGATTGGCTACATCAGGGGTGTGTGGCCTAATAGGCAAAGGAGGTCCTGCTAGAATTCCTTACAGGGCTCTTCTCACAGGGCCTGCTGTAAGCTCCAGGAGGATTGGCTGCATCAGGGGTGTGTGGCCTAATAGGCAAAGGATGTCCTACTAGAATTCCCTACAGGGCTCATCTCAGAGGGCCTGCTGTAAGCTCCAGGAGGACTGGCTGCATCAGGGGTGTGTGGCCTAATAGGCAAAGGAGGTCCTGCTAGAATTCCTTACAGGGCTCTTCTCACAGGGTCTGCTGTAAGCTCCAGGAGGACTGGCTACATCAGGGGTGTGTGGCCTAATAGGCAGAGGAGGTCCTGCTAGAATTCCTTACAGGGCTCTTCTCACAGGGCCTGCTCTAAGCTCCAGGAGGATTGGCTGCATCAGGGGTGTGTGGCCTAATAGGCAGAGGAGGTCCTGCTAGAATTCCTTACAGGGCTCTTCTCACAGGGCCTGCTCTAAGCTCCAGGAGGATTGGCTGCATCAGGGGTGTGTGGCCTAATAGGCAGAGGAAGTCCTGCTAGAATTCCTTACAGGGCTCTTCCCACAGGGCCTACTGTAAGCTCCAGGAGGATTGGCTACATCAGGGGGTGTGTGGCCTAATATGTAGAGGAGCGCCTGCTAGAAAAAGAATCCTGGAATTATTTATACCTGAACAGCATTTTGATAAGAGGAGAAATATGTGTATATAAATATATATTTATTTTGCATGGAAATTGGAAGCTGCATCCCATTCTTCATCCTCTTCTCCGGCTGTCAAGACACAACGTGCCTCTGGGATTTCTCCAACGCATAAGAGGAAAGCACGTGAATATATATAGTTTCATATTGGTGGCAGATAGCACGCTGTTTTTAATATACGAGATCTCCTGATTCTAAGTCTTATTAAATCAACGGGTATAATTAAAAAAAAAAAAAAAGGAGGCTGGGTGGAAGAGTAACAATACTGAAACTTCAACCCCCATCCGTTTTCTAAGTAAGTAGACCCAATATTGCAAAATCTTTCAGAAATGCAAGCAGTACAGAGATTTCAACACAACGTGAACTTTCACATATCCCCAGGAGAATTAAATGCCTACCCAGCTACTAAAAAAGTTCCATCTAGTTGTAAACAGGAAAAAAAATGCTGTGTGTTGGGAAACAGTTTATATTAAGAACATAAGAGAAGCCCTGTTGGATTAGGCCAATGGCCCATCCAGTCCAACACTCTGTGTCACATAAGAACATAAGAGAAGCCATGTTGGATTAGGCCAGTGGCCCATCCAGTCCAACACTCTGTGTCACATAAGAACATAAGAGAAGCCCTGTTGGATTAGGCCAATGGCCCATCCAGTCCAACACTCTGTGTCACATAAGAACATAAGAGAAGCCCTGTTGGATTAGGCCAGTGGCCCATCCAGTCCAACACTCTGTGTCACATAAGAACAGCCATGTTGGATCAGGCCAGTGGCCCATCCAATCCAACACTCTGTGTCACATAAGAGAAGCCATGTTGGATCAGGCCAATGGCCCATCCAGTCCAACACTCTGTGTCACATAAGAACATAAGAGGAGCCATGTTGGATCAGGCCAATGGCCCATCCAGTCCAACACTCTGTGTCACATAAGAACATAAGAGAAGCCATGTTGGATCAGGCCAATGGCCCATCCAGTCCAACACTCTGTGTCACATAAGAACATAAGAGGAGCCATGTTGGATCAGGCCAAAGGCCCATCCAGTCCAACACTCTGTGTCACACAGTGGCCTATATATATATATATATATACACATGCACACACTGTGGCTAATAGCCACTGATGGACCTCTGCTCCATATTTTTATCCAATCCCCTCTTGAAGCTGGCTATGCTTGTAGCCGCCGCTACCTCCTGTGGCAGTGAATTCCACATGTTAATCACCCTTCGGGTGAAGAAGGACTTCCTTTTATCCATTTTAACCCGACTGCTCAGCAATTTCATCGAATGCCCATGAGTTCTTGTATTGGACTGATCCAACATGGCTTCTCTTATGTGACACAGAGTGTTGGACTGGATGGGCCATTGGCATGATCCAACATGGCTTCTCTTCTGTTCTTATGTGACACAGAGTGCTGGACTGGATGGGCCATTCGCCTGATCCAACTTGGCTTCTCTTATGTTCTTATGTGACAGAGTGTTGGACTGGATGGGCCATTGGGCTAATCCAACAGTGCTTCTCTTATGTGACACAGAGTGTTGGATCCAACATGGCTTCTCTTATGTACTTAGGCTCTAACGACTAAACTCAGGTTCTAACAACTATTTTCTTTAGTCATATTATGAGAAGACAAGCCACAAAGCTAGAAGTAGAAGGTGGCAAGAAAAGATGAAGACTCAACACTTTGGAGGTCATTAATGAACAGGGTTACCATAAGTTGAAAGTCACTTGACGGCACTTTAGACACACGGGATACCTTTGGGTTAATGCTGCTAAGAAGATGATGATATTGGATTTATATCCCACCCTCCACTCCAAACCTCCGTCTCAGAGCAGCTCACAATCTCCTTTATCTTCCTCCCCCACAACAGACACTCTGTGAGGCGGATGGGGCTGGAGGGGGCTCTCACAGCAGCTGCCCTTTCAAGGACAACCTCTGCCAGAGCTATGGCTGACCCAAGGCCATTCCAGCAGCCACAAGTGGAGCAGTGGGGAATCAAACCTGGTTCTCCCAG
Source organism: Heteronotia binoei (assembly GCF_032191835.1). Classification (NCBI taxonomy): domain Eukaryota; kingdom Metazoa; phylum Chordata; class Lepidosauria; order Squamata; family Gekkonidae; genus Heteronotia; species Heteronotia binoei. Next base: position 174,123,696 of record NC_083226.1, read on the forward strand.
AAGAGTCCGCGCACTTAACCACTACACCAAACTGGCTCTCTAGTTTGGGTCTCAAGTTTTTCATGCTGGCAATAAGAATGGGTGTTAGGAGACTCTGGAGTCCCTAGATGCCCTGGCAGTCCACAGAGAGTCACTCATTTTTTTCGGGGGGGGGGGGCAGATCCAGGCAGTTTGTGGAGGAGTCAGAGGACATTTTTCCTGGGGCCCAGTGGGGGGCTCCCAAATGGTCCTGGTTGAGGGACGGGCACTACCCGAGATACCGAACACAAAAGCCAACCAAATTCTTGCTTGCTCTTCCCCGGTCTATGATACCCACGTAATTGTCTTCAACAGACAATAAGGGAACAAAGACTTGCATTCTATAACGATGATAAACAGGTCAGTTTGGTTAACAAGCGCATTCTGCTTGCGGACAGTCATCCAGGACTTCTGGTTTTTATTGCTACAGTATTCGGGGCCAGGGGAGGAGGGCCCCTCTGCAATTACAAGCTCTTCTGAGGCAGAAACCTCTGCGCCAGAAAACAGCAATATTGCTATATATAGCCCAGGAGAACAATCTAATTTTACGGTTTCCACTCTCCCCCAAAGATGACAAGTTTTTCATGCCGGAAATAAGAAGGATGGCCCAAAGCTCAGATATGAGAAAAAGGAAAGTGGTTTGGCTGTCGGTGTATTACTCAATCTTTTTTTTTTTTAAAAAAATGATATATAATATTTAGAGTTTCCACAGGGCTAGGAAGCACAAAATGGCAGCCCCACGACGAGCCCCTCCCGATGGAGCGAAATTTATCACGGATATGGTTTTGATAAATCTGTGATTGCGTATTGTTATTACAATGTGCAATTTCACTCTCCCAAGCAAAATAATGGCATGGGATATTGTTTAGCATAGCGAAACCTTTGCCTACTGAACATTAATTAGAAGAAAATTCCGTTGAAATTTTCTCTGATGATCTATTCAGCCGTTCACAAACACATTTTCTCCTAACAATTAAACCACTGGGAAAGTTACCGGAGTTTCTAAAGCGGTGGCGATATTTCCTTGTAAAGGGCCACAGTGTGTGTATTATTGTCAGGAACAAAGAGCATTAGTAACACTTCCAAACCACCACTAGGGAGCGTAGAGAGTTGAGAAAATGAGAATTGATAAATGAATCAAGAGGACTCAAGGCTGCATCAAAAGAGTTTTATTTGGGTAATTTGTCATCAAGAGCAAACCATGAACGTTTTTTCTCTCTCTCTCTCTCTCTGGTCTTTTCAAGACCATGGATGATAGACCCTTGCAGGCAGACTTTTAGTGGCACTTTGTAAAACTTGTCTACCTAAAAGAAAGAACCGTACAATTTCCTGTTTTCCCTCAACGAGGACAATCTGGACAGGTCCTACAAATGTACCCCGAAGTTTTATTCCTACTTTGTTCGACTGTCATGACAGCTTTTCGTCCAAAAGAGGAAAACTTGAAAATGTGCATGTCCAAGTCACCGTTCACGTCCTGGTTAAGTGTGGAGATTAGTTTCATCTTCTCAGTCCAACAATACAACAACATAAAGCACTTAGAGAATCCGGTGTGTCTTTTTTTTTTTCTGCGGATGTCTTCCACAGAACTGCTTGCTTATTTCCCAAACATCAGGCCAAGTATCTACATGGGGAAGCATACCTTTGACTGAGTTTCCACAGAAACTCAGACGACGTTGCTATCTAGACCACCAAAGAATCAGTCCACTCTCGAGTAACACCGTGAATCAGTTAAGTGACAACCGCCTTGTGTATGAATCGCTGCTACTAGGAACTGGTGAAGCTCATTTTCTCCAATACTGGGTGGGGAGAAAAAAAGAAAGAAAATAAATTAGACGTGAAATAAAATATGTTGTTAGCTATGATAACTTGATCTATTCCCCCCCCCCCAACACAAACGAGAAGCAGTATCTTGGGGCTGGTTGTACCACGAACCGGCTCATGAACCAAAATTCGGGCCAAACATGGGCCAGTTCAGGGCTCAGGAACCAACGTTTTGGGAAGACATGCTCCCCGAATATTTACCAAACTTTGGCCGGTTCGGCTGTTTGTGGCATTGCTCTCTCTCCCCTGGCTATGTTGACTGAAGCTCCCTCACACAGCCCCTTTAAACAGGCTGCACAAGGGAGCCCAAGACAGCTGGGGCAGCAGAAAGGAGGGGGTTAAATACCCTGTGGGAGGTACTTCACCCTCATATTTAACCCTCTGGTTTTGCTCCCCCACCCCACCCCTTGAAGCAGCAGAAAGTAAAACTGAGCATGGTCTGCTGCTCAGCTGTTGGTTAAAATGGTTATTAGTGATTTGATTTTGCTCTCCACTGCTTTGAAAGAAGGGAGCAAAACCAGAGGGTTAAAAGAAACCTGAGCCCCACCACCTATTTTTCTACAAAATGGCCCCTGCATTTTGTGACACCCATGGCCCAGCCCGACAAGGTCTCATTTATGTCAGATCTGGTCCTCATAACAAATGAGTTCGACACCCCTTGCTTAAGGAGCAAGAGGAAGAAAAGGCAAAGCTAACTTTAAAACAGCTGGTTATGGGGCAGTGGGTATCAAATCCTAAAGACATGGTGGAGAAAAACACCCATGCACAAAGCACTGCAATGTAACAAGGACCCCAGAACGCTCGAAAAATGTCCAAGCGAAAGGCAATCCAGTGCAACTCCATAAGAACATAACAGAAGCCATGTTGGATCAGGCCAATGGCCCATCCAGACCAACACTCTGTGTCACATAAGAACATAAGAGAAGACCTGTTGGATCAGGCCAATGGCCCATTCAGTCCAACACTCTGTGATATATAAGAACATAAGAGAAGCCACGTTGGATCAGGCCAGTGGCCCATCCAGTCCAACACTCTGTGATATATAAGAACATAAGAGAAGCCACGTTGGATCAGGCCAGTGGCCCATCCAGTCCAACACTCTGTGATATATAAGAACATAAGAGAAGCCATGTTGGAGCAGGCCAGTGGCCCATCCAGTCCAACACTCTGTGTCACATAAGAACATAAGAGAAGCCATGTTGGATCAGGCCAGTGGCCCATCCAGTCCAACACTCTGTGTCACATAAGAACATAAGAGAAGCCATGTTGGATCAGGCCAATGGCCCATTCAGTTCAACACCCTGTGTCACACATTGGCCAAAAAAAATTATATATATGTACACACACACACACACACACACACACACACACACACATATATATATATATATACACACACACACTGTGGCTAACAGCCACTGATGGACCTCTGCTCCATATTTTTATCTAACCCCCTCTTGAAGCTGTCTATGCTTGTAGCCGCCACCACCTCCTGTGGCAGTGAATTCCACACGTTAATCACCCTTTGGGTGAAGAAGTACTTCCTTTTTATCCGTTTTAACCTGACTGCTCAGCAATTTAATCGAATGCCCACGAGTTCTTGCATTGTGAGAAACGGAGAAAAGGACTTCTTTCTCTACTTTCTCCATCCCATGCATAATCTTGCAAACCTCTATCATGTCACCCTGTAGTCGACGTTTCTCCAAGCTAAAGAGCCCCAAGCGTTTTAACCTTTCTTTTAACTCCAGTTGCTTCTCCACTCAGGAAAAAAAAGAGAATGTGCCAATCTATCAGAAGGCTTTTCATTTAGATCTGGGCAGACACCTACATTTTAACACTGGATTGAGGGGGGAAATTTAAACAGGTTACAGCCCCTCTTAACCTAATAATCCGGAAAAGCGACAGATTCCGGGCTTGTAATTTATATACAGCTATATAAAGAACAGAAAAAGGAGGTGAGGCTGGTCTGGCTTCATTCATTTGGAGATGGCAAAAAAAAAAAAAAATCCGATTTAGCAATTTCCCTTCTCCGAAACAACCAGCAGCAACAATAAAACGAAGGAAGCGGTATCCAGAGACTGAAATTCAGGGCTGCTAACATTGGATTTTTTTTTTCTTGTTCTTCATTGTGAGCGAAAGGGAGGGAGAGAAATTCCTGAAGTCTGTTTAGCAATTCTATTGAGATTCCTAAATTCCATGCTCTGATGTTATGAGAGACAGAACACTGGAAAAAGAAAAGAAATTAAGCCACCGTGTTGGATAGATAGGGCCATTAAACACCACCAGCACCACACTATTAAGTGAAGGAGGAGGAGGAAGTGGAGTAGAAAGAAGAAGAAGAGGAGGAGGACGAGGACGAGAAGGAAGAGAAAGAAGAAGAAGAGGATGAGGAGGAAGAAGAAGAGTAAGAGAAGGAGAAAGAAAGAGAGGAGGAAGGGAAGAAATAAGAAGAGGAGGAGGGGGAGAAAGAAAAAGAAGAAAAGCTCTAACCTCAGTAAAAAATGATGAATTTCAGCTCAAGAGATGTTGTTGGGCCAATTACTGTGCTATGGAGACCAAGTCCTATGAGGGAAGGTTGAAGAAGCTGGGGATGTTTAGCCTGGAGAGGAGGCGGCTGAGAGGTGATATGATCACCATCTTCAAGGACTTGAAGGGCTGTCCTATAGAGGATGTGGTGGAATTGTTTTCTGTGGCCCCGGAAGGTAGAACCAGAACCAATGGGTTGAAATTGAATCAGAAGAGTTTCCGGCTCAACATTAGGAAGAACTTCCTGACCGTTACAGCAGTTCCTCAGTGGAACAGGCTTCCTCGGGAGGTGGTGGGCTCTCCTTCCTTGGAGGTTTTTCAACAGAGGCTAGATGGCCATCTGACAGCAGTGAAGATCCTGTGACAATAGGGGGAGGCAAGGCTTTTTTTGTAGCAGGAACTTCTTTGCCAATTAGGCTACCGTTCCCCCCCCCCCCCGATGTAGCCAGTCCTCCAAGAGCTTATAGAGCTCTTCGTATAGGGCCTGCTGTAAGCTCCAGGAGGATTGGCTACATCAGGGGGGCGAGGCCTAATATGCAAAGGAATTCCTGCTAGAATTCCTTACAGGGCTCTTCTCACAGGGCCTGCTGTAAGCTCCAGGAGGATTGGCTACATCAGGGGGGCGAGGCCTAATATGCAAAGGAGGTCCTGCTAGAATTCCTTACAGGGCTCTTCTCACAGGGCCTGGTGTCAGCTCCAGGGAGATTGGCTACATCAGGGGTGTGTGGCCTAATAGGCAAAGGAGGTCCTGCTAGAATTCCTTACATGGCTCTTCTCACAGGGCCTGCTGTAAGCTCCAGGAGGACTGGCTACATCAGAAGGGTGTGGCCTAATAGGCAAAGGAGGTCCTGCTAGAATTCCTTACATGGCTCTTCTCACAGGGCCTGCTGTAAGCTCCAGGAGGATTGGCTACATCAGGGGGGTGTAGCCTAACATGCAAAGGAGTTCCTGGTACAAAAAAAGCCCTGGGAGAAGGTATCTGTGAACTTCCTATATTGTGTAGGGGGTTTGACTAGATGACCCTGGGGGTCCCTTCCAACTCTGATTCTATGAATATTATTAGCTTCAATTAATAGCTTCAATTAAGCAGCTATTCAAGGGGTAGGACACTTTTTCCTCTAGATTGCCGGCAACCTTTTGGGGAGGGACAGAAGATAATTTTTAATAACGCATCCCATCATGGGAAGGTCGGCCTACTTTCACAAAGGGTGGAATTCTAGCAGGAGCTCCTTTGCACATTAGGCCACACACCCCTGCTGTAGCCAATCATCCAAGAGCTTACAAAAAAGAGCCTTGTAAGCTCTTGGAGGATTGGCTACAGCAGGGGTGTGTGGCCTAATGTGCAAAGGAGCTCCTGCTAGAATTCCTTACAGGGCTCTTCTCACAGGGCCTGCTGTAAGCTCCAGGAGGACTGGCTACATCAGGGGTGTGTGGCCTAATATGCAGAGGAGGTCCTGCTAGAATTCCTTACAGGGCTCTTCTCACAGGGCCTGCTGTAAGCTCCAGGAGGACTGGCTACATCAGGGGTGTGTGGCCTAATATGCAGAGGAGGTCCTGCTAGAATTCCTTACAGGGCTCTTCTCACAGGGCCTGCTGTAAGCTCCAGGAGGACTGGCTACATCATGGGTGTGTGGCCTAATAGGCAAAGGTGGTCCTGCTAGAATTCCTTACAGGGCTCTTCTCACAAGGCCTGCTGTAAGCTCCAGGAGGATTGGCTACATCAGGGGTGTGTGGCCTAATAGGCAAAGGAGGTCCTGCTAGAATTCCTTACAGGGCTCTTCTCACAGGGCCTGCTGTAAGCTCCAGGAGGACTGGCTACATCAGGGGCGTGTAGCCTAATAGGCAAAGGAGGTCCTGCTAGAATTCCTTACAGGGCTCTTCTCACAGGGCCTGCTGTAAGCTCCAGGAGGACTGGCTACATCAGGGGTGTGTGGCCTAATATGCAAAGGAGGCCCTGCTAGAATTCCTTACAGGGCTCTTCTCACAGGGCCTGCTGTAAGCTCCAGGAGGACTCGCTACATCAGGGGTGTGTGGCCTAATATGCAAAGGAGGTCCTGCTAGAATTCCTTACATGGCTCTTCTCACAGGGCCTACAGTGAGCTCCAGGAGGACGGGCTACATCAGGGGTGTGTGGCCTAATAGGCAAAGGAGGTCCTGCTAGAATTCCTTACAGGGCTCTTCTCACAGGGCCTACAGTGAGCTCCAGGAGGACTGGCTACATCAGGGGTGTGTGGCCTAATAGGCAAAGGAGGTCCTGCTATTATTCCTTACAGGGCTCTACTCACAGGGCCTACAGTGAGCTCCAGGAGGACTGGCTACATCAGGGGTGTGTGGCCTAATAGGCAAAGGAGGTCCTGCTAGAATTCCTTACAGGGCTCTTCTCACAGGGCCTACTGCAAGCTCCAGGAGGATTGGCTACATCAGGAGGGTGTGGCCTCATATGCAAAGGAGGTCCTGCTAGAATTCCACCCCTGCATTTACAGTCAGACCGTGATGGTTTTTCACCCTAGTTTACTTCTCTCCGTTATAAACCAAGCAATGCCAACATGGCTGGATGCACCAGTTTTCTTCTCAGATGCACCACAATTTCACATGAACACATGAAGCTGCCCTCTACTGAATCAGACTCTCGGTCCATCACAATCAATATTGTCTACTCAGACTGGTAGTGGCTCTCCAGGGTCTCAAGCTGAGGTTTTTCATACCTATTTGCCTGGACCCATTTTAGCTGGAGATGCCGGGGATTGAACCTGGGACCCTCTGCTTACAAGCAGATGCTCTACCACTGAGCCACAGCCCCATTCATGGCTCTCCAGGGTCTCAAGCTGAGGTTTTTCACACCTATTCGCCTGGACCCTTTTTTAGCTGGAGATGCCGGGGATTGAACCTGGGACCCTCTGCTTACCGAGCAGATGCTCTACCACTGAGCCACCGTCCCTCCCCTAATTGGTATTTCTCATTGGTATTTAACAATTCAGAGCACATCACTCCAAGGCAGAGCGCCTGGTCCCATATGCCGGTTCTTAACTTTTTAAATTTTTGCTGTGGTTGCTCGAGTTTTAATTTCTTTAAAAGATAAAGGGCAGAGTCCACTTCTGTACGACCCTGCCGACTGGTTTCCAACAGCAAGCCGTCACAGCCCGACACGAAAGCCTCTGAAAGCCACCCGGAACGAGGAAACGGCTCGTCTTGATCCTTCCAGTTAATTAAACTTGATATCCATCAGTAATAACACATATTTACTTTTGCTTTAAAGGGCTTGTAACCCATGAGAGGGGGGAGGAATAGTCAAACAAAACTGAAGCCGGGGCTGTAGGTTACAGCAGCTGAGATAAGGGGTTTTAATAATGTCAACTGTTATAGAAAGCACGGTGTTTTGTTGCCTTCAGATGTCACAAATTAAAGATGAAATTATTTCCCACCCTAATTTTTTTTTCTTAAGAAGAAGGCTGCAGATTTATATCCCACCCTTCTCTCTGAATCAGAGACTCAGAGAGGCTTACAATCTCCTGTATGTTTCCCCCCCCCCCACAACAGACACTCTGTGAGCTGAGTGTGGCTGAGAGGGCTCTCACAGCAGCTGCTCTTTCAAGGACAACTCTTGCGAGAGCTCTGGCTAACCCAAGGCCATTCCAGCAGTTGCAAGTGGAGGAGTGGGGAATCAAACCTAGTTCTCCCAGATAAGAGTCCGCACAAGAAGGAGAAGAAGACTGCAGATTTATACCTCGCCCTTCTCTCTGAATCAGAGACTCAGAGCGGCTTACAATCTCCTGTATCTTCTCCCCCTACAACAGACACCCTGTGAGGTGGATGGGGCTGAGAGGGCTCTCACAGCAGCTGCCGTTTCAAGGACAACTCCTGCAATAGCTATGGCTAACCCCTGAAATTGTGCAATGTATATAATTTGGGAGGAACCCTTTGGGGGGAAAAGAACCCACTGATGTTTCAAGATTTTGACATGGTCGTAATGGAATACTTCAGCCATTGGCTGTGTCAATAGCAGCAGGGGAAAACTGTCATGTCCATGCATTCTTGTGGGGCAAGATCTGGCTATAAGCCACAAAGTATAGACCAGGGGTAGTCAAACTTGCTTAACGTAAGAGCCGCACAGAATAAACGCCAGCAGTTTGAGAGCCGCAAGACATAAATGCCAGATGTTAGAGAGCTGCCAGACAGTTATGTACACCCTACTCACCACTTTACATGTAAAGACTCTAATCCACCCTACCCCTGACCTGGATAGCCAAGAGTAGCCCAGTCTCATCAGATCTCAGAAGCTAAGAAGACCACCAGGGAATAACAAGGCTGTGACGCAGAGGCAGGCAAAGAAAATAAGAGAAGCCTTGTTAGATGAGGCCAATGGCCCCTCCAGTCCTACACTCTGTCACAGAAAAACATAAGAGAAGCCATGTTGGATCAGGCCAATGGCCCATCCAGTCCAACACTCTGTGTCACATAAGAACATAAGAGAAGCCATGTTGGATCAGGCCACTGGCCCATCCAGTCCAACACTCTGTGTCACATAAGAACATAAGAGAATAAGAACATAAGAACATAAGAGAAGCCATGGTGGATCAGGCCAATGGCCCATCCTGTCCAACACTCTGTGTCACATAAGAACATAAGAGAAGCCCTGTTGGATCAGGCTAATGCCCCATCCAGTCCAACACTCTGTGTCACATAAGAACCTAAGAGAAGCCATGTTGGATCAGGCCAATGCCCCATCCAGTCCAACACTCTGTGTCACATAAGAACCTAAGAGAAGCCATGTTGGATCAGGCCAATGGCCCATCCAGTCCAACACTCTGTGTCACATAAGAACCTAAGAGAAGCCATGTTGGATCAGGCCAATGGCCCATCCAGTCCAACACTCTGAGTCACATACGAACATAAGAGAAGCCATGTTGGATCAGGCCAATGGCCCATCCAGTCCAACACTCTGTGTCACATAAGAACCTAAGAGAAGCCATGTTGGATCAGGCCAATGGCCCATCCAGTCCAACACTCTGTGTCACACAGTGGCCAAAAAGAATTCTGTGTGTGTATACACACACACACACTGTGGCTAATAGCCACTGATGGACCTCTGCTCCATATTTTTATCTAAACCCCTCTTGAAGGTGGCTATGCTTGTGGCCGCCACCACCTCCTGTGGCAGGGAATTCCACATGTTAATCACCCTTTGGGTGAAGAAGTACTTCCTTTTATCCGTTTTAACCTGTCTGCTCAGCAATTTCATCGAATGCCCACGAGTTCTTGTATTGTGAGAAAGGGAGAAAAGGACTTCTTTCTCTACTTTCTCCATCCCATGCATTATCTTGTAAACCTCTATCATGTCACCCCGCAGTCGACATTTCTCCAAGCTAAAGAGTCCCAAGGTAAACCACCTCTGAATGTCTTTTGCCTCTTATGGCAACCCCATCTGCTGTAACTTGACAGGAGAAAGAAAGAAAGAAAGAAAGAAAGAAAGAAAGAAAGAAAGAAAGAAAGAAAGAAAGAAAGAAAGAAAGAAAGAAAGAAAGAAAGAAAGAAAGAAAGAAAGAAAGAAAGAAAGAAAGAAAGAAAGAAAGAAAGAAGGGAGGAAGGGAGGAAGGAAGAAAGAAAGAAAGAAAGAAAGAAAGAAAGAGAGAGAGAGAGAGAGAGAGAGAGAGAGAAAGAAAGAAAGAAAGAAAGAAAGAAAGAAAGAAAGAAAGAAAGAAAGAAAGAAAGAAAGAGAGAAAGAAGGGAGGAAGGGAGGAAGGGAGGAAGGGAGGAAGGAAGGAAGGAAGGAAGGAAGGAAGGAAGGAAGGAAGGAAGGAAGGAAGGAAGGAAGGAAGGAAGGAAGGAAGGAAGGAAGGAAGTTAGGTAGGTAGGTAGGTAACGGGGGGAAAGTCCATCCTAGTAGAAGAAGAAGAATTGCAGATTTATAACCCACCCTTCTCTCTGAATCAGTGTCTCAGAGCGGCTTACAATCTCCTATATCAGGGGTGGCCATCAGCCGCAGCCAGCATGCCCAATAGCTTGGGCTGATGGGAGTTGTAGGCAAAAAACATCTGGAGAGCTACCGCTGGCCACCCTTGTCCTATCTTCTCCCCCCACAACAGACACCCTGTGAGGTGGGTGGGGCTGGAGAGGGCTCTCCCAGCAGCTGCCCTTTCAAGGACAACCTCTGCCAGAGCTATGGCTGACCCAAGGCCATGCTAGCAGGTGCAAATGGAGGAGTGGGGAATCAAACCCGGTTCTCCCAGATGAGAGTCCGCACACTTACCCACTACACCAAACTGGCTCTCTCAGTATAGTGTTTTATCTCTACCAGGGTGTCCAAATTGTGGCTTGGGAACCACATGTGGTTCTTTCACACATATTGTCTCCTTAAAGAACTTATCTAAGTCAAGCCAGCCAGCACTTGGAGAATGCATTTAAAGTTGTTGTCTTTCACCTCTTCCCATCTTCCTTCCTTCCTTCCTTCCTTCCTGTCTACCTTCCTGCCTGCCTTCCTTCCTGCCTTCCTTCCTGCCTCCCTTCCTTCCTGCCTACCTTCCTGCCTGCCTTCCTTCCTTCCTGCCTGCCTGCCTTCCTTCCTTCCTTCCTTCCTTCCTGCCTTCCTTTCTTCCTGCCTGCCTGCCTTCCGGCTCTCAAACATCTGATATTCATGCCTTGTGGCTCTCACTGATGTTTATTCTAAATTAAGTGTGTTCGGCCATCCCTGCCCTAGCCTATATTGTCAGGAACTGTGAACCAGACATTCTTCAGGGCAAGGTAGTCTGTTTTTGGTTTCTTGCTGTCTTCCTTTATCTTTTGGGCAAAAGAACGCGCCCAGATCTCCTAGGCGCTGACACGGCTCCACTCGAGACTGCGTCTGAAGGCCAAGCTTTAAATGCATAGCGAACGGAACTGGACATGCTCGCGGTTTTAAAACATGCTGGCGAGAGGAGGAAGGAGAGGTTATGAATGAATGAGTCCAGTTTGGGGGTGGGGGGAGGGAGCAAAAACGGATGGCCAAGATCAAATCTGTAAACTCTGATTTATTAGCTGAACCCGGAAAACACACTAACAGCCGCAGGGAAAAGGGAGCTGAGGAATGAGATCCTATCGATTTAATTGTTTGTTGTGAGCCGCCCTGAGCCTGCTTCGGCGGGGAGGGCGGGATATAAATCAAATCAATAAATAAACCACAGAGGTATCCAAAAGAAACCAGTGCTGTGGCCGCACAGGGAAGACAATGATGTGTCTGTGTGTAGCTTTCACTGGCTGTCCATCTCGCCCCCTTGCTCATTTAGGATCCAATTCCTCGTTTCAGGGTGTGCTGACATATCAAGAGTGCAGTGCTGTCAAAAAGCCTGAGGAGTGGTCAGATCACTGGAAATGCATGCTAAGAGGCAGCAGGGGTGGAATTCTAGCAGGATCTCCTTTGCATATTAGGCCACACACCTCTGATGGAGCCGAACTCTTTTTTTGTAAGCTCTTGGAGGCTTGCCAAGGCTCTTTTTCGTAAGCTCTTGGAGGACTGGCTACATCAGCGGGGTGTGGCCTAATATGCAAAGGAGCTCCTGCTAGAATTCTGCCCCTGAGAGCCAGGATACCCCTGTATCCAGACACTGGGGGCAAAAACTCAGCTTTTGCCTTCATGCCTTGTTTGGGAAAAGGCTGTGACTCTGTGGAAGAGCCTCTGCTTGGCATGCAGAAGGTCCAGGTTCAATCCCCGGCATCCCCAGTTGAAAGAACCAAGCAGTAGGTGATATGAAAGACCTGAATTCTAGGCCTAAGACCTCGGAGAGGTGCCGTGGCTCAGTGGAAGTACATCTGCTTGTCTTACAGAAGGTCCCAGGTTCAATCCTCTGCATCTCCAATTAAAAGGAACAGGCAACAGGTGATAGAAAAGACCTCAGTGGCTCATCACTAGAGCATCTGCTTGGCATGCAGAAGGTCACAGGTTCAATCCCCAGTAACTCCAGTTGAAAGGACCAGGCAATAGGTGATGGGAAAGACCTCAGTGGCTCATCACTAGAGCATCTGCTTGGCATGCAGAAGGTCCCAGGTTTAATCCCCAGCATCTCTAGTTAAAAGGACCAGGCAAAAGGTGATGGGAAAGACCTCAGTGGCTCATCACTAGAGCATCTGCTTGGCATGCAGAAGGTCCCAGGTTCAATCCCCAGCATCTCCAGTTGAAAGGATCAGGCAATAGGTGGTGGAAAGACCTCAGTGGCTCATCACTAGAGCATCTGCTTGGCATGCAGAAGGTCCCAGGTTCAATCCCGGCATCTCCAGTTGAAAGGATCAGGCAATAGGTGATAGGAAAGACCTCAGTGGCTCATCACTAGAGCATCTGCTTGGCATGCAGAAGGTCCCAGGTTCAATCCTCAGCATCTCCAGTTAAAAGGACCAGGCAACTGGTGATGGGAAAGACTTCTCTGCCTGAGATCCTGGAGAGCTGCTGCTAGTCTGAGTAGACAATGTTGATCTCAATGGACCAAGGGTCTGATCCGGTATAAGGCAGCTATGCCTCTGTGCTTAGGGTCATCTCGTTTAAGACAGACAAAACTGATCACGAAGGAAATGTATGGCCCCAAAACTGTGATGATGACTCTAAAAGGCTACCAAGGACATTTATCAGGGGAGAGATCTACCACCCAGGATAGCTAAATGGAACCTCCAGGGCCCAGGGACTGCGTATCTCTGAATACTAGGTTCAGGGAGAAAGCCCAGAAGGAGATGGGTTGCGGCTCAGTGGAACAGCCTCTGTTTGGCATGCAGAAGATCCCAGGTTTGATCCCTGGCATCTCCATTTTAAAGGAGGTGATGTGAAAGACCTCTACCTGAGATCCCTGGAGAACTGAGTAGACAATACTGGCCATGGTGGACCGGGGGTCTGATTCAGTTTCACGTGCATTCACGAGTAAGACAGTTGCTTTTGTGCATTTCCTGAAGGTGACTGGTTTTGCCTGGAAAGAGGTTGCAGGAACAGATCGGCCTTTGCTCTTCAGGTCTGCGCCGAAGTTCTTACCTGAGCGAACTTGTGGATCTGCTCCACCACGGCTGCGAAGAGGGCATGGACGCTTTCATCGATCAGACTCTGCATGTAATGAACAGCCTCTTCATCGGAGAGGTCCAGACGGAACTTGTCTTGCACCTAAGAGAAGAGAACAAGGACATCTTTATGTGGTCAGGTCAGGATGGGTGGCCATTTTAGTCTGTCTGTAGCAGCAGAGAAGACCAAGAGTCCAGCAGCACCTTAAACATGAAGAAAACGTGTTAGAAGAAGAAGACTGCAGACTTATACCCCTCCCTTCTCTCTGAATCAGAGACTCAGAGCGGCTTACAATCTCCTATATCTTCTCCCCCTCCACAACAGAGGTGGGTGGGGCTGAGAGGGCTCTCCCAGCAGCTGCCCTTTCAAAGACAACTCTTGCGAGAGCTATGGCTGACCCAAGGCCATTCCAGCAGCTGCAAGTGGAGGAGTGGGGAATCAAACCCGGTTCTCCCAGATAAGAGAGCTATGGCTGACCCAAGGCCATTCCAGCAGCTGAAAGTGGAGGAGTGAGGAATCAAACCCGGTTATCCCAGGTAAGAGTCCGCACACTTAATCACTACGCCAAACTGGCTCTCTTAATTATACCAGGATGCATCCCTCTCTTTCAGATATACACACGCACATCAGAGATGCTTCGGGTTTTACCCAGAGCTTTTTTGGTAGCAGGAATTCCTTTGCATATCAGACCACACCCCCTGATGTAGCCAATCCTCCTGGAGCTTACAGTAGGCTCTGTAATAACGGCCTTGTAAGCTCCTGGAGGATTGGTTACACCAGGGGTGCATGGTCTAATATGCAAAGGAATTCCAGATACAAAAAAAGCCCTGGTTTTGCCATAAACATATTCAGCAGTCAGTCTTACCAAGTTCAAAGGTTTGGGTCAGAGGAGCAGTGCGGCGTAGTGGTTAGAGTGCCAGACTACAATCTGGGAGACCCAGGTTCGAATCCCCACTCTGCCATGGAAGTTTTCTGGATGACCTTGAGCCAGTCACAAATTCTAGCCTAACCTACCACACAAGTGGATAAAATGGAGAAGTTGGGGGGTGGGGGAGGAATGTTGTAAGCCATTTTGGGTTCCCACTGCGGTGAAGAGTAGGGGTGTGCATTGGGTTCGGATGAACCGAATAAACCTCCAAATCCAATTGGAAGCCATTATATGGGAGCCGCATACGGCTCCCCGTATACTTCTGAATCAATATTTGGAAGTATACGGAAGTCCATAGAAAAGGTGGGAAAAGAGCTTCTGCAGCCTCAGGGGAGCTGCTTGCCTCCTTTCCTGCCTTTGGAAGCCTTTTCCCCGCCTCTCCCATAGCCTCCCTGGGATCAGGGAGGGAGGGGAAGGGGGAAGAGGAGCCCCAGCAGCCAATCCAAAGCATGCATTTGGAAAATGCATTGCAAATGCATGCTTTGCAGGGCTGTTGTGTAGCTGATGGCTGGGCTAATCCCCCAGCCATCAGCAACACTGTTGTTCTTTTGTTTACTTGGGTATCCAAGTAAACAGTGTTCTCTGGCCAAACACAGAGCAGTGGTATTTTTTGAAACTGCTCTGTGTAGGGCCAAAGAACCTTTTTTGAGGTGTCTGCCTGGCTGGACTCCATTCCATTGCTGCTGTGTTGGTGTTGGTGTGTGAGAGAGATTGTGTTGCACTGACCCTTGGCCTCAGCTACTGCTGCTCTCTCTCAGCCTTGCCTGACCTGCCTAGAGAAGTGAAGACATCTAAGGTAAGACAGTCTTGGCGTTCTTGTTTTTATTTTTGTTATTTACAATTATAGAATCTTCACTAAAAATTACCATTATCTTGACACAAGGATAATTATTATATTTATCCTCTACTTGATTCTCATTCATCTAACTTACATATTAAATCAAATATCAATAATCACAGTTTACCTCTTCCCATTAAAAGTTCAATTAATGTTATCAAAAACCACTAAGTGACTTTTCACTTTCCATTGTTTCTCCACATAGTTTTGAAATTTCTCCCAGTATTCTTTGAATTTAAGTTACATTCTTTAAGATTCTAGTAAGTTTGTCCATTTCACTCCAGTTTAGTACTTTTAAGACCCAGTCCCATTTCTCTGGTATTTTGTCTTGCTTCCACATTTGCACATACAATGTTCTCGCAGCTGAAAGCAAATACCACAACAATGTCCTGTTTTGCTTCAGAAAGCTTTCCATTTGTAATCCCACCAGAAAGACATCGGGTGCTCTCTTAATATTATAGCCCAAGATTTTCGAAATCTCTTGTTGAATCATAAGCCAAAATTGTTTCGCCTTTTCACAAGTCCACCACATGTGATAGAAAGAACCTTCATGTTTTTTACACTTCCAACACCCATCTGAAGCTTGATTGTTCATTTTGCTAGTTTTTTTAGGTGTCATATACCACCTCTACAGCATTTTCAAACAGTTCTCTTTTATATTATAGCACGTTGATATTTTCATAGAGTTCTTCCATAGGTGTTCCCACGTCTCCGTTTGTATTTCTTTGTTAAAATTTATTGCCCATTTTATCATTTGAGGTTTCATCACCTCCTCTTCTGTAGACCATTTCAATAACAACTTATAAGTCCTTGAAATCAGTTTTTCATTTTCACGCAACAGCATTTTTTCCATTTCTGTTTGTTCATGCCTTATACCTGTATTTCTAATGTCATTTTCTATGAGGCTTTTGATTTGTTGCAATTGAAACCAATTAAGTTTATCCTGCAGATCTTCGGCCGGTTTCATTTCCACTTTGCCTCTATGGATCTTTAGCAGTTGTTTATATGATACACACTTTTCTTCCTGTGGATCTGAAGATAACTTTATAACTTCTGTTGGCACAATCAAAGTGATTTTCTCTCATCACCATATTTATTATATTTTTTCCAAGTATTCAACAAGTTCCTCCTTATATAATGGTGTGAGAAAAATCCATCCATCTTCTCCTTCCCATAATACATATAAGCATGCCAACCAAAAATATTTCCATGGCCTTCTAATGCCAATAATTTCCTGTTAAGCAAAGTTATCCATACCAAACAAACTGCATCATGACATAACCTTAAATCAGGTAATTGGAAGCCAGCTCTTTCTTTCGCATCTGTCAGAATCTTCATTTTAATTCTTGGTTTTTTGCCCGCCCATACAAATTCTGAAATCCTTCTTCGCCAAAGATTAAATTGTTTCTTATATCTCACTATTAGAATAGTTTGAAAAAGAAACATAATTCTTGGTAGAACATTCATTTTAATTGCCGATATCCTCCCCAACATGGATAAATTCAATTTATTCCACTTTAACATATCCACTTACATTTTATGCCAAAGCTTTTCATAATTGTTCTTGTATAAGTCGATATTTCTCACTGTAATCTCCACACCTAAATATTTTACTTTTGAGTTAACTTCACATCCAGTAACACTTTGTAACTCTTTCTGTTTGCTTAATGAAAGATTCTTGCTTAGGATTTTTGATTTTTCTTTTATATAAAAACCCGCCAGCTCTCCATACTCTTTAATTTTCTTTAACAACAAGGGTGTCACTTGTAATGGATTTTCATTGATAAACATCACATCATCCGCAAAGGCCCTATATTTGTAGGAAAAACCTTTCAACTTCAGTCCCTCTATTTCTTTATCCTCTTTAATTTGAATCAACAAGATCTCTAAAGTCATTAGGAATAGCAAAGGAGATAGAGGGCAACCTTGTCTTGTGCCTTTGCTAATTATCATTTGTTCTGTCAAGTCAGCATTCACACAAAGTCTAGCTTGTTGTTCTGTATATATTGCCTTAATCATTCTTATAAAATCACCTCCTAGTTTCAATTTTTCCATCACTGCAAACATAAAGTCCCAGTTGAGATTATCAAAAGCTTTTTCTGCATCAGCAAAGAATAAAGCCACCTCCTTTTCTGGATGCTTTTCGTAGTATTCTACAATGTCTATTACTGTTCTGATATTATCTCTTATTTGCTTTCTGGGGAGAAAACCTGCTTGTTCGTTTTGAATAGAAATGTTCAAATGCTGTTTGAGTCGTTCTGCTAGTATTCTAGCAAATATTTTATAGTCATTGTTCAGTAGTGAAATCGGTCTATAATTTTTGACATTCGTGACATCCCTTTCCTCTTTCGGTATCAATGAAATAACTGCTTCTTTCCATGTATTTGGCACCTTCCCATCTAGTCTAATACTATTCATCAATTTTTGAAGTTTAGGTACTAATATTTCTGCCAAAACTTTATAAAATTTTTGCTGAAAACCCGTCAGGATCCGCAGTTTTTCCCAATTTCATTGAACTTATTGCTGCTTCTATTTCTACTTTTTTCAATTGGTTCATTCAGAGTTTTTTCCATGTTTTCTTTTAAGGGTTTCACTTTTATTCTTTGCAGATATGCTTCTATTTCCTCTTTATTTACTTGTTGACCTTTAAATAATTTAGCATAAAATTTATAAAACTCCCTTTTAATTCCAGCTTGATCCACAATTTCTTTACCCTCCGAAATAATTCTATTTATATTTTTTTCTCCCTTTTTTTCTTCAGTTGCCAAGCCAAATATTTACCCGGCTTGTTAGCACCCTCAAAAGACTTCTGCTGTAGCCTTTTTAGGTTCCACTCCAGCTCTTTATTCAATAAGTGTCTCATCTGGTTCTGCAAAATTGTAATCTCCCGCAATATTTTCTTTTCCCCCAGTCTTTTTTTCAGTTCGTTTTCTTTTCTACTTATTTCTTTTTGTAAATCCACCAATTGTTTTTCTTTGGCTCTTTTATCTTTATTGTTCAATGTAATTAATATTCCTCTCATAACAGCTTTGTATGCATCCCATATGGTCTGAATTTTAACATCCTGATTTTCATTCATTTGGGAAAAAGATTTAGTTTCTTTTTCAAGAGATGTCACTATTTCTACATTTTGCAATATGTCTTCATTTAATCTCCATCTCCTCACCTTTTTCCTTTCTTTATCTATTAATGGATTGTGGTCTGCACCTATTTTCGGAAAAATCTCTATTTTATTAGTAATAAGTCCCAGATCCTTAGTAGACCATAACATATCAATTCTTGAGAAGGAGTTATGCCGTGCTGAAAAGAAAGTATAATCATGCATGTTAGGGTTCAATTTTCTCTATATATCTTCCAGGCTTTCTTGCTTTGTTAGTTCAAAAAATGACTTTGGCAGCTTGCCATCTTTGTTTTTTTTTTTTATTTCCAGACCTATCCAAAGAGTTCTTAATAGTTCCATTGAAGTCTCCCATTAACATTACTTGATCATAAGTCACTTGATCTAGTTGTTGCATAATGTCTTTAAAAAGGCATCTTTCGCCCCATTTGGACATACAATCCGAATAACAAAGTCTTTTTCTCGTTCATAAACACCTCCACTGCAACAAATCTACCTTCATTATCTTTAAAAATCAATTTTGGCTCCAATTCTTTTTTAATGTAAAAAACCACTCCCTTTTTTTTTCTTTAGCCAATGAAAAAAAATCTTCACCAAGAGAGTTATTTCATAAAAATTTATAATCCATTCATTTAATATGTACTTCTTGTAGACAAACTATATTACATTTCTGTTTTTTAATCCAATGGAAGGTTGTTTTTCTTTTTTGAGGTGAATTAAGTCCATTTACATTCCAAGAAATTAATTTGTAATCCATAATGATTCTTCAATTATTCTGTATCCCCAAATTCTTTATTTTCCACAAAAAAACCTCTCCATGCCTTGAGTATCTACTATTGTCATTCTTAGTCTTTTATACTCAAAACTAAAACCTTCAGGTAGAATCCATCTGTATCTTATTCCCTTCTCTCTTAACTTGTCTGTCAATTTCTTGAACTGTCTTCTGTCACTGATGACCTTCCTTGGCAACTCCTTCATTATCCTTACTCTGCTTTCCTCCACAACCATTTGGCTCTCAAATTGTTGACTTAAGTTCCTTCCCACCACATCTCTTGTAGTAAATTTTACTACCACATCCCTTGGTAGTTTGAGCTTTCTGGCAAATTCTGAGTTGACCCTGTAAACATAGTAACACAAATGTCCCATCACCTCAGGGTCATCTCCCATAAACTCAGCAATAATTGTAGCAATGTACTTCTTTAAATCCTCTTGGTCTTTTTCAGGCACTCCCCTTAGGCGAATCACATTCTCCATTAACTTACAGTCTTGTAATATTGCTTTCTCCTGCATCTTCTTAATAGTAGCATCTTGATCTTTAATTTTCACTTCTATTTTCTGTGTCTTCTGTGCTGTTGCTTGAGACTCTTTTCTGAGATCATCAATCTCTTTTTTAATCTCTTTCTTGACTTCCTCAGCACTGGAGTTTATTTCTTTAGTTAATTTCTTCTCACTTTCAGTTATTAAATCTTTCATTACCTTCACCAGTCTTCCCTCCATAGCATCCAATTGTTCTTGAACTTGCTTAGCCATTTTTCCTTCCCCCACCAAGGCTGCTCTCAGACGTGTAAGCCTTGGTCCCCACTTCTGATCAGACATCATTGTCCTCCCATTGCATAAAATGGGTTCTAAAGTTGACCTCACCAATCCACAATCTGATGGCAGAGTTCAATAGATTAGAGTCTTCCCTTTCCAGCAAGCCCAAAATCGCCGCCTTCTGAGCTTCCTAGCTCAAGATATTAATTTTTAAAGTTCCAATGTTTCTCTATGGTTTCTGGCTCTAGAGAAGACCCAGATGCTTAAAGATTCCTCTTCTTTCAGTGTTTACTTCCTGACTCTCTGGCCTTGAAGTCTCGTTCTCGATGGTTGTAGATCCCACGAGAGTTATAAAATGTCATTCCTGTGCCGTGTTAAGAGTCTGCAGCTATGTTATGGCTGGGGTTTTTTTTCAAAGCCACAAGAATTTCAAACATCAGTTATTTTTCTGCACTTTTCTTCTTGCTCTTAACTCCAAAACCTCCACTTTTACCCCCTTCCACTTCTCCTTGATTTTGTGCTCTTGCAAATAGTTCCAGATCTTAAATCTTTTATTTTAACAGTCTTTTATTTGTCCTGGAGTGATAGATAAAGATCTTTTACCTTAATGAGGTCTATTCTTCTTTATACCGTCCACTTTGTCTTCAGATGTTATTATAATCCATAGAAAGCTGGAATCTTGATGAGTTTATGTCAATTTAATGACTCTGGAGATTCTTTGTAGACGATGGAATGCAATTCTTCATTGGGGATACTTCAAAGTCGAAAAGAAACATCCCCCCCCCCCCCCGGGATCTCTCGTCAGCCAAAGTAAGTCCCTTCAAAATTTTCCAAGCATGTCTTAGACAGATTCCTTTCTGGAAAATGTAGGCAGCAGGCGTTAGATTGCCTTTTATGCCCCAAACAAAGATTCCAGTCTGCTCCTCCTGGAAGAAGCAGGTCAGCTTACCATGTTCTAGCCTCGGAAGCCCCGCAATCGCACACTGTTTTGACATTTTCAGTGAGTTATCTACCACGACCCCAAGATCTGTCTCTTGGTCAGTCTCTGCCAGTTCACACCCAATCAACTTGTCTTTGTAGCTGGGATTTTTGACCCAAATGTGCATTACTTTGCACTTGGCCACAATGAACCTCATCTGCCATGTTGACGTCTTTTTTAATTTGACGCAGTGTCAGCCAGATAAGGGAATCACTGTCCAAAGGAACTGTACTCAGGAACTGGAGAGGTAGGCAAGGGGGCAGCCAAGAACAAAGACCCACTTAGCCGGTGGGGAACCATGAGCAGGAATGATGAGGGTGATGATACTGGATTTATATCCAGCCCCTCACTCCAAATCTCAGAGCGTCTCACAATCTCCTTTATCTTCTCCCCCCACAACAGATACCCTGTGAGGTGGGTGGGGCTGAGAGGGCTCTCACAGCAGCTGCCCTTTCAAGGGCAACTCCTACAAGAGCTATGGCTGACCTAAGGCTACTCCAGCTGGTGCCAGTGAAGGAGTGGGGAATCAAACCCTGTTCTCCCAGAGAAGAGTCCATACACCTAACCACTACACCAAACTGGCTCGGTTATGGTCTATGTTGAACCAACGAAGGTCAGACTTCAGCTGAGAAGACTTACAGAACTCCACGAGTCTCACCAAGGATGATCCCAGATGCTGCTAAGACTACAATTCCCTCCTCCTCAGTAGGGTAACACCCTGGGCAGCTAGGTGTATACACCACCTCTAGGTATCTACTTGGGCCCATTGCTTTCCTAGCGGTTGGAATTCTGGTGAAAGACTGTGAGGTTCTTGTGGTAGACAGGTCCAACAGGAAAGTTCGCTTCTGGTAGTCTACCTCTGCCAGCTTTGTAGACAGGGTTTACTGTGCTAGATGGTCTTGAGCTTTCCCTCTGGAGACCCTGAGATACTTGAAGCCCCCCATGTGTGACACTGTAGACACAGGAGAGATGCTTAACACAGTGGGGAAATCAACAAAAGGAAGGGGGAAAGGGAGAATTGATGGGACAATGAGTAGAAAGGAAGTAACCCATAGCCTGATGAACAAGAAGTTCATGTGACCAACTGCAGTGGTAGACTCAATTATAGTTAAAGATGAAGCCTACCAGATTAAAGAGAAATGTATTTTCTTTTCATAGATGATCAGGTTAAAATAGACGAAGTGTGCAGCATACTGAGAAGAGACAGCTTTTTGGAACGCTGAGGCAATACAGGGGCTGTGGTACTAGAGCATCTGCTTGGCATGCAGAAGGTCCCAAGTTCAATCTCTGGCATCTCCAGTTGAAAGGACCAGGCAGCAAGTGATGAGAAAGACCTCAGTGACTCATCACTAGAACGTCTGGTTGGCATGCAGAAGGTCTCAGGTTCAGTCCCCGGCATCTCCAGTTGAAAGGACCGGGCAGTAGGTGATGGGAAAGACCTCAGTGACTCATCACTAGAGCATGTGCTTGGCATGCAGAAGGTCCCAGGTTCAATCCCCAGCATTTCCAACTAAGGACCAGGCAGTAAGTGATGGGAAAGACCTCAGTGACTCATCATTAGAGTATCTGCTTGGCATGCAGAAGGTCCCAGGGTCAATCCCCAGCATTTCCAACTAAGGACCAGGCAGTAAGTGATGGGGAAGGCCTCAGTGACTCATCATTAGAGTATCTGCTTGGCATGCAGAAGGTCCCAGGTTCAATCCCCGGCATCTCCAGTTAAGGACCAGGCGGTAGGTGTTGGGAAAGGCCTCAATGATTCATCACGAGAGCATGTTCTTGGCATGCAGAAGGTCCCAGGTTCAATCCCTGGCATCTCCAGTTAAGGACCAGGCGGTAGGTGTTGGGAAAGACCTCAGTGGCTCATCACTAGAGCATCTGCTTGGCATGCAGAAGGTCCCAGGTTCAATCCCCGGCATCACCAGTTAAGGATCAGGCAGGAGGTGATGGGAAAGACGTCCGCCTGAAACCCTGGAGAGTTGCTGTCAGTCTGAGTAGACAATGCAGATTTTTGATGGACTGAGGAGTTATTTCAGTATAAGGCAGCTTTGTGGTTTCATGTGTCCAATACAGAGGACAGGACTGTAGAAATGGGAAAAGAACAGATAACTGGGGCAGCCCCGACAACAGGATCTCAGCCCAGCAGGCAAGATGTAGATTAATTACAGATTACATTCTTCATCTGTGAACGAGTTAGCAGGAGAAGACCAAACCCATCTTTTGTTTCTTTCTTTGACGGCTGGTTATTGTAATGTCAGAGTGAGAAAGTGTCATGCTGTGCTACAACAGCACAGAAGCAAGATGCCCAAAGCCCCAGACTACAAAGGATACAGATGCAAAGGCTTTGCTTCTTCCAGGGAAGTGCCATCAAGTCACAGGTGATTTATGGTCAGGGATGGAATTCTAGCAGGAGCTCCTTTGCTTATTAGGCCACACACCCCTAATGCAGTCAATCCTCCAAGAGCTTACTAGGCGCTGGTTTGTAAGCTCTTGGAGGATTGGCTACATCAGAGGGGTGTGGCCTAATATGCAAAGGAGCTCCTGCTAGAATCCCACCCCTGCTTGTATGCATCACAATGGAACAGTCCCCCTGCCCCCAGATTTGTGTGTTTTGGTTTAATCTCATGAGGTGGATTCTCGATCCCCGGCAGAAGCTGGGTTTTCAGGTAGCCGGCTCGAGGTTGACTCAGCCTTCCATCCTTCCGAGGTCGGTCAAATGAGTCCCCAGCTTGCTGGGGGGAAAGTGTAGATGACTGGGGAAGGCAATGGCAAACCAGCCCGTAAAAAAAGTCTGCCGTGAAAACGTGAAAGCAACGTCACCCCAAACGACTGGTGGTTGCCCAGGGGACCTTTCTTTTCCTTTCTCCCTAAAGTCGCTTATTATCACACGTGGCCCGGCCCAACAAGGTCTCCTTTAGGCTTTAAGAGTTCACAAGGCTCTTTTTTTTAGCTCTTGGGAGGACTGGCTGCATCACGGGTGTCTGGCCTAATAGGCAAAGGAGGTCCTGCTAGAATTCCTTACAGGGCTCTTCTCACAGGGCCTACTGGAAGCTCCAGGAGGATTGGCTACATCAGGGGGTGTGGCCTAATAGGCAAAGGAGGTCCTGCTAGAATTCCTTACAGGGCTCTTCTCACAGGGCCTACTGTAAGCTCCAGGAGGATTGGCTACATCAGGGGGGTGTGGCCTAATAGGCAAAGGAGGTCCTGCTAGAATTCCTTACAGGGCTCTTCTCACAGGGCCTACTGTGAGCTCCAGGAGGACTGGCTCCATCAGGGGTGTGGGCCCTAATAGGCAAAGGAGGTCCTGCTAGAATTCCTTACAGGGCTCTCGGTACAGGGCCTACTGTAAGCTCCAGGAGGATTGGCTGCATCAGGGGTGTGCGGCCTAATAGGCAAAGGAGGTCCTGCTAGAATTCCTTACAGGGCTCTTCTCACAGGGCCTGCTGCAAGCTCCAGGAGGATTGGCTGCATGAGGGGTGTGTGGCCTAATAGGCAAAGGAGGTCCTGCTAGAATTCCTTACAGGGCTCTCGGTACAGGGCCTACTGTAAGCTCCAGGAGGACTGGCTGCATCAGGGGTGTGTGGCCTAATAGGCAAAGGAGGTCCTGCTAGAATTCCTTACAGGGCTCTCGGTACAGGGCCTACTGTAAGCTCCAGGAGGACTGGCTGCATCAGGGGTGTGTGGCCTAATAGGCAAAGGAGGTCCTGCTAGAATTCCGTACAGGGCCTACTGTAAGCTCCAGGAGGATTGGCTGCATCAGGGGTGTGTGGCCTAATAGGCAAAGGAGGTCCTGCTAGAATTCCTTACAGGGCTCTTCGTACAGGGCCTGCTGGAAGCTCCAGGAGGATTGGCTGTATCAGGGGTGTGTGGCCTAATAGGCAAAGGAGGTCCTGCTAGAATTCCTTACAGGGCTCTTCTCACAGGGCCTACTGTAAGCTCCAGGAGGATTGGCTGCATCAGGGGTGTGTGGCCTAATACGCAAAGGAGTCCCTGCGACAAAAAAAAAAAAAAAGCCTGGCTATGCCTATTTTACAGGAAGAGGGGAGATACCGATCCAGTGCTGCTCAAGGGTTCCGAGGATGCTGCGAAAAACCTGACCGAGGACAAGGAAGGGAGAAAAGGACTTCTTTCTCTGCTTTCTCCATCGCATGCATCATCTTGTAAACCTCGTATCATGTCACCCCTTAGTCAATGTTTCTCGAAGCCAAAGGACCCCAAGCGCTTTAACCTTTCTTCATAGGGAAAGTGTTCCAACCCTTTAATCATTCTAGTTGCCCTTTTCCAAAGCTATCTTTTTTGAGATGTGGTGACCAGAATTGTACACAGTATTTCAAATAAGGATGCAGCATTGATTTATACAGTGGCATTACGATACTGGCTGATTTTCAATTATCTTCCTAATAATTCCCAGGATAGCATTGGCCTTTTTTTAAATTGCAGTTGTACATTGTCTCGACATTTTCAGTGAGTTATCTACCATGACTCCAAGATCTCTCTCTTTGTCAGTCTCTGCCAGTTCGGACCCCATCATCATGTATTTATAGTTAGGATTTTTGGTCCCAATGTGCATTACTTTGCACTTGGCCATGTCAGACCCCATTTGCCACATTGATGCCCACTTGCCCAGACTCGACAGATCCCTTTGGAGTGCCTCACAATCCATCCTGGTTATCATCACCCCAAACAATTTGTATTCCACCCTTTCCCGTGAGCGGGCTCAGGGCGGATAACAACAAAAGTTAAAATAATTAAAACTACAAGCTAAAACCATAAAATACACTAAATAAAAAGGGAAAAAAATAGCAAATACACTAAAACAAATAGCAAATACAATAAAACAAATGTAGTGTCATCTGCAAATTTAACCACTTCACTGCTTACTTCCAACTCCAAATTATTAATTGTTGGTTAGGGTTTGTAGAATCTTTCGGGATCAACTGCCATGTTCTACTGGAGAAAGTTTTCCTTCCAGACTTTTCGTTCTCAGCTGCGGAGAACATCCTCAGTGGCGTTGCAGCCGGAGCAGGCGCTCAGACCTTCTTGGCTGCTGTGCATTGAGTGGGGCCAGAGCTGCTGGAGAGCTGCTATTTGTAGGCTGGAGGGGGTGTGATGAAAGAGCAATTGGTTTGTGGGTGTGCCCATTGTTTTGGTGGGGCTTCCTGGAAGGGTAGTGATAAGGAAACTGGCTGTGGAATGTGACCATTGTTCTGTGTTAATTGCTGGGAAGGTTGGAAGGGGTTTGAATATAAGGAAGATGGTTGTTGACTGTGCTGATTGTTCTGTGGAATTTGCTGGTTGTTCTGAGACTTTCTGCAATTTATAGTCTGTAGGGTGTTTTGCAGAGCTGGGTACCAAGATTGGTGGATGAAAATGCCTTCTTCCTTTCTGTTAAAATTCTGCTGGTGTTTGCAAATTTCAATAGCTTCTCTGTTCAGGCGAGTATGATAATGTGAGACCACCAAACAAAGCCCCACCAAACAGTGGGCACACCCACAAACCAATTGCCCTTTCATCACACCCCCTCCAGCCTACAAATAGCAGCTCTCCAGCAGCTCTGGCCCCACTCAATGCACAGCAGCCAAGAAGGTCTGAGCGCCTGCTCCGGCTGCAACGCCACTGAGGATGTTCTCCGCAGGTGAGAACGAAACGTCTGGAAGGAAAACTTTCTCCAGTAGAACACGGCACTTGATCCCGAAAGATTCTACAAACCCTAATGATGTTACCAGCCGTGAAAACCTGAAATCTTTGATGTTATTGTTAGTCTTTATGTTTTTTTGCAATATGCTCCTCGTATTATCTTTTTTGCCTGCCTGATCACAGACTTGCATTTTATTTGCCACAGCCTCTGTTCCCTTTTATTAACCTCACTGGGACTGGCTTTCCACCACTTAAAGTAACCCTTCTTGCCTTTTACAGCTTCCATTGGTTTGTTAACCATGCATGCCTTTTTCTATACCTATTTGAGCCTTTCCTTAACATGCAGTATATATTTTATCTGAGCATCTAGGATTGTAGTTTTAAATAGTCTCCAAGCTTCCCCAAGGTGTTTGACCCTTTTCCCCTTTCCTTTCAGTTTACTCTTCACATGTCCCCTCATCTCAGAGAAGTTACCCCTTTTAAAATTAAACGTGGTTGTGTTAGTCTTTTTGGGCAACTCTCTGTTTATACAAATGCTGAACTCAATAACATTATGGTCACTGTTCCCAAGCAGTGCAATCCCTTTTACATCTCTCACCAGGTCTTGGGCATTACTTAGGGCCAAGTCCAAGATCGCCTCTCCCCTGGTAGGTTCTGTGACCATCTGCTCCGTAACACAGTCACTGAGAGCGTATACAAACTCAATCTCTTTCTCCTGACTTGAACACATACTGACTCAATCAATGTGTGGGTAGTTAAAATCACCTATTACAATGCAATGATTTTGTCTGGTCACTATCTTTAATTCTTTCATCAAACATCTGTAATTCTTTAATTCTCAAACGTATGACTTTTATTCTACGTGGCTCTTATGTTTAAGCAAGGTTGGCCACACCTGCTATAGCCCAATCTTATCAGATCTCAGAAGCCAAGCTGGGTCGGTACTTGGATGTGAGACTACCAAGGAAGACTCCAGAGCAGGGGTGGCCACACTGTGGCTCTGGAGACACATGTGGCTCTTTCACACATATTGTGTAGCTCTTGAAGCCCCCAACACCCCGTGTGGTGGGCTGGTTTGGGAAGGTATTTGTTTCTTTAAATCACTTCTCCAAGCCAAGCTAGCTTAGTGGCTTGGAGAATGCATTTTAAGTTAAAGTTGGTTTTTTCCCACCTCCCTCCCCCTCCTATTCCCT